>NC_085993.1:40493542-40819224 GCF_030014385.1 Trichomycterus rosablanca | reverse complement strand
CCTCCTTTTGCGGCCAATACAGCGTCAATTCGTCTTGGAAATGACATATACAAGTCCTGCACAGTGGTCAGAGGGATTTTAAGCCATTCTTCTTGCAGGATAGTGGCCAGGTCACTACGTGATGCTGGTGGAGGAAAACGTTTCCTGACTCGCTTCTCCAAAACACCCCAAAGTGGCTCAATAATATTTAGATCTGGTGACTGTGCAGGCCATGGGAGATGTTCAACTTCACTTTCATGTTCATCAAACCAATCTTTCACCAGTCTTGCTGTGTGTATTGGTGCATCGTCATCCTGATACACGGCGCCGCCATTGGATGCACATGGTCCTCAAGAATGGTTCGGTAGTCCTTGGCAGTGACGCGCCCATCTAGCACAAGTATTGGGCCAAGGGAATGCCATGATATGGCAGCCCAAACCATCACTGATCCACCCCCATGCTTCACTCTGGGCATGCAACAGTCTGGGTGGTATGCTTCTTTGGGGCTTCTCCACACCGTAACTCTCCCGGATGTGGGGAAAACAGTAAAGGTGGACTCATCAGAGAACAATACATGTTTCACATTGTCCACAGCCCAAGATTTGCACTCCTTGCACCATTGAAACCGACGTTTGGCACTGGCACGAGTGACCAAAGGTTTGGCTATAGCAGCCCGGCCGTGTATATTGACCCTGTGGAGCTCCCGACGGACAGTTCTGGTGGAAACAGGAGAGTTGAGGTGCACATTTAATTCTGCCGTGATTTGGGCAGCCGTGGTTTTATGTTTTTTGGATACAATCCGGGTTAGCACCCGAACATTCCTTTCAGACAGCTTCCTCTTGCGTCCACAGTTAATCCTGTTGGATGTGGTTTGTCCTTCTTGGTGGTATGCTGACATTACCCTGGATACCGTGGCTCTTGATACATCACAAAGACTTGCTGTCTTGGTCACAGATGCGCCAGCAAGACGTGCACTAACAATTTGTCCTCTTTTGAACTCTGGTATGTCACCCATAATGTTGTGTGCATTGCAATATTTTGAGCAAAACTGTGCTCTTACCCTGCTAATTGAACCTTCACACTCTGCTCTTACTGG
Organism: Trichomycterus rosablanca; assembly: GCF_030014385.1. Classification (NCBI taxonomy): domain Eukaryota; kingdom Metazoa; phylum Chordata; class Actinopteri; order Siluriformes; family Trichomycteridae; genus Trichomycterus; species Trichomycterus rosablanca. The sequence continues at coordinate 40,818,149 of NC_085993.1, read as the reverse complement.
TGCAATGTGCAATTAATGAAGATTGGCAGGTGTTTCAGTTATTTTGTCCAACCCCTGTATCTTCGTGTGTTATTTGCTTTACACAAACAATGGCCTTATTTACATTAAGTGTTATTTACATTAAGTGTTATTTACATTAAGCAACAGTATTGGATCGCATTATCGTTTTTTTTCCTTCCGATATCCGATCCAGTGATTTGGGCCAATATTGGACCGATACCGATACAGAGTATCGGATCGGTGCCAGCCCTAATTTTTAACTAAAAAAAAAACCATTAACTGACCAGACATGATCTCAATTCAGAGCACACAATACTGTCAGCATCAGGCTGAATGGCAGTTTCATGTAGGCAATCATTTTACTCGGTATATCGGCCCAATAGAATATACGTAGTTATTCACATACATATTTAATTTATCACTGACTCTCATGTTAAACACAAACTGATAACAGAACAGAATGCTGTTTTTTGTTAAACATTCACTACCATGACTCTTAACCTATCTGAACCACCTTATTTACCCTTATAAATAAGACCCCACCTTAATCACGACTGTGAAAATCGTGTCACCGACCTTAAAATGAGCCGTTTCTCATGAATTATGCAATTTGCTGTAAAATTCAAAATTTAAGGTTTATGTTTAGTGATTTAACATTCAATCGTGTATGAGGCACAAAATGCAATATAAGGCAGTCCTAGCAATCATACGACTGCGTCTCAAAAGAACAAGCCAGTTAAGTATTTTAGATAGTTATAGATAGTTTGTCTAGGTACAGTTTATTTCTTTCTTTACAAACTCATCAAACTCTAAAAATCGGTTACATTAGCAATTGGTTAGTCAAAATGTTCAAGATGTCGACGTCTACAGCAGCTAAAAACACGACTCAGGTAACCAATTCTGTGGATGCAGAGTGGGATGTCACAACACGAATGAGAAGTTTAATCTTTTAACTATTAAGGTAGGCTGTGCTGTGTATTGTAGCTTCCATTTATTCTATCATTCAATGTATGAGTGTCATTAAATGATGAATTCTTTAAACATCTGTGAAATCTGGTCTGTAAAATGAGGTCTGTGAAATTAAGCACATTTTCCTGTGAATTTTGTAGGGCCCTACTTTGTCAATTTGAAACTTAATGTCCATCCCATGGTTAATTCAAATACTCTATATGGCCAAGAAATTTAAGACATTCACTTCTAGGCTTTGTAGTGAAACAGTGGAAGTCAACTGTCAGCTTTTGTATGTGGTCTACATATTGTAATATTTCTTGAATCATGTGATCTTTTCTCAGTGTAATTTATGGCTAAGCTGCACACTTACAGTAATTGTAAATTCAGCATAATTTGCATTCATGTTGTGATAGCAGACTCCCAGCAGTACTGTTTTTTTTCTGTTCAGAGAGAAGTCAGTTTGCTGTTGTCCTGTAATTAATCTCACCCACTGTCCACTGCAAACACACTCCTTTGGACGCCTGTGTTGGCATAATCACTCAAGAAGTTAATGCTGAGTCTGCTTTTCAGCTGCTATTTACTGCTGTGTCAAAGCTGTCTGCATTTTGTCCGGTTCATTGAAATTTAAATACCAGTAGATGAGTTCCATTAGGTACCTAACTGTACACTCAGTCAATTTACTTCCTAATGTAGAGTTGACTAGCTAGGGATTGTCTTTGCCAACCGAAAAGCTTTGAAGCATGCTTGCTGCTGCAGTGACCTATTTCTACCAACCGCAACCAAGAAAAGTAACACAGAGCTCTGCAGCATATTGAATTATTTTCAGAGTGTCTTTGTCCTGGTTTCCATAATAATCATATTTCATCTTAACCATTATGTTCTCGTCACTATTTTACAGGGAAGCATGCAGTTACCTGGGTCATCTTTTTGCCACAGTGCATTTGTATGTTTGTATAACATGTTGGCTCTAAAGCTGCAAGAGACAAATTGTCTAACCTGGTGCTAAACTTAAACACGTTCTCTGTTACTCCCAGCCCAGATGTAAAAAACTTAGGTGTCACAATAGATTCAGATCTCTCATTTGATACACACGTTAATAATATTACTAGAGTTGCTTTCTATCATTTGCGTAACATTTCTAAAATAAGAAATATACTATCTGTTAATGACGCCGAAAAACTGATCCATGCGTTTATAACTTCTCGGTTAGATTATTGTAATGCTCTTCTAACTGGATGCTCTGGTAGATCCTTAAACAAACTCCAGTTAGTTCAAAATGCAGCAGCTCGAGTGCTAACTAGAACTAAAAAATTTGACCATATTACTCCTGTTCTATCATCTCTACACTGGCTGCCAGTTAAATTTCGCATTGATTACAAAATACTTTTACTAACTTATAAAGCGCTACATGGTCTGGCTCCACAGTATCTGAGTGAACTTATTAATCACTACAGCCCAGCGCGTCCACTTCGTTCACAAGATGCAGGGTTACTTATAGTTCCTAAAATTAAAAAGATCACGGCTGGTGGAAGAGCGTTTTCCTACAAAGCTCCACAACTCTGGAATAATCTTCCTGCCTCTATTCGGGATTCGGACACAGTCTCAATGTTTAAGTCTAGACTGAAAACATATTTATTTTCTCAGGCTTTTGATTAGTATAGACAAAGGCGCAGAGCTTGGGGGTTCTTGGTGATAGAAACTTGTGGTGATCAGGGATGTTGGGTTGCTGTCGTTCTGCCTCTCTTGTCCGATCACTCAGGTTTGGTGACGGTGGGGAGATGGGCGCTGATGTCCTGTGAAAGCCTTCATGACCTTGTTACCTGCTTGCTCTCCCTTTTAGTTATGCTGTAATAATTAGGGCTGCCGGAGTCTAAAACTCGCTGTAAAACTGTTTGTCAACTAGCATTGTGCATTATTAACTACACTCTCTGTTGTTTTACCCCGAGGGCATTCTGATGGAAACCTGTTTACCCGCCGAGGTTAAGGATTGAAGTCGAGACTGCCGGGACAACGATGCTGCTCCTGTCAGCTGTGACTGGTCTGGAGTAATTGCAACGACAAGAAATCACTACAGACTTTATTGAAGACTAGAGTGGATAACAACTCTATTATTATTTAATTGTTTATTTATCTATTTATTACCAGTTATGACTTTTAGATCATTTAATTCTGTGTTTGTATGATTTGTGTAAATCGTGTATTTATTTAAAGTATCCTCCAAGCCACCCATGAAGGATGGGCCCTGCTGAGTCTGGTTCCTCTCAAGGTTTCTTCCTGTAATTTTCAGGGAGTTTTTCCTTGCCACAGTCGCCCTCGGCTTGCTCAACAGGGGTTTTTGTATCTGTTGGTCCTGGATTTTGTAAAGTTGCTTTGAGACAATGTCTATTGTAAAAAGCGCTATATAAATAAAGTTGACTTGACTTGACTATAACATATATGAAGGAAATGTGTAAGCTTTCTTTAGGAAATCTCATTAATACAGCAGTTTTAATACAAGCTCACACTGTAAAATCAGCTGGTATTATTATTTTTAAGTAAAAGTGATCCAAACAGTTTATATACACTAGTGGCATGTATGTCATCTCTGTCCTAAAACTTTAGTGATTTTAATTTGTTTTGTCAGTGACTATGTGTCTAGAATACATACAAAGATTCTTCAAAAAGTTTCAGCACTTTTTTAAACCTCTATTTATTAGGAATTTCAAAAACAAATGACATCACTTTTCTACAGTCACCTTCTGATGCGTTTTTCCCTTTTCAATGCCATCAGCAAAAATGTTTTTGGTTAAGCGTGTAGTCACTGATGCACCACTGCTTTCACATCATCATCACATGAAAATCTTCCTACCCTTAAAGCTTCTTTGCGTGGTTCAAAAAGGTGGAAATCAGATGGCGCTAAATCTGGACTATAAGCTCTCTCTCAGTCTCTCAGACACGACCAATTACTACTCCTCCCACCCTCACCATTTCCAACCAAAATATAAAAGTGCAGAAACTTTTTGAAGATACATCTTACTGCTTACCTGTTCACTAGGAGTTTTCTATTTCTATGTTAACTATTTCTATGTTAGCTCCATCATTTAAATGGAAGAAAATAATCAAGAAAAAGACAGAAAAAACAAGGCTAAGCGTATCTGCCAAAAGAGACATGCTGCCTTTCTGGACTGTCTCCTTAACATGATACCATGACATGATAAATACATTTACTATTTGACAAGGTTATTCTTAGGTCAATAATAAATGTCTTGGATCCCATGGTAGGATGGTATCCGCAGTATTCGCCTCTAGAATTGTCTTATCTTCATTTAGAGCTAATTAAAATCATTAAAGACGCCAGGTGTTAATACATTTTTGGGTTCAGGCCAGGAAATAAAGAGGTAAGTACAAGGAATGAAAGGGGGAATCAATTAAAGTTTTTTTTATATACTCATTAAACGCGGTTGTTTTCCTCTGACTAGACTATGTTCGCATCTGTGTTAGTTAAATATTTAATGGGGGCACTATGTTAATAAGCCTTGTTTTTCTTTGTTCCTAGGGTTAGTTTTTCAGATTTCTGGTCTATCTTTCTAGAATTGGGATTTGGATATTAAATGTATTTAAATGGTGATCAGGTGTAATGTAAAAACTATTACCTGATATCCAGCTAGATGGATGTATATATAAGTTACTGTAAAATCGCATAACATTAAAACCACCTCCTTGTGTCTACACTCACTGTCCATTTTATCAGCTCAACTTACCATATAGAAGCACTTTGTGGTTCTACAATTACTGACTGTAGTCCATCTGTTTCTCTGCATGCTTTGTTAGCCTGCTTTCACTCTGTTCTTCAATGGTCAGGACCACTACAAAGTAGGTATTATTTGGGTGGTGGATCATTCTCAGCACTGCAGTGACACTGACATGGTGGTGGTGTGTTAGTGTGTGTTGTGCTGGTATGAGTGGATCGGACACAGCAGCGCTGATAGAGTTTTTAAACACCTCACTGTCACTGCTGGACTGAGAATAGTCCACCAACCAAAAATATCCATCCAACAGCGCCTTGTGGGCAGCGTCCTGTGACCACTGATGAAGGTCTAGAAGATGACCAACTCAAACAGCAGCAATAGATGAGCGATCGTCTCTGACTTTACATCTACAAGGTGGACCTAGGTAGGAGTGTCTAATAGAGTGGACAGTGAGTGGACAGCACACCAGTACCAGAACAACACACTAACAGACCACCACCATGTCAGTGTCACTGCAGTTCTGAGAATCATCCACCATCCAAATAATACCTGCTCTGTGGTGGTCCTATGGGGGTCCTGACCATTGAAGAACAGGGTGAAAGCTGGCTAAAAGGTATGTAGAGAAACAGATGGACTACAGTCAGTAATTGTAGAACTACAAAGTGCTTCTATATGGTAAGTGGAGCTGATAAAATAGACAGTGTGTGTAGAAACCAGGAGGTGGTTTTAATGTTATGGCTGATCGTTGAATGTGTATACTGTATGTGTATTCAAGAGAATGAAACAAGGACTAGAGTCAAATTTTCGTCCATATTTACAAATACCAGACACTACTTTACATTTCTTAACAATGTATTTCACCTTTGGGTCAAAGTTGTAAGAATATGATCCCTGTAATCGCTGCACAGTTAAATAACAGCAATAAACACCAAGTTTTCTGGATGGAATTCATTTTCAGCATTGCACATCACAATTCAGTCTTAGCAAAGTAAAAGGTAAAAAATTTTCAACCTTCAGTTTCCAGGCTTTCACACAGCTCGGTCTTGGCCTCTCCGTTGGGCCGCAGGCTCGCTCTGGGGTTAAATTTGTTGGACATGGTGGCAGCGGTGACCACAGCCTTCAGGCTACGAGCGTTGCGCTTAGCCACATTCTGTTCAGGATGCAGAAGCACCACGTACACTTTAGGCATGTAGAGCAATCCCAGCGACACTGAGGCACTTAGACTTACTGAGATGGTCAGAGTGGTCGTCTGGATGTACATCTGTCATTGACATAAAAAGCATATGCAATAATAAATAACCTGCAGTTTACATGGTTTATAAATTAGCAGTGCAACTCTAATATCGGCTGATAATGAGTATGTTAAATACAGCATGAAGGTTGTAAACATTAAGTAGCAATTTTACACTTAATCTAACAAGCTATTAATTTTAGTCTTATTTAAAATATCAATAAACTCAAAAACATGACATTAACCCATCCTAACTTAAATACTTAGGATGTACACCGACCAGGCATAACATTATGACCACTGACAGGTGAAGCGAATAACGCTAATCATCTTCTCATCACGGCACCTGTTAGTGGGTGGGATATATTAGGCAGCAAATGAGGATTTGAGCGAGTTTGACAAGGGCCAAATTGTGACGGCTAGACGACTGGGTCAGAGCATCTCCAAAACTGCAGCTCTTGTGGGGTGTTCCCGGTCTGCAGTGGTCAGTATCTATCAAAAGTGGTCCAAGGAAGGAACAGTGGTAAACCGGCGACAGGGTCATGAGCGGCCAAGGATTATTAATGCACATGGGGAGCGAAGGCTGGCCCGTGTGGTCCGATCCAACAGACGAGCTACTGTAGCTCAAATTGCTGAAGAAGTTAATGCTAGTTCGGATAGAAAGGTGTCAGAATACACAGTGCATCACAGTTGCAGGGCTGTTTTGGCAGCAAAAGGGGGACCAACACAATATTAGGAAAGTGGTTAGAATGTTATGCCTCATCAGTGTATAATTTATGTATTACAAAGTCTTCTCAAACTTTGCTTCTTGTAATTTTAAGTTCTCCTCTAGTTGATATATTAGATCCCAGCTAAATTTAGACATGTATATTGCATCACATTTCTGCACCCCAAACTGGCTCACACACTGTTGTTTTGGAAACCAGAAATAATGACTAAAGTGAAGAGCACAACAGGACATGATATTTTTAGATGCAGAGAAAAATGATCACTGATCACCGGTGTTCCAAGAGACCATGAAGAATGTTATTCAGGACTCATTACAGGCCTGAAATTCACCTGGATGTAAATTACAGTGGTTGGTCGTTCTCTCAAAAAGACAACAATTATTCTGTCAGCTCCACAATCGAGAACAAATCCTGCTGCATTTAAACCATTCTGCAGCTCTGTGACAACCTGTAATTCTGCCAGGTGGTGAATCATGCAAATAGTAATCTGACTGAGGTGGGTTCTCAGACCACGATACCAAGCTCAGTTCATCAAGTACACGGGGGAAAACATTTTATCCTTTTCTCTAGACCAGTTCTGCTTGCTAATAATATATTATACACATCGACCACATGAGTACTGATATAAAATTGATGAAGTTTAGTAACCCAATCCTTTTAAACAGTTTATATTAAACATTGTCTATTAATCTAACTCAAACAATCCAGTCCATTAAAAAAGGCTGATATAAATACCATATTATTATGGTAACACATTTTGTTATTCTAATGGAAATAACAGATTTGTTTAATTGGAAAGTCATAGACTATCTATTTACAACCTAAAAAAACAGCATAATCTTTTTTTTTTATCCAGCCATTCTTTCAAGTCCATTAAATGTAAATGATAAAAACAACTATTAAATGCCAGTGTTAATAAATTAACTAGAATGTTACATGCTTTAGCTCTCTAAGTCCAATCACTAACAATAAACTTGATGTATCCTGTAGGTTGCAGTGATTGATGAGTTTGTCCTATGATACCTGTAGTAGTGGTAAAAAGGGAAAGCACCTTTGCCCATAACTTTGCTAAAAATTCTTTCTTGACCAGTGGGGTTTTGAACATTGTTTGTAACTTGCAGTAGCAAAAACAGATAATCAATGTTGAATTTGGTCATTGGTCATTTGACATTGCATTGTTTATAGTGTATCATTAATATACATCGATCAGCCATAACACTAAAACCACCTCCTTGCTTCTACACACATTGTCCATTTTATCGGCTTCACTTACCATATAGAAGCACTTTGTAGTTCTACAATTACTGACTGTAGTACATGTTTCTCTGCATGCTTTGTTAGCCATCTTTCATGCTGTTCTTCAATGGTCAGGACTCTCCCAGGACCACGACAGAGCAGGTATTATTTAGGTGGTGGACCATTCTCAGCACTGCAGTGACACTGACATGGTGGTGGTGTGTTAGTGTGTGTTGTGCTGGTATGAGTGGATCAGACACAGCAATGCTGATGGAGTTTTTAAACACCTCACTGTCACTGCTGGACTGAGAATAGTCCACCAACCAAAAATATTCAGCCAACAGCGCCCCGTGGGCAGTGTCCTGTGACCACTGATGAAGGTCTACAAAATAACCAACCCAAACTGTGCAGCAACAAATGAGCGATCGTCTCTGACTTTACATCTACAAGGTGGACCAACTAGGGAGGAGTGTCTAATAGAGTGGACAGTGAGTGGAGACAGTATTTAAAAACTCCAGCAGAACTGCTTTGTCTGATCCACTCATACCAACACAACACACACTAACACACCACCACCATGTCAGTGTCACTGCAGTGCTGAGAATCATCCACCACCTAAATAATACCTGCTCTGCAGTGGTCCTGGGAGAGTCCTGACCATTGAAGAACAGCATGAAAGGGGGCTAACAAAGCATGCAGAGAAACAGATGGACTACAGTCAGTAATTGTAGAACTACAAAGTGCTCCTATATGGTAAGTGGAGCTGATAAAATGAACAGTGAGTGTAAAAACATAGAGGTGCTTTTAATGTTATGGCTGATTGTTGTATAAGTAATGTATATATTAATACCTCATTAAAATATTATTGTGAACATTTTTTATTATTCATTCATTCATTGATTGTCTGTTTTACTACTGCTTTATCTTATTTAAGGTCATGGTGGGTCCGATTCACTGGGCATAAGGCAGAAAACACCCTGTACAGTTCACCGGTCCATCACAGGGCAAACACACATAGACACATTCACACACACCTGGGGATTTTAGTATCTCCATTTAACCTAACTGCACGTCTTGAGACTGTAGGAGAAAACCAGAGCTCCCGAAAGAAGCTCACACGGACATGAAGAGAACATGCAAACTCCAATCAGAAAGGACCTTGACCGCTCCACCTGGGAATTGAAGCCAGGATCTTCTTGTTATTAGGTGACAGTGCTACCTACCGAGCCACCGTGCCACTGAAAACTTTTTACAAGGTATTGTAGCTACACACTTAAGGTGTGGTTGGCAATATAATTACATAATAATCAATTCAAATTTAATTCTGAATGCAACAGTGAAAACATTTTAAAAAATAATTAACATTTTAGGGTCGAAGTGGGTCCAGTTCACTGGGCGATAGGCAGGAAACACCCCTGACAGGTTTCCAATCCATCACAAGGCAAACACACATTCACACACATACCCAGGGGGACTTTAGTATCTCCAGTTAACCTGACTGCATGTCTTCGGACCTGTGGGAGGAAACCGGAGCTGCCAGAGGAAACGCACACAGATTACATTTACATTACATTTTCAGCATTTAGCAGACGCCTTTATCCAAAGCGACTTACATTACAGTTACAGTATATAGTCTGAGCAACTGAGGGTTAAGGGCCTTGCTCAAGGGCCCAACAGCAGCAACCTAGCAGTGGTGGGGCTTGAACCAGCAACCTTTGGATTACTAGTCCTGTGCCTTAACCACTAGGCTACAATTGATCAGGTCACCAGAGTTCCTTCACATTAAACTCATCAGAACATTAATTCGTTCATGGTCTGTTTTACCACGGCTTTACTCTATTCAGGGTTGTGTTGGTTCGATTCACTGGGCAAAAGACAGGAAACACCCCAGACAGGTCACCAGTCCATCATATGGCAAAAACACACACACACCTAGGGAGACTTTAGTATCTCTAATTAACCTGACTGCATGTATTTGGACTGTAGGAGGAAACCCACACAGACATGAGAAGAACATGCAAACTACACAGAAAGGACCTGGACCTTTCCATCTGGGAATCGAATCGAACAGGACCTTCTTGCTGTGAGGCAACAGTGCTACTCACCCTGCCTTCATTAAAACATGCCTTAATGGATCTTCCAGTTGAAGGCTCATACTCATTTTTGTAATTGATTTCACACCTGTCAGTGATGGATGAGGCTGAAACACCTGAACTCACCCATAAAACTGGTGTTCATATTTCGGAAATGAAACCCAGGACCTTTTCGCTACCCACTGGGCCACTGTGCAACCCACATAGTAAAGTGTTTTTAAAATAATTTTACAAGTATATATTACAAAACATTGCAGGCACTATGAACACTTTAATTTGATAGGTGTAATGAACTAGCTTAAGTTTTTATTTAAAAAAAAAAGCCCAGTTACAAAGAGCGATTAGTCTACAAATCGGGCATCATGCTACAGATTACTCAGTTCAAACACTCCACAAAGTTTCTTGTGTCATTAATCATATTCACACTGACACAAAACATATGAGGTTAGCAGTCAGGATCCTGATAAGTCATCTGGCTGTAAATGGGCACCGAGCAAACAAGATGACAGATGAAGTAAATCAAGAGCTTCGAGTAAGTGAGGCATTTAATTGCTTATAAAAGCCATTAGTGACTTCATATTTTTGTCAGCTCAAGTAAATGAGCTGCATTTTTGATCTGACATGTCAGTTCTTAACAGAAAGTGCTTTGACACCCAGTGGTGAGAATTTGCCACATGGTTAATGTAGGCACGCACCTTGTTCATCATCTTGTTGTTGTGTAAATGAAGCGCCTTAATAAGGTATTATATTTTATAAGCATGAAAACCCTTGTAAAAAAGTGATTACCCATTTTCCCCCAGCAGAACAGAATTTATTATATTTTACTGAAAATGAAGAAAGTCAAGAAATTATTGTTATTATTATTATTATTGTTATTTTGCAAAACATCACAGCCTTAAACAATACACATGACTTCTATAAAGCCCTCAAAATAATATATTGCTTCAGGAAGCAGACTCTTACATCAGGCTGTTCTGCTGATGGAACCACTTTTCTTAAAGACAGGCAACTTATTTTAGATCAGCGGGCAGAACATTTTGCAGACCTCCTCAATCATTCCAACCAAAACCCAAATCCTTGCCATGCTTTCTGACCTCTCCCGTACATCACTGACACTCTTGTGACCAGTATGTGCAGTATATTGAAATACAGTCCCAAACTTGACTATCAATCATTAAATATACACTGATCAGCCATAACATTAAAACCACCTCCTTGTTTCTACACTCACTGTCCATTTTATCAGCTCCACTTACCATATAGAAGCACTTTGTAGTTCTACAATTACTGACTGTAGTCAATTTGTTTCTCTGCATGCTTTGTTGGCCCCCTTTGCTGCTGTTCTTCAATGGTCAGGACCCCCACAGGACCACCACAGAGTGGGTATTATTTAGGTAGTGGATCATTCTCAGCACTGCAGTGACACTGGCATGGTGGTGGTGTGTTAGTATGTGTTGTGCTGGTATGAGTGGATCTGACACAGCAGCGCTGCTGGAGTTTTTAAATACCATGTCCACTCACTGTCCACTCTAGACACTCCTACCAAGTTGGTCCACCTTGTAGATGTAAAGTCACAGGCACAGTTTGGGTTGGTCATCTTCTAGACCTTCATCAGTGGTCCCAGGACGCTGCCCACGGGGCGCTGTTGGCTGAATGTTTTTGGTTGGTGGACTATTCTCAGTCCAGCAGTGACAGTGAGGTGTTTAAATACTCCATCAAAGCTGCTGTGTCTTATCCACTCATACCAGCACAACACACATTAACACACCACCACCATGTCAGTATCACTGCAGTGCTGAGAATGACCCACCACCTAAATAATACCTCCTCTGTGGTGGTCCTGTGGGGGTCCTGACCATTGGAGAACAGCATGAAAAGGGGGCTAACAAAGCATACAGAGAAACAGATGGACTAAAGTCAGTAATTGTAGAACTACAAAGTGCTTCTATATGGTAAGTGGAGCTAAAAATGGACAGTGAGTGTAGAAACAAGGAGGTGGTCATAATGTTATGCCTTATCGGTGTATAATGAGGTTATTTTCTGTCATTTTAAAATGTAAGTAACAGCCGTTATTTTTGTGACATAATGTAACTAGGATATGTCTAACAGTGTCATTAATCCACCTACAAAACATTTAATTGGGGCTCCTGGGTGGCACAGCAGTCTATCACACCCCCTCAGACACGTGTATATTAGCTGAATGCTTCTTTTCACCTGCACAAGGTGAGTTTCTATGGGGTTCAGTATTGCACACTAATGTTCATTATCCCCTGTTTCTATGCAGGCATCATCGATCAGCCAGGGAGGTCATAATTGCAGGTCCTAATTCAGAGGAATTCCCTCTGGCATCCAACCTAATGGACGAGCCAATCATTGTCTGTGTAGGCACCCACCCTGCCGGTAGCAGAGCTGAGATTTGAACTCACAAGTTTGGGATTTCAGCTCTGGTGTTCTAGCGTGTTTTACCGCTACACTACATTATACCAATTCTTTTTTTTCTATTTTTATTCATGCATTTTCTCCCAATTTAGTGTAGTCAATTTGTCTTCCGCTGCTGGGGGATCCCCAATTGCAGTCAAGACCTGTACACTGCTGCTCATGCCCACGCGCAGCCCTTAGCGGAACCCTTTTTCACCCATGCATTCTGCACAGGCACCTCTATCTGCTAATCAGGGTCCTTACACAGCGTTTGAAGACCCCACCCACATAGTCCACTCTATACCATCCTGCCTTAACAGAAACATGTCTGCTGCAGGCACTGCCAATTATACCCACTAGATGGTGCCCAGATGACCGGTGGCAATGCCGAGTTTCAAACCGAGGAGTTCAGAATCTCAGCGCTGGTGTGCTAGTGGAAAATCCCGCTGTGCCACCTGGGCGAATGACACTCGTTCTTAAAGACAAATTATATTAATGTATAAGTTTCTTCCTGTAAATAAAAGTTTATTTTTAATAGTTCTGTATCAATACTGGTGCATGATAGAGTGAGCTCTTCTCGGCCAACATGGAAATGGTACAAGCAGCAAGAGAATTACAATAGGGGAATTGTAAATAATTAGATTGGGAGAAATATGGGGGGAAGATAAGGTGGCATGTTATATATGTATATTTTTGATAGTTCTGCAACAATACAGCGTACATGTCTGAAAAAGCAAGGATCTTTTTAGATACTGAATTGTATTGGTTTTCTAATCATGTGCATTTTAATTTACAGTTACAGTTTAAATTACAATTTAATTTAAGAACTTTATTATTATTATATAAATGAAATTAATCAATATTGATCATCAGTGTGATGGACTATCACTACGTAACTCTATAAATAGCTAACAATAGCTAACATAACATCTTAGGAGGTACTGTGCTGAGAAAAAAAGAAGAAAACCCTGTATTTTCCTGTACTAAGCCCTCCACCCTATTAAACAATACCATTCCATTCTGCAATTCTGCTGGTTTAATCTCTAAGGAATCTTGCTTACTTGATCTGTTGCTCGTCCACTCAGTTATTTATTACTATTCTGTTGATGGCTTCTGCTAAGGTCTAAATATTTAATGCCAATTTGAAGGCATGTGAAACATCTCACAGCATCAGCAAGTTTCACTGGGCTAATTCATCTTACCTTTTCCATCGACTGTGACGTCCCAAAGAAGATAGGGATGAAGGCAAGCCAGATAATGCAGGTGGTGTACATGGTGAATCCAATCGGCTTCGCCTCGTTGAAGGTCTCCGGTACCCCTCGTGTCTTTATGGCGTAGACGGTACAAGTGACCATGAGCAGCATGCTGTACCCCAAAAGGCAGATGAGTGATAAGTCTGAGATATCGCACTTTAGCACACCGCGTGCTAGAACTGGGTTAGCCACACGCTGATCCTCGTAGTCTACAAATGCCTGAGGGGGGTCCACCATGAACCAGATACACACTCCCAAGAGCTGAACCGAGATCAGTATGAACGTGATCACCAGTTGCGATGCCGGGCTGATAAACCGTGGGGCACTAACAGACAGCTTACCCTGTCCGAAAATGCGGTAAATTCTGTTTGTCTTGGTTAGCAAAGCAGCATAGCTTATACTCATTCCGAGGCCAAGGAAAATGCGTCTAAATGAACAGAGTCCAACGTCAGGAGTAGCGATCAACAAAAAGGTGGTGGCGTAGCAGAGGAAGATGCCAGTCAGCAGGACGTAGCTAAGCTCTCGTCCTGATGCCTTGACGATCGGCGTGTCGTTGAAGCGTATAAAGGTGATCACCACAAACAGGGTGGCCATGATGCCCAGAATAGAAATGAGTACAGGTATGATGACCCAGGGAGAACTCCACTCCAGCTTGATGATAGGAATTGGCTGGCAGTCTGTTTGGTTCTTGCTGGGTCGAAGGTCGAAGCGGCACATTTTGCAGGTAAACGGGTCGGCCTGGTACTGGTAGCCATCGCAGCGTTCACAGTGCCAGCAGCAGGGTATACCCTTTACGATCTTCTTCCTCCAGCCTGGCTTGCAGGGCTGGCTGCAGATTGAAGGCGGCACTTGACGTACACCACCTGGCCACTGCATCATGGACATCTGGAAAACCCACAAACAATTATTCATTCATTTATTTATTTTATATATATAATGCGTTTTTTTCTTTCCCAATTTAGCTTAGTCAATTTGTTTTCCACTGCTGGGGATCCCCGATTTTTTGCAGTTGAGGAGGGTATATTGCTGCTCAAGCCTCCTCCAACCCGCGCGCAGCCCTTAACGGAACCCTTTTCCACCAATGCACTCTGCACAGGCGCCTTTATCCACCATTCAGGGTCCTTACACAGCGATTGAAGACCCCACCCACATAATCCGGTCATCCCTCCTTGCAGGCACTGCCAATTATGCCGACTAGATGGCGCCCTGCCGACCAGTGCAACACCGAGTTTTGAATCTCGGCGCTGGTGTGCTAGCGAAATATTCCACTGTGCCACCAGGGTGCCTAATTTTTTTTTTCCACATCATACGCAAACACTAATGCTTTTAGTATACTACAGTTGTACCTTGTAACTCGACGTCCCATAAACTCAAAATCTTTAAAACTCGACGCCCTTTGTCGAGAAATTTGCACCCTTAAACTCGACATGTGTGATTGACGCTTTGTTAAGCGCTTGGCTTGAGCGGTGTGCTAAAACGTCATCAAAGTGCGAATATGAGACAGATCTGCATTTGTGTGGAATAGTCTTCAAATTCACTCTGAAGACGTCCACATGTATCTGTGTTTAGCTGGATTTTCCTCCTGTTTCACTTTTAAACTTGTGTTAAAGCTCGGGGTGCTGAGAAATTGTGAGAATCAGCTTTTCTGAGAGAGTCTACAACGCTTATAGTAAAAAAAAAAAAGCCTAACATGACCTAATGTATTAAAAGAACGACATAGAAACACTAAACCTCTCTTAATTATTACTGCACTTAAGTTCTCTCCACTAATGGAATTCCTTGCTCGTTGTTTTAGCATGTCATGTTAAACTTTGTGCACCGTCACACTCTATAGGAAATAACGACACAGCCAGTGCAAAAGTGATTTTGCAGCTTCTCATGTGAATGCACACTTATTAAGTCGCCAAGGAATATGGTATTCCAAGATCAAGCATCTCCACGGTTAAGAAGCATAAGGAAACAATAAAGAAGTAAAGCTAAAGTGCAGCTTTTATTGTATTTTATTTAACTGTTTTTCAATTGTATTTCAATGTTTTTTGTATTATATTTGTGGTATTTTCAGTGTATAAGTGTCAGTTTCATGGAACGCATGAACAGGTTGCCCATACATCCTAATGAGAAAAAATACCTTGAAACTCAACGCCTTTTAAACTCAACGCCACTCCCAGAACCAACTGACGCTAAGTTTCAAGATACCACTGTATTAAACTGTTTAAAAGAATACATTATTATAAAGCTTAGATATTGACTTAGATTAAGACTCACATTCAAGTTGAGTTTGTCAATCCAGTTGCCGATGATCTTGTACTCTGCGGTTTTGTTATTTATCTGGTACTGGAAGATATCGTAACGACCTGGGGCATCTCCGTTTTCATTAAACTGCACTGGATTACCAGTTGTGACTGGAGAAAAAAAATACACAAAGTTATTCACAGGATGTATTTCAACACCCTTGATGGTAACAGTTTGGGCACCCACTGCACCACTACACTTCAAATTGATAGTGTTAAAAACAAAACATGCTGGCTATAAGATCTCTATAACTTTAAGGACTCTGTCCTTGATTTTAGTGCCCTGCATAACAGTATTCTTTTGTTCATACAGTGTATTATGCAGACAGAAGAAATCCAAGTAAGGTATGGGATCACAAACTTTTTCCTGTAACTGTATGCAAGATTGTGAGGTTGTTCCAATAACTTTTGTCCAGCTGAACAGATTCGTTTATGAGAATAAACAACAAAACAACACTGGGAACCAATAATTAACAGCTAAACATAACTTCTCTGGATGGAGTGATGGCTACTCACGGGATGCTTTATTTTGAAACTGTCTCAGTTTGGCTCTTAACTACCTTCCACTGCGACTTAAGTGGTACTTCATTCCCACCCTGTCACAAATGATTATGGGATATAAATATCAGAGACAAGCCAACATCAATGCAGTCTTCTCTCTCCTCTCTGTTTACGAGCCATGTCGTTTTAATTCCAGTAGTTAAACTCACTCCAAAATCTCAGGCCAGGATGGTTACGATTTCCAAAGGTGGTGGAAATGTGTGCAGTGAACTAATCCTAGTGTAAGCAGCCACTGATCAGAATGCCAGACAAAACAAGCAATCCCTATAGAGTGATAATATTATAGACATCTCTTAATTAATTACATTACATGCCTTCATTAAGAAATGACATTTTACATTAAAGTGTTTTAGGGCAGTTATAGCCTAGTGGTTAAGGTACTGACTAGTAATCAGAAGGTCTCTGGTTCAAACCACTGCCAGGTTGCTGATGTTGGGCCCTTGAGCAAGGCCCTTAACCCTCAATTGCTCAGACTGTATACTGTCACAGTACTGTAAGTCGCTTTAAATAAAGGCGCCTGCTAAATGCTGAAAATGTACTGGGCGACACAGTGACTCGATGGGTAGCACTGTCACCTCACAGCAAAAAGGTCCTGGGTTCGATCCCCAGGCGGGGTGGTCCGGGTCCTTTCTGTGCAGAGTTTGCATGTTCTCCCCGTGTCTGTGTGGGTTTCCTCCAAGAGTCCAAAAACATGCAGTCAGGTTAATTGGAGACACTGAATTGCCCTACAGGTGGATGAGTGAGTGTATGAGTGTGTATGTGTGTCTGCCCTGTGATGGACTGGCGCCCCGTCCAGGGTGTTACTGTGTGCCTTGTGCCCATTGAAAAGCTGAGATAGGCTCCAGCACCCTCACACGACCCTGATTGGATAAGCGGTTAAGAAAGTGAGTGAGTAAGATTTCATGCAATTCTTTGGGTACCAACAGACATGGCTTGACAGTGGTAAGGCTTGAACAGGTGTTTTAAAAGAAGGTAAAATTTAACACATGAAAGAAAGCAAATTTTAAAAGAAGGTAAAATTTAACACATGAAAGAAACTAACCTGTGACATTGACTTTACGTATGTACTTAAGGAGAAGAGTTCCATCGATAGGATCCATTTTGGAGCAAAGTCCCACCTTGCCAGGACAAAGATCTCTGTGCATGTTATGGAGGGCATGAGCCACAGAGTACACAGCATTGATCACAAACATCACTTTCCCCTCCTGCTCATACGCTGAATCTTTTCCAATTCTCTCCTGATCTGAAAGACAAAAACATCAGCTCAAGTTTAATGCATGTTGACAAACAAAGATAAAGCAGTAAATTTATATCCTCTCACAAAGCAATCTAATTTGCAAACACAGACATCCCACAGGCTAATAAAGTAACACAATAAAAATGAAACTAAAAACCTTCCACTAAAATGCGTACTGTGCAAAAATCAATTCCGGGCACAGACTATACAGAATAATTTATTATAATTACCACACACGTCCTTCTTCTGCTTTGGCATAGCTAAGTGTTTATTTTGTTTATTTTTTTGATGTATTAAATAATGGCACATTAGAATTTATTAACCAATTTTTATACATTATACTTAGAATCCTACTAAATTTGCGAAAAAATTTGCTTAATTTCACAGACCTTGTTTTCTAAAAATCACAGATTTCACAAATTTTTACAGAAAAGTTCCAAATTTCATGGCAGTCATTGAATAACACTCATAAATTAAATGATAGAATAAATAAAAGCTACAATACACAGCACAGCCTACCCCAATGGTTAAATGGAAACCTAGGAAATCCAGTGACCGTGCGAGGCTCTGTCTCAAATAGGAAATTTTTGCTTCATGTTTACACACACCACCGTCGGCGTCCACATGATTGGTTGGTAGTTTTCCAGAGTAATGTTTTAGCCGCTTTAGACTTTAACATCTTGGACATGTTGGACTGATTGCTAACTGAATTGCTGTAGGATTGCTAGGACCGCCCCACTCACTCACTTTCTTAAAGGCTTATCCAATGGGTCGTGGGGGGAGGGGTCTGGGTGCTGGAGCCTATTCCAGCTTTTCAGTAGGCGCAAGGCACACAGTAACACCCTGGACGGGGCGCCAGTCTATCGCAGGGCAGACACACATACACACACCCATTCACCTATAGGGCAATTCAGTGTCTCCAATTAACCTGACTGCATGTTTTTAGACTGTGGAGGAAACCGGAGCTCAGACACGGGGAGAGCACAGAAAGGACCCGGACCGCCCTGCCTGGAGATCGAACCCAGGACCTTCTTGCTGTGAGGCGACAATGCTACATATCGAGCCACTGTGCCGCCCGCTAGGACTGCCTCATAGTGCAAATTAACCAGTAAACATGATGCACTCGAACGCTACATGAATGAAACATGTTAAATCGCTGAACACAAACCTTAACATCTCACAGCAAATTGCATAATACACCGGAAACGACTCATTTCAAAGTCAGTGACACGATTTTCACGGCCGGGAATTAAGGTAGAGCCTTAGTTATTCTGGTCAGTGTTGCCCACATGCTTACGCTCTTACACAGAAAAAAAACAGAGCAGTTAGTCAATTCACAGGCACGTTTTTATAAGATAGAGAGAAACTTGGGTGCCAAAAGAAAAACCCACAAAGACTTGAATGAAGATGTGAAAGTGCTTAAGAACAGGGATTAAAGGCCAGGAACAAACCAAGGTCTTTATGTTCTATTTGTAGTGCAACAGCTGTGCCACCCAACAATTGATGACCAAAAGGTCATTTAAAACATAATTTCCTTTCAAACAGCTGTAGGTTCATATTTAAATAAGGAGCGGAGCTGCAGCGGTCTGACCCTACTGAGAGTGAAATCTGGTGCAGAGCTGAGCAGCTGACTGAGCAGAAATTTGATGCCCCCTTAGTGAGCACATGTTAACCAACAGTGGTGTATTGGTGAGATTGGCACACCTGCTATCAGGTGCATTCTCCATCTAGTGCAGATATGCATAAATGTTATTTTTTATATTTATATATTTATATTTATATATTTTTATATATTTATTAGGGCTGGCTCAATACCACTGTTTTATGTCCGATACCAATACTGCAAATTGAGTATTTGCCGCTACCGATAACGATACCAATCCGATACTGTAATTTCTCCTCTTAAACAACTAAGCAGTGATAAAACATGTCTCAATGCACCATGGTTAAACTAGCTATCTAAATAACAATGCTCAGACTGTAAAACAAATATTCTAAAGAAATAAATACAAAACCTACAACATCACACTTATACAAAACTGCTGTTTTTATTTTAACTTTTACACACAGAACAATTAGCAGCATTTTTGGCTTGTTTAAAAAAAGTGTCTACAATTGGAAGATGTGGATGTCAATCAAACGCGATGGACCAATTACAATTGACGCAGAGTTTGGTTGAGATTTTCCAGTTAAAGTTCTGTCACGTTTTTAGATGATTAAACTCTGCTGAATTCTGAAGAGGACATCTGTGGCTAAACAGGAAACAGTGTAGTTTGTTTTATTTCATAACACTAATGGATTAATCGTTGAGGATGTGAAAGATCTTCAAGAGATAAGATAGGTTCAAGGTTTTCTTTATTTCAGGTGAGAGATTTATCATTTTAAAAAGCAATTTTTACTGTGTTTAAACAGTGTTTTAGATGTGGCAGTAGTAGATGATTTTTATTGTGTTTAAACAGTGTTTTAGATGTGGCAGTATGAGATGATTTTTATTGTGTTTAAACAGTGTTTTAGATGTGGCAGTAGTAGATGATTTTTATTGTGTTAAAACAGTGTTGTTAGGTGTGGCAGTAGTAGATGATTTTTATTGTGTTTAAACAGTGTTGTTAGGTGTGGCAGTAGTAGATGATTTTTATTGTGTTTAAACAGTGTTGTTAGATGTGGCAGTAGTAGATGATTTTTATTGTGTTTAAACAGTGTTTTTAGATGTGGCAGTAGTAGATGATTTTTATTGTGTTTAAACAGTGTTGCTAGATGTGGCAGTAGTAGATGATTTTTATTGTGTTTAAACAGTGTTGTTAGGTGTGGCAGTAGTAGATAATTTTTATTGTTTTTAAAGTGTTGTTAGGTGTGACAGTAGTAGATGATTTTTATTGTGTTTAAACAGTGTTTTTAGATGTGGCAGTAGTAGATGATTTTTGTTGTGTTTAAACAGTGTTGCTAGATGTGGCAGTAGTAGATGATTTTTATTGTGTTTAAACAGTGTTAGATGTGGCAGTAGTAGATGATTTTTATTGTGTTTAAACAGTGTTAGATGTGGCAGTAGTAGATGATTTTTATTGTGTTTAAACAGTGTTAGATGTGGCAGTAGTAGATTATTTTTATTGTGTTTAAACAGTGTTGTTAGGTGTGGCAGTAGTAGATGATTTTTATTGTGTTTAAACAGTGTTGTTAGATGTGGCAGTAGTAGATGATTTTTAAAAATGCTAAAAGTTTAAGTAGATCAGTGTGTTTTAATTTCTGAATGGCTGTTGCGGATGAGTTGTAGATCAGTGGCACATGTTAATGATGTCATCAAGTTACGGCAGTTGCCGAGTGAGCTGGCAATAAACAGCACACTGTTGGAACGTATTTTCATGTGTTATTTGCTTTACACACAAACAATGGCCTTATTTACATTAAGTGTTATTTACATTGTGTTATTTACATTAAGCAACAGACCCTGCAATAAACTGTGTTTCCCAGTAAAACCGGACCTGAAACAACCCTGACCAGGATATAGAGGTTGATAAAAACGAAATGAAATAAACGTATTATAATTTTTCCACTCAGTGTTCAGCACCTTCTACTAAGCCTGAAACAGCACTGGTATAATTAAAATTCATTTAATGCACTAATTATCCAGCTCATCCTGTGAAAATTATTTCTGTCTGATGCTCCTACATGTCTTCCATTCATAAGCTGATGAATAGAACAGTCTGCTAATTCTCAAGGGTGAAGTAAAAGACATTGTGAAACCAGGAAATATGAATTATCTCTCCATTTTATAATTGCACCAGACACCTGCATGTTCTGGTGGAGTTCGATAGTTTGTGTGTATTATAATTATAAAGGATTGGCTATAATAAAAAAATAAGTAAATAAGTACATAAACAAAACACTGTACAGTATATCAGGGAGGCAAGACTCAAAACTCAAAAGCATGGTACATTTCCAGCAACAGTGGGGACACTTTTTAAAATGCAATAGGACAGATTTTCTTTGTTTTAAATGACACACTTAATTCTATGTGTTTAGATACAGTGGTAGCCTAGAGGGTAGAGCTTTGGGCTATCAATTGAAAGGTTGAGAGTTCGAGTCCCAGCTCTGCCATGCAGCCACTGTTGGGCATTTGAGCAAGCTCCTTAACCCTCTTCCCTCCAGGGGTGTCGTACAATGGCTCCTAAACAAGCTGGGATATGCAAAAAAAGAATTGTGTTGTGCTGTACACGTGTATACACCGATCAACCATAACATTAAAACCACCTCCTTGTTTCTACACTCACTGTCCATTTTATCAGCTCCACTTAACATATAGAAGCACTTTGTAGTTCTACAATTACTGACTGTAGTCCATCTGTTTCTCTACATACCTTTTTAGCCTGCTTTCACCTTGTTCTTCAATTGTCAGGACCCCCACAGGACCACCACAGAGCAGGTATTATTTAGGTTTTAGGTTTTTAGATTTTTTAGATTTTAGGCAGCAAGTGAACATTTTATCCTCAAAGTTGATGTTAGAAGCTGGAAAAATGGGCAAGCGTAAGGCTTTGAGCGAGTTTGACAAGGCCCAAATTGTGACGGCTAGACGACTGGGTCAGAACATCTCCAAAACTGCAGCTCTTTTGGGGTGTTCCCGGTCTGCAGTGGTCAGTATCTATCAAAAGTGGTCCAAGAAAGGAACAGTGGTAAACCGGCGACAGGGTCATGGGAGGCCAAGGCTCATTGATGCACATGGAGAGCGAAGGCTGGCCTGTGTGGTCCGATCCAACAGACGAGCTACTGTAGCTCAAATTGCTGAAGAAGTTAATGCTGGTTCTGATCGAAAGGTGTCAGAATACACAGTGCATCACAGTTTGTTGTGTATGGGCCAGCAAAAGGGGGACCAACACAGTATTAGGAATCGGTGATCGGTGTAGTGGATCAGTTAAAACACTGGATTTTTTTCAGTCTACTTTTTCATGCAAATAAAGATTTTAAAAAATGTAACAAATTACAAGTTTTTGTTTTTATTTCGGTTTAGAAAATGTCCCAAACTTTTCAGAAATTTCCGGTTTGTAAAACACTCTTTCAAATATTAGAATTGTTGTCCTGTGCAATTACATATTATCTATAATGTACATTGTATGGTGCAATAGAGGATCAATCATCAAGTAAACGCCACAGTAATACACTCCTCAACCTTTGTTTCACCTTGTCCACAAACACACAGTCTCATCTTGAATCAGAGCACGTCCAAACGCACTTCACTAGCTAAAGGCTTTTGGCCATTAGAGTAATCTGCTCACATTAAAAGAGGCATCACAGAGAGGTTTCGGGAACTCGTGGTGTCACAAGCAGTGACAGAGTAGCACACTCCTTACCTTTAGCACCGTTTACTACTTTAAAGAGCCAAGTATGTTTACTTTAAAGGCACGGCTTCCTCTGACGATGTTATCTCTGTGTGCAAAATAAATAAATAAAATAGTAGATTCCACAAAGGTAAATTCCACACTTTGTAGTTCTACAATTACTGACTGTAGTCCATATATTTCTCTGCATACTTTTTTTTCCCTGCTTTCACCCTGTTCTTCAAAGGTCAGGACCCCCACAGGACCACCACAGAGCAGGTATTATTTCCAGAGCAGGTTTTATATCCAGCCAACAGCGCCCTGTGGGCAGCATCCTGTGACCACTGATGAAGTTCTAGAAGATGACCAACTCAAACAGCAGCAATAGATGAGCGATCGTCTCTGACTTTACATCTACAAGGTGGACCAACTAGGTAGGAGTGTCTAATAGAGTGGACAGTGAGTGGACACAGTATTTAAAAACTCCAGCAGCGCTGCTTCGTCTTATCCACTCATATCAGCACAACACACACTAACACACCACCACCATGTCAGTGTCACTGCAGTGCTGAGAATGAGAATGAGAGCATGAAAGGGGGCTAACAAAGCATGTAGAGAAACAGATGGACTACAGTCAGTAATTGTAGAACTACAAAGTGCTTCTATTTGGTAAGTGAAGCCAATAAAATGGACAGTGTGTGTAGAAACAAGGAGGTGGTTTTAATGTTATGGCTGATCGGTATATATGAGAGCAGCAAAAATAAATAAAGAAACCTAAAAAAAACTGAAAAATTTTTAGTTTAAAGTAAGCACAGCATTATGAACTTTACTTTGTATACTGGGAACACAGTCCAGCACACTACAGTCAACTGTTTGTATAAACCTTCTCATTATTTTTAGGTTTAGATGTTTCAGTTACACCCTTTGCTAAAAGGTGTTTATTTATTGTATATGACACCTGTTAGCAAAGGATGTGTAACATCCTCTCCGGTCTCCCCTGAGTGCTGTCGTTTTCACGGCATGTGTTGTTTGTTTTCAGCTCCTGTCTCCCTCACCAGGTCTACGCCTCTTGTCTGTGATTAGCTCACGATGTCTTTGTCTACACCTGTTTCCCACTGTGTCTCTGATTAGTCTGAGTATTTATACCACTTGTGTTTCCGGATGTGACTGAAACATAAAACTTAATAATTAGAAGAAGTTTTCTTATGTTTTTGGCCATTTAGAGTATAGTGTTATAAAATGTTTGGTCATTTGATAAGGGGTTTTGCATATAACTATAATTTAAAGACATAGATTTGTATTATTTATAGTGCTCTCCTAATAATGGGCCAAGCCCATGTGGGGCGGTGCAGGTACTTTCTGTGTGGAGTTTGCATGTTCTCCCTGTGTCCGTGTGGGTTTCCTCCGGGTGCTCCGGTTTTCTCCCACAGTCCAAAGACATGCAAGTGAGGTGAATTGGAGATACTAAATTGTCCATGACTGTGTTTGATATAACCTTGTGAACTAAAGAACCTTGTGTAATGAGTAACTACCGTTCCTGTCATGAATGTAACGAAAGTGTAAAACATGACGTTAAAATCCAAATAAACAAACAAACAAACAATGGGCCAAGCCATCAAGTCTGACTTTATTGTTTTGTCAGGTTTGGTTTAATAGACCACTGAAGTCGTGCGTCATTCTGTAGTCCTCGTTATGCCCATATTTGGAGAACCGGGTCTAAGCCTGATTTCCTATGGCAAAAATGAACGGGGTTTTCAAAGAATCGGCTCTAACGCATCCTGTGCTAAATAAACATGTTCAGAACCCTGTACGTTTTGTCCTGTGTAAATTTTTCTCCTGTACATCACTGGATCCTCTGAATTACGAGGATGTTAAAGGGTCGTAATACTAATAATGCTACACGAAAGGTAATGCTACTGCGCATTAATTAGACGTCACTGAACTACACCAAAGCAAGGTGTACTATGGTGGTCGTATCGCTTTGTGGTTTGTCCTCCTTTTTCTACTACTACTACTAAAAATATAAACTAAAACTTGTGAATATCACTCCACTGTTACACTGGTGAATCACGCTGCTTCGTGCGGTTATTTAAGAGGATTCCAGTCTAGTGACGTCAATTCAGTGCACAGTAGCATTAGCTTACATGTAGCAATATTCATATTTTGACTCTTTAACGACTGATGATAGACAGAAGAATCTTCATTAGAAAACAAAACAGAACAGCTTTGGAAATTTTTTTATGACTACGGGATGAGAGAGAGGCAATTTTCCCATTCAAAATTTCTCTTAGACCCAGGAAATATGGGCATAACAACATGGCGTGGACTACAAAATGATGACACGACTTCAGTGGTCTATTTGACACCACAGCCAATAACAACAGTATTTTTACCACTGAAAACATCTGCTCAGATTAGTTCAGATTGAATGATTAACAAACTTATCAGCATCTGAATTACAACATTGAATGAATTATTTTGTCAGCGGACATGCCTGCGTCCAAATGAAACAGCTTAATTGATCAATCCATTAACTTTTGGCTGGAGAAGAGAAGTAATCAGAACGGCCATCATGTGGAAAATTAACAGAGCATATTGACCGATTTAGAAACTGTGTGCATTACATAAGCCATTAAATCTTTTGTTATAAGAAGGTAATTGTTCTTTTGGAAATAATTCAGGCACTACAGCTGGGAGGCTTTTGTCTCTGACCTAAATGTAATCTCTTAGGAGAGGTAAAGCAATACATCATGCCTACAGACAGATTTACTGGACCTGGGCGTGCTTTTATCCTGTTACCAAAAAAGAACTTCAGTATCTACAAATACACAAAGTTTTACTGTATAACGCTGCATTGTGTGTATGAACAATACAGCATTTTTCATCTGGCTAACAAGATACTGAACATGTTACTGTACCCAAGCAACATATACAGAGCATTTAGTACGTTACATAAATGAATCCTAAGTAAGATGTGTAACGGGAGTTGTTAATAGAAGGGAAAGGTGTTTGTGGTTCAATGTAAAAACTAAATAGAGCACAGACCCTGCTGACATGAGCACAGCAACCTAACTGACTAATAAGATTAATATACACCGATCAGGCATAACATTAAAACCACCCCCTTGTTTCTACACACATTGTCCAGTTTATCAGCTTCACTTACCATATAAAAGCACTTTGTAGTTCTACAATTACTGAATGTAGTCCATCTATTTCTCTGCATGCTTTGTTAGCCCCATTTCATGCTGTTCTTCAATGGTCGGGACTCTCCCAGGACCACTACATTACACACTACATGTAACACTACATAGGTATTATTTAGGTGGTGGGTCATTTTCAGCACTGCAGTGACACTGACATGGTGGTGGTGTGTTAGTGTGTGTTGTACTGGTATGAATGGATCAGACACAGCAATGCTGTCACTGCTGGACTGAGAATAGTCCACCAACCATAAATATCCAGCCAACAGTGCCCCATAGGCAGCATCCTGTGACCACTGATGAAGGTCTAGAAGATGACCAACTCAAACAACAGCAATAGATGAGCGATCATCTCTGACTTTACATCTACAAGGTGAACCAACTAGGTAGGAGTGTCTAATAGAGTGGACAGTGAGTGGAGACAGTATTTAAAAAGTCCAGCAGCGCTGCTGTATCTGATCCACTCATACCAGTACAACACACTAACACACCACCACCATGTCAGTGTCACTGCAGTGCTGAAAATGATCCACCACCTAAATAATACCTGCTCTGTGGGGGTCCTGACCATTGAAAAACAGGGTGAAAGCAGGCTAAAAGGGTATGTAGAGAAACAGATGGACTACAGTCAGTAATTGTAGAAGTACAAAGTGCTTCTATATGGTAACTGGAGCTGAAAAAATAGAAAGTGAGTGTGGAAACAAGAAGGTGGTTTTAATGTTATGGCTGATCGGTGTATCTGCAAATGTATTAACCTAAATAATTTAGCATAGATCTATGTTTGGAGTAGATGGTTTTTAAATTATTTCATTATTATTATTTTAAGAATAAACAGCTGAACTCAAAGAATGTTTCATCACCTGTTCTTTTTCTGTGACTGTTAGATTTTGAATCTCACTCATTTTCGGTCTCGTCATTTGTTTCACACCTGTTTTCTGGTTTTCTTGATTATGTTCAATGGTTACACCTGTGCCTTGTTTTTCTGCCTTGATTAGACTTGTTATGTTCAGTACGTTTCTGTTCACAGACAAGTGTGTGTTATCAGTTGCCACCCGGACAGCAACAGCCATAACCCACGACTATGATTCTGTTCTAGCCTTGTTAATTACGTTTGGGCCTTGTTTTACTACGCTTTGCCCTTGACCTTGATTCCAAATCTCACTTGTCTTTACTTTTGCTATTCACTTATAAATAAAACCAACCTGCACTGGCATCCTGTTTTTGACTCCTGCGTCGTCAGTGACACTGACTTAACAATTTTAATACATATTTATTACTCCATACATGTCCAAAGCAGGAGTACTGTCTGGTTTTGTTGATTATGTTAAATGGTTACATCTGTACCTAGTTCCTCCGCCTTGTTTACCCTTGTTTTGTTCAGTATATAACCCAGTATGTAACGTTTCTGTTTAATTCTGTTCTAGCCTTGTTAACTACGGTTGGGCCTTGTTTAACCATGCTTTGTCCTTGATCTTGATTCCAGATCTTAAAGTGTAAAACATGACATTAAAATCCTAATAAATAAATACCGTCCTAAAGAAATGATTTATTGTGGAAATAAAATAATATATCCTGGGTCAATTTCTGGTTCTACTTCTATTCTTGTAGTTGTGTGGTGATCCACCTTGTGCTTTCTTTAGCAAGACGTGTTACAACCCCATTACAGTTACTAACTCACCTGCAGTATCAAATTCATTTTGTCTATATTTACAAAACACAATCCAGTAGGTCAGCCAGCACAATGAAAGTAATTTCTTTTCACTTTACATCATTGCTCAAGTGAATTAACAAATCAAAGATTCTTTCTTTTATTACATTTTACAAACTGTCTCATGATTACCTATTAAACCAAGGAAGGTCCTTCCGGTCAGTGCTGTTAGACAAAACAGTTTGTAAAACATAATTTAATTTCATTTAAGAACAAAGTTATTTAACAGGCATTTAAGTATTTCTACAAATATATATATTTTATAGTTTGCATGTTCTCCCAGTGTCTGTGTGGGTTTCCTCCAGGAGCTTTGGTTTCCTCCCACAGTCCAAAGATATGTAAGTGAGGTGTATTGGAGATATAAAATTGTCCCGGACTGTGTTTGACATTAAACTAGTGTAACCAGTAATTACCTGTCCTGTTATGAATGTAATAAAAGTGTCAAACATAACGTTAAAATCCTAATAAATAAATAAATATTAGCTATTTGTAAGTAAGTATAGGAGCCAATTCTGGTAACTGTTAAACATTTCATTACTCTAGTTTAAGTAAACAACAGTCCAAAAACACAAATCTGCTAAACCCTGTTAGAACCAAAAATATTTTTTATATGAAAAATAACCAGTAAGAAACTAACGAGTGATAAAAAACATGAGAAACACAAGTGCTTATCAGACACTAAATAATCCCCACACCTTTTAGGATGCTGATCTATGGATACAATAATTTAAAAGAATAATTCATTATTATGTCTGTCAAAAATCAAATGTGGTGTTTTACACTATGGCCACTATACCAACAGTGATGAATGTGATAGTGCAGAAAGTGCTTTGCTGCATCAGAATCTAAAAATGTAAGATTATCTGTCCACACAAAGGTATACAGTTTATTTACACACTTTGTATGCAACATAGATTTTAAACGCTTGGTCCATACCAAGAATCAATTCTGGTTTGGCAAAAGGAGGGCATCACAAAATGACTCACAAAGACACAGTCCCTTCAAAACCCAATACGAGTGTGCAGCTGTTTTATATAATAATTAAGTTAGTAGTTAGTTTTTGCTGTCTCAGAAGTCATCAAGTTTTATCAAATACTGAATTTAAGTTATATACAGTTTTTAAGGCAAATCAGAGCTTGGTTGCCAGGACTGAACACTGCAGAACACTGTGCAAGTGTAAAAATGCTCTAACAAAGTGTGTATTTTAGAGTAAAATTTATAGAGGTTATAAAAGCTCTATGCTGTTTTATTTTACTGTATTGTAATTAGCAGGTCACAGTTGAAGACAGTAGCAGGCACGATCAGCGTGATAAGTTACACTGTCAGTAAATTAGACGTTTATTTCAGATGCGTTTTCAGCTCAGACCTCTCATTTTGTTGCACCTTCTCACCTTCCTGCTTTGTGTGTTGTTGTGGTGTGTGCTGCAGTGAAAAGGATTTTTGCTCAGCTTTAGTAAAGTGCAGAGGGAAATGGTGGAGTGGATGTATGACTAATTATACCTCTGTGTAAAGACCAGCTTTGTTTCTTAGAAGAGTAATTAAAAGAGTGAGCCAAATCGAGTTAGCATATACACTTGTGCACTATACTGTATTATTAATACGCTCTCCTCTCTCTCTAGAACAATGCGTTGTTGTATTTTATTGCCAGTGCAACAATGCATTGTTGTATGCATTGTTGTACAGTGGTACCTTGAAGCTCAACGTCATTTGATTCTGAGTGTGGCGTCGAGTTTAAAAGGCGTTGAGTTTTAAGATATTTTTTCCCATAATGAAGTATGGGAAACCTGTTATGCGTTCCGTGGTCCCGTGAAACTGCTTGTGTTTGACACTTATTAAAACAGTTAAATACTATAAAACCTGCTTTTTACCTTTACTTTTTATTGTTTCCTTATGCTTCTTAATCATGTAGATGCTTGCTCTTGTAATACCATATTCAGTTTAGTAAAGGCTCATTCACATGAGACGTGGCAAAATAGCTTTTGCACTGGCACAAAGCCTAACGTGACTTATTATACTAAAACAACGAGTGAGGAATTTCATTAGTGGAGAGAACTTATGAGCAGTAATAATTAAGAGAAGTTTAGTGTTTCTATGTCGTCCTTTAAATACATTGTCACATTAAGCTTTTTTTAAACAATAAGCATCTCAGAAAAGCTGAGGTGGAAAATCCAGCTTAACACAGATACATGTGCAGCTTTCAAAGTAAATCTGAAAGTTATTCCACACAAATGCAGATTCGTCTCATATCTGAACTTTAATGCCAAGCCAACTTTCAAGCCAAGCACTAAACAAAGAGGCTGTTCACTGTTAATTTGAAATTATAACTATAATACATTTTTTGTTAAAGAGCTGAACATGTTGAGTTTAAGGGTACAGATTTCTTCACAAAGGGCATCAAGTTTCAAAGACTTTGAGTTTAGGACACGTCATGTTACAAGGTACCACTGTATTTCATCACCAAACAATGATTACCTGTACTTGTACTTACTTGTGCATTTTTTAACGCCCGTCCCTTTCTTGAAGGCATGACGATTGAGCTTGCAGTTAAAATTGTTCTCCCAGAATTCAGCAAACCAGACATTTCTTCTGTTGTTCTCCAGTGTTCTGCTAATGAAGAAATGATCAAACCCTAGAACCAGAAAGATCAGATCAATCAATTACATTTTAGAACTGGCAGGTGTTAATGTGACATGCTGAGTTTCGTACTACATATTTTTTTATACACCACACTAGGTCTAGGCGGTATGAAAATTTGTATCACAGTACATTTTTAAGATTCTGATGGTTTAAAGGTATATCATGGTATGTTTTATCTTTGTATTACTTTTGTAGGACTTTTTATATGTCTGTGGCATATAGCTTGAATAGGTGGATTATTACTGCGCTCCACCGTATGCTTTTTTGCAACAGGTGTAGCTCGACAAAACATACAGTATATCATATTCCGGTCTGTGTTGGAAAACCAAAAAAACTTCTAAACTGCCGACACAGCTCATTTCATTGGCAGGTTCTTTTGATGCATCTTTGGTCTCCCTCTTTTCATCCCCCATCTGTTTTCTATTTTTGATTCATTTTATTTTTTACCATATTGAATAAACCTCTCTTAGCTGTTGCTTTAACGCTACCTGGCTAACTAGTGAGCTGAACCTAATCTGCACAGCGCTCAATATTATATGATTTGTTGCCTATTAAAACCTACAGCTGTTACATTAATTATGCAACAGTATAACAGTATATGAAAAATCTATACTGTAGCCGGTACACAGAATGAACCGACAAACCGCCCAGCACTACATCACACTTTGTAACATTTATTTAAATTACAGAGGTTTGTAGAACAGATTGTTTAGAACTTTGTACTGCTTTTAATTAGAACGTTTTGTCTACCTCTGATTGACTGACGTTTGGGTAGGATAGTAATCGCCCCCTCTGCCATCTCCTCCTGGTGAAGCACGGGGGTGATCTTAGAGCCCCAGCTGTCTGATCCCACCCAAATAAAGTGGCCTGTTTGATTGGCTTTCTTTGCAGCCTGCAGTAGTCGCCTTAAAAGAACAAGAAGAGAAAGAGCTAATAGTAACACTGACAATAGCAATATTATACTTTATACTTAAAATGCATTACTATGTAATATTTATATTGTCAGTTACAGATGCTAGATACTTACTTTATATCATCTTCATTCGCAAAAATAATAATCACCCTGGCATTGGACTTTTCTTTGAGGTTGTGAATAATTTTGTCGAACTCTCCTGGTTTCGGCTCACGAGGGATTTTTACTGACTGTGAGATGCACACAGTTCCTGCAAAATGTACAGAAAAGCACTGAGACAGGAAGACAGGAAGATATCCAACTGTTTGATAAATAGGATCCTAAATAAATGAACAATGAAGTCAGACTACAAAAAACTACATTTAAAAAAATGAAAGTAAGGCAGACAGAAGTGAGAGATATGCTGGTATAACAGTAGAAATCACACTGACATTATTTAAAATATAGTACATTTTACCATCTCTTGTATCATACGCTCAAAGTGTAATTTGTATAATGTATTATACATTATATAATATATACAACCCCAAATCAGCTTGCAACACATTTTTAAAAAGTTGGGACAGGACAAGGGATTTGCATATTTCTTCTCTACAGTGCATAATATTATTAAGCGATTCAAGAAATCGGGAGGAATTTCGGTGCGTAAAGGCCAAGGGTGCAAGCTTAAGCTGAACACTCGTGATCTTCGATCCCTCAGACGGCACTGCATCAAGAACCGCCACTCAACACTAGCTGATATAACCACATGGGTGAGGGATTACTTTAGCAAACCTTTGTCAAGCACTACAATACAGAGTTACATGCACAAATATCACTTAAAACTTTACTGTGCAAAAAAGAAGCTTTATGTTAACCATGTCCAGAAGCGGCGTCGACTTCTCTGGGCTCAGAGGCATCTAGGATGGACCATCACACAGTGGAAACGTGTACTGTGGTCAGATGAATCAGCATTCCAGGTCTTTTTTGGAAAAAAATGGACGCTGTGTACTCCGGACCAAAGACGAAAAGGACCATCCAGACTGTAATCAGTGACAAGTCCAAAAGCCAGGGTCTGTCATGGTATGGGGCGGTGTCAGTGCCCTCGGCAAAGGTCATTTACACTTCTGTGATGCAGCATTAATGCAGAAAAGTACATTGTGATCTTAGAGCAACAAGACAATGCAAAACCACATGCTGCACACATTACAAAGGCATGGCTGCGGAAGAAGAGGGTACGGGTACTGGACTGGCCTGCCTGCAGTCCTGACCTGTCCACGAGAATGTGTGGAGAATTGGACACGAAAAATGCAACAACGACGACCCCGTACTTCCAACTATGAGACAAAATAAAAGCTGAATCTAAATCACTTGGTCTCCTCGGTGCCAAAACGTCTTTTAAGTGTGGTGAAAAGGAATGGCAACATTACAAAGTGGTAAATGCTTTACTGTCCCAACTTTTTTTGGAATGTGTTGCAGGCCTGAAATGCAGGAATGGATGTTTATTAATAAATGAAATGAAGTTGAGCAGATAAAACATGAAATATCTCAGGTTCATCCTGTCTGCAATCAAATAAAAGTCAAAGTAAATGTAAGAAGTAAATGTGTTTTTTATTATTTGCATTTTCCATGCTGTCCCAACTTTTTCTGGTTTGGGGTTGTACTTTAACAGTAATATAATATTTATTCATTTTGTATTTTTGTCCACTGATATCAAAAGTATGTGCTGTAGGTTAACTGTACGTTTATTAATGTTTATTATAATCATGATGTTTGAATGTTTTCATTTAGATTTCTTCTGAATTCTACACTTTTTAGACAGACCACAGTAGCTGCTCTATAAAAATAAAAAATGTAAATAAAAAATAAATAAATAAAGTATTTCTCTGAGAACCTATTATGTGCTTGCATTGCTTCAGTGGGTTTCCTAATTATTCAGTATATCTTCTGCTCTTTGTTCTGTTACCTAATGATTAGATTTCATGGCAGGGAGATACATTATTTAAAAGCCCTGTTCACCCTTAAAGTGATGGGAATTAAATCTACTTTAATTAAATGTAAAATATTCTCATATAATTTGTTTGCATTAAAAACACTCATACAGTACCAACTATTATTCTAATGTTACCACACAAAAATCAAAAACACAAATAATAATATAAGCAAAACATTAAGTCATGAAAAGTCATTAGTATGTCATACAGGAGCTTAATACTTCATTCATAATACTTCTGTGATTAAGAGATTTCAGGTCTTGATTCCTCATAAAATATTCATACAACCCCAAAACATGTTTTCACTTTGTCATTATGGGTAATTACCTAGACTGATAAGATAAGTAAAACTGACAGTTCAAAAGCAAATCCACAATGTAATAAAGTGCACAAAAAGTCAAGGAGTCCATTATTCATGCCAGATCAACCAAACTTAAAAATTCTAGTCAACTTGGCCGCTCAGGTGGCGCAGCAGTAAGACACACTAGCACACCGGAGCTGGGATTTTGAATACATCGTATCGAATCTCAGCTCTGCCATCCGGCTGGGCTGGGCGGCTGTATGAACAACGATTGGCTGTTGTTCATAGGTTAGGACAAGCCGGATAGGGACTCCTCTTAACTGAGCGAATTACGACCTCTGCTGGCTGATTGATCGATCAGCATATGAACTCGCCTCGTGCAGGTGGAAAGATGCAGGCGGCTACTGCACACGTGTCGGAGGGAGCGTGTGACAGTCTCGCTCTCCTCAATCGGGGTGGTGGTAAGCTCCAGTGGAGAGGAAGCATAACACAATTGGGTAAAAATTAGGCGCACTAAAAATCGGAAGAAAAAGCCTTAAAAAAACACAGTATAATCAGTTTAACTGTCAGGAGGCTTTTTTCTATTCTTTCTATTAATGCATTTTTTCTCTTTTTATTAGTCTTCCACTGCTGGGGATCCAGATTGTGCTTGAGGAGGGTATATTTGCCTGCACCATGACCCTTCTGACGCTTGCGCAGTCCTCAACCCCTTCTTTTTCGCCTGTGCTTCGGATGACTCGCTCATGAAGCTCATCCACTTCTGCACAGGCACCTCGGTTTGCTAACCAGGGTCCTTACACAGCATTTAGAGACTCTACCCACTTAGTCCGGCCTTTTCTCACCCAGCAGACCAGCAAACTCTGTGGCCAATTTTGTCTGCTGCAGGCACTGCCGATGGCGCCCAGCCGACTGGTAGCAGAGCTGAAATTAGAACCAGGGTGTTCAGAATCTAAGGACTGGTGTGCTAGTGGAATAACCAGCTGCACCACCTGGGCACATTTAGAGTGATTCTCTTTTGAAGCTGTTGCCATACATTATAAGGCCAAAAGTGTCAACCTGTCAAATTATTAAAATAGAGTGATCTCTACATGATCTTTTCAGCTATAAAAGCAGTCACTCTTCTGAGATGGCTTCTCACAAGACTTTAAAGTATGCCTGTGGGAATTTGTGCCCATTCAGTCACAAGAGAATTTGTATATCTGACTACTGGTGTTGGCCAATAGAGCTTTAATTGATGTTCCATTTGATGTTTATTCCAAAGCTGTTTAGCAGTGATGAGGTCAGAGCTCTGTTCAGGTCACAGGAGCTTCTTTAAACCAAGCTTTTCTTCATGTCTTTATACAATTATTTTGTGCGAAGGGGCACAGTCATGCTGGAAAAGAAACAGGTCTTCCCTAAACTGTTGCTGCAAAGTTGAAAGCATATAATTTCATTTATATGACTGATTTATTACACCTGGTAGAAACTGTTGTGGCTGGAACACATGAATTTAAAAATTAAAAGGTGTCTTAATACTTTTATCCACAGTCAAATTAAAACTGGTATTAACACCGATCGGCCATACCATTAAAACCACCTCCTTGTTTCTACACACATTGTCCATTTTATCAGCTCCACTTACCATATAGGAGCACTTTGCAGTTCTACAATTACTGACTGTAGTCCATCTGTTTCTCTGCATGCTTTGTTAGCCCCCTTTCATGCTGTTCTTCAATGGTCAGGACTCTCCCAGGACCACTACAGAGCAGGTATTATTTAGGTGGTGGATCATTCTCAGCACTGCAGTGACACTGACATGGTGGTGGTGTGTTAGTGTGTGTTGTGCTGGTATGAGTGGATAAGACACAGCAATGCTGAAGGAGTTTTTAAACACCTCACTGTCACTGCTGGACTGAGAATAGTCCACCAACCAAAATTATCCAGCCAACAGCGCCCCGTGGGCAGCGTCCTGTGACCACTAATGAAGATCTAGAAGATGACCAACTCAAACAGCAGCAATAGACGAGCGATCGTCTCTAACTCTAACTGGACCAACTAGGTAAGAGTGTCTAATAGAGTGGACAGTGAGTGGAGAAAGTATTTGAAAACTCCAGCAGCGCTGCTGTGTCTGATCCACTCATACCAGCACAACACCCACTAACACACCACCACCATGTCAGTGTCACTGCAGTGCTGAGAATCATCCACCACCTAAATAATACCTACTCTGAACATTGAAGAACAGCATGAAAGGGGGCTAACAAAGCATGTAGAGAAATAGATGGACTACAGTCAGTAATTGTAGAACTACAAAGTGCTCCAATATGGTAAGTGGAGCTGATAAAATGGACAGTGAGTGTAGAAACAAGGAGGTATTAATAATAATGCGTAAATAATTTTAATAGGCAAATATTCAGCATATCTGTGTCCCTTCAAATCATTCGAGCGCTGTCGCATTATACATCGCAACATATCAGCGTCTTCATTACCAGCCTGGAGAGCTGGATGACTGCTGCTAATTCTTTACCACCTGCAGATATAAAGACGCCAGCATTTAGAGCACATTTAGCATTTAGAGCCTCTAGAGTTTTTGCACGTAATGAATTCTGATCTCAGTTTGGAGGTAAACTTGTGAATGCTGGGCATGTTCTCATCTTTTAGCAAATAGCCATGTCAACTCAGCATTCACGACTATCAGCCTATCTTAGCAACTCAAAGTCTTTACAGCCACCTTTAGAAATCTTCAATTCTATATGTCCAGCCATGTCACATTTGCTCAGCACATGATAAATCTGGTGCATTACAGGAACCATGAAGCTATATTAAATATTGAGAGGGGGGGCAGTGAGGTAAAGGAGTGACAGCTTTTACTGCTACAGCTGATGCATTCAAATTGATTAAAAAGAGTCATTTTCTCAAGCAACTAAGTGCTCAAATCTTTCAAGTGCCTCCATCCAACAGTCTGGAATGCCACTTAGTTTGGGGGAGGGTGTGCCAGTGCCTGCTCTGCTTTTATTCTGGTCTAAATACAGCCACACACATTATATTATTTTTCTTTATTCTTGTTTAAATTACACTTGTACCCCACGTGTATCTCTGTTGGAAGAATCTAACTGATATATTTATTTATTTATTAGGATTTTAAGGATTTAAACATGTTTTACACACTTTGTTTAGTTAATGATTGATTACACAAGATTCATCAGTTCAAGTCTTTAATGTCAAACACAGTCATGAACAATTTTGTATCTTCAATTTACATCACTTGCATGTCTTTAGACTGTGGTGTAGTGGGTAGAGCTTGGGGCTATCAACTGAAAGATTGAGAGTTCAAATTTCAGCTCTGCCATGCAGCCACTGTTGAGCCCTTGAGCAACGAAGGCTGACCCTGTGCTCTGACCCCAGCTTCCAAACTGGGATATGCAAATAAATAATTTTGTTGTACTGTACATATGTATATGTATATATGACAAATAAATGCATTCTATTCTAGGCATTCTATTCTATTCTGTAACTGCATGGTGCTACTCATTTTGTTTGACTTGGTGGTTAAACAAGAGAGTATTAATGTCTTAACAGATTTTTGTTGTTCTCTGACGTTCTGAGTTCGGCAAAATACAGTATAATAACTTAATCTACATTGAGAGATTCACCCCACACCTACTCCCCTTTCCCATCTCCTACAAACCCCTAAATCCTGTCTCCTCACACCTTTATGTATATTGAATGAACCCTCCTGTTTGATCCTTTGATCCTGTATCCTGTATTACCCCCACTCCCTGTATCCTACACACACCTAATCATGTCTCCTCACATCTTTTGTTATCCTGACCTCCTTTTGTGTCCTGACCCCCTCCCTTGTACCCATCACAAAGCCAAAACCCTTTTGGTTGTAATTACCATTTCTCCTCCTCTTTTCCTTAATTCCTCCCCTCATTTCTTGTGTAGATAAAGTCTTCCTAAAATATGTCTAGTTAGATTCTGTCGGTCTTCCAAGCTGTGTTCACACACCTGTATGTGTTAATAAAGACTCTTTGGATGAAGACCCGGTCTCCTGACTCCTGTATGCCGAATTTCTAACAACATGGAAAATATATGATCAATTGAAATCTAACAAAGCTCATTTGTTAAAAATACCATGAGGACTTTTAATTAGCTTAAAATTTTTGGGGTCGTCCTTTGGGGTATGCTAAAAAGCATAAACGCCCTTATGGAATATTTACAACAGATAATCTAATCATGTGTTCACAGTCAGTGCCAAATAACTTTTAAAATAAAGCTTACACACAATTACACACTTATTGCAGCTACTTAAAATGCATTGACCACACAGCTATAAAATCTTTAATGAAGACAGTGATGTTTGTTAATCTTACAATATTATGGAAATTTAAAATTTGGGCCAGGTGGACCGCTGTGAAAAGAGTGTTCTGACCAACAGTGTACAATCTTACATTTTATTGGTTGATTAATTGGAGGTATGGGAAATACTGCATGAAATATGAGCCACATTTAACACTGTGAGAAATGTTTAGGGAGTTTTCAGTGTCATAAACATAGATAAAACAGACCTTAAAAAAGCCTAATAAACACTCGATCTCTCTCACTTTTGGTCTAATTTTATCTCTCTCTATCGACGTCTTTTTTTAAGTTCTGTGGGCAGATGTGCAAACATCCCTGTGGCTTGAAAAGGCTATTAGAAGAAAGCAGAGCTGCTGCTGGGATCCTCATGTTTATTCATATCACGAACCTTAAGTCTCAAGCTGTCTGTCTAACACACACACACACACACACACGTCCACCCCAGCACAGTAGTGGTTTCATGCTGGACAGAAGGCAGAGCTACATTATTCAAGGAAGTAATGTATTTAGCTTTCATTGTAGAAACTGTCACTATTTGTGCTGCTGCAGTAGGAGTAAGATCGAGCATGTAATGATTTCTCTTTATTTTTTTATTTATATACAGGCCATTCCACAGAATGAGAGCTATTTGTGTGTAGTAATTCGATGAAATTTAACTTTTTATTATCTTTGTTCAACACTGAATCTACAACTACAATCAGAAAAAGTTGGGACAGTATGGAAAATGCAAATAAAATAAAAATGCAGTGTTCCTTACATTTACTTTGACTTTTATTTGATTGCAGACAGGATGAACCTGAGATATTTCATGTTTTATCTGCTCAATTTCATTTCATTTATTAATAAACATTCATTCCTGCATTTCAGGCCTGCAACACATTCCAAAAGAAGTTGGGACGGGGGCAATTTAGGGCTAGTAATGCAGTGAATGATGATGTGATTCCAAACAGGTGATGTCAACAGGTGATTGTAATCATGATTTGGTACAAAAGCAGCATCCAGGAAAGGCTGAGTCTTTGATGAGCAAAGATGATCAGAGGATCTCCAGTTTGTCAACAAATGTACCTCAAGTAAAGATTGCAAGGGATTTGCATATTTTTCCCTCTACAGTGCATAATAGGAAGATATCAGGAGGAATTTCAGTGCATAAAGGCCAAGGGCGCAAGCTTAAGCCTGTGATCTTCGATCCCTCAGATGGCACTGCAACAAGAACCGCCACTCAACAATAGCTGATATAACCACATGGGTGAGGGATTACTTTAGCAAACCTTTGTCAAGCACTACAATACAGAGTTACATGCACAAATATCACTTAACACTTTACTGTGCAAAAAAAGAAGCCTTATGTTAACCAGGTCCAGAAGCGATGTCGACTTCTCTGGGCTCAGAGGCATCTATGATGGACCATCACACAGTGGAAACGTGTACTGTGGTCAGATGAATCAGCATTCCAGGTCTCTTTTGGAAAAAAATTTAACACTGTGTGCTCCGGACCAAAGACGAAAAGGACCATCCAGACTGTTATCAGTGACAAGTCCAAAAGCCAGGGTCTGTCATGGTACGGGGCGGTGTCAGTGCCCTCAGCAAAGGTCATTTACACTTCTGTGATGCAGCATTAATGCAGAAAAGTACATTGAGATCTTAGAGCAACATGTGCTGCCTTCAAGGTGTCATCTTTTCCAGGGACGTCCATGCATTTTCAACAAGACAATGCAAAACCACATGCTGCACACATTACAAAGGCATGGCTGTGGAAGTAGAGGGTACGGGTACTGGACTGGTCTGCCTGCAGTCCTGACCTGTCCCCAGTAGAGAATGTGTGGAAAATTTTGAAATATAGGATACAGTAATGATATTTCTCATTTACTGTACTGTTATTACATTTTACTCTATCAAATACTTTAGGCAGCAAAATATTTTGATATTCTGGCGAGCTTCTGTTTCATTTCATGGTTTTTAAATATTTCCTCTACAGCAAATGGATCATTTTTCTTAATGGTTAAAATGATTCCACAGTTTCGAATCAAATTGGCCACCCACTCTTTGTCATTTATCACAGCAACTTTGCGACTTGAGACTCTTTTCATGGTATTATTTTGCAGGCGATTTATTAATTCACTTCCGCTGGTCCTTTCTACGGTCATTCCCGGCACTGTGGGTAGATAATTTGCTTTGGGTTTAAGGATTATGACTATAACTGCATGGTGCTACCAATTTTGTTCGACTTGGTGATTAAACAAGAGAGTATTAATGATTTTTTGTTGCTCGCTGACATGTTCTGAGTTCGGAAAAGTATAGTAACTTGATCTATGTGGAAAATCTATGATCAATTTAGATGAAATCTAACAAAGCATGGCTGTTAAAATTCCAATTTTTGGGGTTGTCCATAAAGCATAGCTTGCACTGTTGACTGCAACTTTCTAGCAGTCTACTTTTTTTTTTATCAAGCTATGTCTTATGGACAACCCCAAAAATTGGATATAATCCAATTTGTGTTCACTGTCAGTGCTAAATAAAGCTTACACACAATTACACACTTATTGCAGCTACTTAAAAACTAATTAAACACACAGCTATAAAATCTTTAATGACGACAGTGATGTTTTATAATCCTACATTATTATGGAAATTTGGAACTTGGGCCAGACGGACCTCTGTGAGAGGAGAACTCTTAATAAATGCCACTTTTGGTCAGTAAGAGAAGATGGACAGTCTGAAGCAGAGAATAATGGGTTTAGATCTGAGCTGGGATAGAAGCAAAGTGATTCATTTTAACCTTGGAATAATTAAAGGTAAAAAAGATGAGTTATAAATCACCACTAAATGTAGCTCTAATAGTCTTCTATATAATAATCCATGATCTGATTTGCTTTGAATATCTGGGCTTGTTTAGGCCATGTTTTCTTTCTGACCTTAAGTGACCCTCTGTTCTTTTTCCCTGCCGTTTTTGTGAATTATTTTTTACATTTATACACTCACAATAACAAACCGAGAAATGGAGGGTGAAATGTTTTTGTCCATTGTATTTTGAGGCAGAAGTAAAGTTCAATGTCAAAAATGAGATTTGAACACACAACCCTCAATAGGAAAGGAGTCACAATTGAGTATGGCGCCTTAGACAGCTCGGCCATCCTGACTTACAAGGATAGACTGAGAAATGGAGGGTGAAATGTTGTTTTCTATTGTATTTTGAGGCAGAAGTAAATTTCACTGTCAAGAATGGGATTTGAACCCACAACCCTCACTAGGGAAGGAGTCACACTTGAGCCTGGCGATTTGGACCACTCGGCTATCCTGATTTACAGAAACAAACAGAGTAATGGAAGGTGAAATGTTGTTTTCTATTGTATTTTGAGGCAGAAGTAAAGTTCACTGTCAAGAATTGGATTTGAACCCACAACCCTCACTAGGGAAGGAGGCACACTTGAGTCGGGCGCCTTAGACCACTCAGACATCTTTACTTACAGAAATGAACAGAGTAATAGAGGGTGAAATGTTGTTTTCTATTGTATTTTGAGGTAGATGGGATGGGATTTGAACCCACAACCCTCACTAGGGAAGGAGTCACACTTGAGTTAGGGGGCTTAGACCAGTTGGCCATTTTGACTTACAAGGATAGACTGAGAAATGGAGGGTGAAATGTTGTTTTCTATTGTATTTTGAGGCAGAAGTAAATTTCACTGTCAAGAATGGGATTTGAACCCACAACCCTCACTAGGGAAGGAGTCACACTTGAGCCTGGCGATTTGGACCGCTCGGCTATCCTGATTTACAGAAACAAGCTGAGAAATGGAGGGTGAAATGTTGTTTTCTATTGTATTTTGAGGCAGAAGTAAAGTTCACTGTCAAGAATTGGATTTGAACCCACAACCCTCACTAGGAAAAGAGTCACACTTGAGTCTGGCGCCTTAGACCTCTCGGCTATCCTGACTTACAGTAATAAACTGAGAAATGGAGGGTGAAATGTTGTTTTCTGTTGTATTTTGAGGCAGAAGTAAAGATCATGGTCAAGAAGGGGATTTCAATCAACAACCCTCAACAGGGAAGGAGTCACACTTGAGTCTGGCACCTTAGTCTGCTCGGTCATGTTGACTTACAACCTCAAACAGAGTATTGGAGGGTGAAATGTTGTTTTCTATTGTATTTTGAGGCAGAATTAAAGTTCAATGTGAAGAATGGGATTTGAAACCACAGCCCTCACTAGGGAAGGAGTCACACTTGAGTCTGGCACCTTGGACCGTTTGGCCATTTTGATTTACAACAACAAACAGAGTAATGGAAGGTGAAATGTTGTTTTCTATTGTATTTTGAGACAGAAGTAAAGATCATTGTCAAGAATGGGATTTGAACCCACAACCCTCACTAGGGAAGGAGGCACACTTGAGTCGGGCACCTTAGACCACTCGGACATCTTTACTTACAGAAATGAACAGAGTAATAGAGGGTGAAATGTTGTTTTCTATTGTATTTTGAGGTAGATGGGATGGGATTTGAACCCACAATCCTCACTAGGGAAGAAGTCACACTTGAGTTAGGGGGCTTAGACCAGTTAGCCATTTTGACTTACAACTATAGACAGAGAAATGGAGGGTGAAATGTTGTTTTCTATTGTATTTTGAGGCAGAAGTAAAGTTTACTGTGAAGAATGGGATTTGAACCCACAACCCTCACTAGGGAAAGAGTCACACTTGAGTCTGGCGCCTTAGATCGCTCTGCCATCTTTACTTAAAGAAATAAACAGAGTAATGGAGGGTAAAATGTTGTTTTCTATTGTATTTTGAGGAAGATATAAAACTCACTGTGAAGAATGGGATTTGAACCCACAACACTCACCAGGAAAGGAGTCACACTTGAGTCTGGCACCTCAGACCATTCGGCCTTCCTGACTTACAACAATAAACTGAGAAATGGAGGGTGAAATGTTGTTTTCTATTGTATTTTGAGGCAGAAGTAAAGTTCACTGTGAAGAACGGAATTTGAACTCACAACCCTAACGAGGGAAGGAGACACACTTGAGTCTGGCGCCTAAGACCGCTCGGCCATCTTTATTACAGCAATATACTGAGAAATGGAGGGTGAAATGTTGTTTTCTATTGTATTTTGAGGCAGAAGTAAAGTTCACTGTCAATAATAGGATTTGAACCCACAACCCTCAACCCTCAACAGGGAATGAGTCACACTTGAGTCTGGCACCTCAGACCTCTCGGCCACCTTTACTTACAGCAATAAACTG
This sequence comes from Trichomycterus rosablanca, assembly GCF_030014385.1. Taxonomy (NCBI): domain Eukaryota; kingdom Metazoa; phylum Chordata; class Actinopteri; order Siluriformes; family Trichomycteridae; genus Trichomycterus; species Trichomycterus rosablanca. The sequence continues at coordinate 40,774,807 of NC_085993.1, read as the reverse complement.
AGAAATGGAGGGTGAAATGTTGTTTTCTATTGTATTTTGAGAAGTAAAGATGTGAAGTTCACTGTCAAGAGAGGGATTTGAACCCACGCCCCACGCCTCTATTTGGATTGTACTAACACACCACCACCATGTCAGTGTCATTGCAGTGCTGAGAATCATCCACCACCTAAATAATTCCTGCTCTGTGGTGGTCCCCTGGGGGTCCTGACCATTGAAGAACAGGGTGAAAGCAGGCTAAAAAGGTATGTAGAGAAACAGATGGACTACAGTCAGTAATTGTAGAGCTACAAAGTGCTTCTATATGGTAAGTGCAGCTGATGAAATGGACAGTGAGTGTAGAAACAAGGAGGTGGTTTTAATGTTATGTGTCCTCTACAAGTGTTGACTTCTCAGTATTCATGCTGTAATGGGAATCCTATCCTACTTAGTCAAGCCATATCCCCAAGCAACAAGACAGTATGGAAAAAAAACACTGTTTGCCTTTGCTGACATGAAGATATTACTCATCTTTTTCTCCTGGGGCCCTTTGGACCCAGGCCCAGAGACCTTAGTCATAAAAGCTTGTGCATTAAAAGGCCTGGACATAGTCACAAAATCCATCTGCTCTTCATTAAAATAAGCTACTATACAATATATTTTAGATTAAAACACAATTTAAGTACTAGCTTTCTACAAATTAACAATCAACAATTAAGCTTCCATGAAACACCAGTAAAAGGGTAATGACTGACATTCACGTTTTAATAATGTAGGTTTAATATTTTAGTGGCTGATTCTGTTACAATAGAATTTAGAGGATTAGAGGACTACACCTACATTTCCTTTGTCAGATGGCAACAAATGGGATCTGGCCTGTCACTCCGACTGTATAAAGTTGAGCTGGCAGGGGGAGATAGCCTTAGGCAGGAATGGCAAAGATAAATCCATTACGATGGTTAGTATTCCTCACACTATTTTACAAAGCTCTATCTTAAAACTGAATTTCCTGTGGATTTTTGTCTTTTGTTACATGAGAAAGATAAAAAATAAGGACAGATAAGGATTGATGTAATGTAAGTACAATCCCTAATTAGAAAAAAGCTGGGAGTTTGGAAAGTGCAAAAAAATCATAGAATAACTGACATTTACTTGTACAAACCCGAGATATTTAATGTTTCGTCTGGTCAACTTCATTTCATTTGTTAATAAACATCAATTCCTGTGTTTCAGGCCTGCAAGCTCACTGTCAAGAATGGGATTTGAACCCTTGCCTCCATTTGGAGACCAGAACCCTCACTAGGGAAGGAGTCACACTTGAGTCTGGCACCTTAGAACGCTCGGCCATTTTGACACACAGCAGTAAACTGGGAAATGGAGGGTGAAATGTTGTTGTCTATTGTATTTTGAGAAGTAAAGAAGTAAAGCTCACTGTCAAGAGAGGGATTTGAACCCACGCCCCACGCCTCCATTTGGATTGTACTAATACACCACCACCATGTCAGTGTCATTGCAGTGCTGAGAATGATCCACCACCTAAATAATACCTGCTCTGTGGTGGTCCCCTGGGGGTCCTGACCATTGAAGAACAGGGTGAAAGCAGGCTAAAAAGGTATGTAGAGAAACAGATGGACTACAGTCAGTAATTGTAGAACTACAAAGTGCTTCTATATGGTAAGTGGAGCTGATGAAATGGACAGTGAGTGTAGAAACCAGGAGGTGGTTTTAATGTTATGTGTCCTCTACAAGTGTTGACTTCAACTGTATGCCAATCAGTTTTCTTCCCAGTTTTCATGCTTTAATGGGCAAAAAAAATCATAGACCAACTGACATTTACTTGTATAAACCTGTGATATTTCATTATTGTCTGGTCAACTTCATTTCATTTGTTAATAAACATCAATAATGTTGCCATTCCTTATCACAGCACTTGTTGCTGATAACAGTCTGGACGGTCCTTTTCGTCTTTGGTCCTGAGCACACTGTGTCCATTTTTTCCAAAAAAGACCTGGAATGCTGATTCATCTGACCACAACACACATTTTCACTGTGTGATGGTCCATCCCAGATGCCTCCTAGCCCAGAGAACTTGATGCTGCTTCTGAACATAATTAACACGAGGCTTCTCTTTTGCACAATAAAGCTGTAAGTAGTATTTGTGAATGTAACTCTGAATTGTAGTGCTTTCATTTTCTTAATTTACCATGTCTCCCATCTTTCCTTCTAATCTAGCCGTATCCAATTACCAGATTGCATTTCGCTTCCTTTCTACTGCTGCAGACCTCCACTCCTGACTGGGGAGAGTCTTAACTATCACATGCGCAGTAGCCGAGTGCATCTTTTCACCTGCACCAGACGAGTTCTCATGGTCTTGCACACGGAGAGTCACGCACTGATGTCCATTACTCCTAGTCTCTGTGCAGACACCATCGATCAGGCAGCAGACCTCGTAATTGCATCAGTTATGAGGAATCTTCTCCGACATCTAACCCGGACGAACAATCCAATCACTGGATGTGTAAGCACCCAGTATGCCAGATGCAAAGCTGAGATTCGAACTCACGAGTTTGAGACATCAGTTCTGATGTGCTAGTGTGCTTTACCGCTGCGCCACCTGAGTGCACTTTTTTTATTGTACTTTTAATTATACTGTAGTTGAGTGTTATTAAAATGCAGAGGAAAAAAAACCCCTATGTGTATAGAAGAATCACTGGTATAAAAACAAAAAACAGGGCTCTTACCGTCCTCTCTGGATCTCTGGATAAAGGCATCAACACCACTTTCTCCATAGTTCCCCTCTGATGCCACAGTGGAGACAAAGTTCCAGCCCATGTGGCGGACTATGTCCACCATGGCTTGGGCCTGATAGGTGTCTGGAGGAACGACTCGAGAGAAGAAGTCGTAGCGTGTGTTGTCGCTCAGCTCCGGTGCAGTGGAAGCATAGCTCACCTGGGGAATCTGTAAGACAATAATAATAATAATAATAATACATTTTATTTATATAGCGCTTTTCAAGATACTCAAAGACGCTTTACATAAGACAAATAATCAAAACAAATACGTACATACACCATACAAATCATAGTACAAAATCAAAATAGTACATCAACATCAAGAATAATTAAGATAAAAACAAAGAGAGCAGCATAAGACAGTTCATTAAAAATTAGCTCAATTATGAGAAAGAACAACAAATATAGAACAATTTCTTAAAATTAGATAGAAACAGGACAGATTCACATGCAATCAGGAAACTGAAAACTTTACAAGTTTTAGGATCTAGGACTTCACATTTCTGTCGTGATCTAAGTATAAAAACTATTAAAAAGAATAGCAAAAATAATGAACATTATTTTATAACATTAACATTTTTATTATTTATCTTCATAACAATGAAGAGATTTACACTATGGGTCTGTTCAAAAACCTAGTGAGCTCTCTACACAGACGCATTTTATGCATCCTGTGCGCACTCCTGAGAAAAAGTCTGTTTGAATTCTTGGATGCCTTAAAATGCTGCCTACTAAGATGCCTTATTTCGAGGCTATAATCTGACTGAATAACGAGGGAGCATTCAATGCTTCCTTAGCAGTGAAGGCAATCCCAGCATTCAGTGCAGCAAACTTTTCTCATAAAAAATTTTAAATATGATGGACGAATGCGGAGCAACAGAGTTCTTTTCAAATGGTAATAAATTCTCCTTGATTTTTAATTGGTATAAAGGTGCACAAGTGTCATTTATTAAAGCAATAAGCCACGAGAGGCCGTGCGTTACTGTGATTCTAAAATCATAGCAGTCTCGAGTGGCTTATTGCTTTTATAAAACGGTGGTCAACATAAAATACAATAAATACAACAATGTTTAATTCATAAATGTATTTATTGTGTATAAACAAAAAGCATTCTTCCGCGACGCCAGGTAGTTCGATTAACAGTGTTGCTAGGCAACATGAGGGTGAAAATAACAAAAACTTTTTTTTTTCGGTGGCGTATTAATATGGAATGATGACGAAGGTGGTCCTAGGTGTGCGTTTATCTGGGATTTTACAACGGCTTCGAACGCGGCTCAGCCAATCAGATTTTAGGACCGGAACTATCCGTTTTATAATTTAACCATTTTCGGTACACAGAAGATGTTAGCTGGCATGTTAACGGGTTGTGTTAGCTTAGTAAGCAAAAACTGCAGTGACGTAATCGCCGTTATCGCTGTCTAAGTTATGTGTCTGAATAACCTGTCTTATAATTTTAATGTCTTATTAGAATCCTCTCGTAGGCAGCAAGGCAGCTCACTAGGTTTTCAGACAGACCCTATAATCCTGTATGAACTATTAATAAGTTGTCTTGTAATAATTTACTTAATCTATGGCTACAGTTAGCAAAAAATTATTGCTACCTTTCTTAAAGATGGGTTAAAAATGTAAGTTTTGTTTAATTTAAGGGTGGCACGGTGGCTCGGTGGGTAGCACTGTTGCCTCACAGCAAGAAGGTCCTGGGTTTGATTCCCAGGTGGAGCAGTCCGGGTCTTTTCTGTGTGGAGTTTGCATGTTCTTCCCGTGTCTGCGTGGGTTTCCTCTGTGAGCTCTGGTTTCCTCACACAGTCCAAAGACATGAAAGTGAAATGAACTGGAGGTCCATGACTGTGTTTGACATAAAACTTGAACTGATAAATCTTGTGTAAGCAGTACCTACCTGTCCTGTCATGAATGTAACCAAAGTGTGTAAAACATATACAGTATATACTGTATATATATACAGTGTATCACAAAAGTGAGTACATCCCTCACATTTCTGCAAATATTTCATTATATCTTTTCATGGGACAACACTATAGAAATGAGACTTGGATATAACTTAGAGTAGTCTGTGTACAGCTTGTATAGCAGTGTAGATTTACTGTCTTCTGAAAATAACTCAACACACAGCCATTAATGTCTAAATAGCTGGCAACATAAGTGAGTACACCCCACAGTGAACATGTCCAAATTGTGCCCAAATGTGTCGTTGTCCCTCCCTGGTGTCATGTGTCAAGGTCCCAGGTGTAAATGGGGAGCAGGGCTGTTAAATTTGGTGTTTTGGGTACAATTCTCTCATACTGGCCACTGGATATTCAACATGGCACCTCATGGCAAAGAACTCTCTGAGGATGTGAGAAATAGAATTGTTGCTCTCCACAAAGATGGCCTGGGCTATAAGAAGATTGCTAACACCCTGAAACTGAGCTACAGCATGGTGGCCAAGGTCATACAGCGGTTTTCCAGGACAGGTTCCACTCGGAACAGGCTTCGCCAGGGTCGACCAAAGAAGTTGAGTCCACGTGTTCGGCGTCATATCCAGAGGTTGGCTTTAAAAAATAGACACATGAGTGCTGCCAGCATTGCTGCAGAGGTTGAAGACGTGGAAGGTCAGCCTGTCAGTGCTCAGACCATACGCCGCACACTGCATCAACTCGGTCTGCATGGTCGTCATGCCAGAAGGAAGCTGAGGCACAAGAAAGCCCGCAAACAGTTTTCTGAAGACAAGCAGTCCAAGAACATGGATTACAGGAATGCCCTGTGGTCTGACGAGACCAAGATAAACTTGTTTGGCTCAGATGGTGTCCAGCATGTGTGGCGGCGCCCTGGTGAGAAGTACCAAGACAACTGTATCTTGCCTACAGTCAAGCATGGTGGTGGTAGCATCATGGTCTTGGGCTGCATGAGTGTTGCTGGCACTGGGGAGCTGCAGTTCATTGAGGGAAACATGAATTCCAACATGTACTGTGACATTCTGAAACAGAGCATGATCCCCTCCCTTCGAAAACTGGGCCTCATGGCAGTTTTCCAACAGGATAACGACCCCAAACACAACCTCCAAGATGACAACTGCCTTGCTGAGGAAGCTGAAGGTAAAGGTGATGGACTAAACCCAACTGAGCACCTGTGGCGCATCCTCAAGTGGAAGGTGGAGGAGTTCAAGGTGTCTAACATCCACCAGCTCCGTGATGTCATCATGGAGGAGTGGAAAAGGATTCCAGTAGCAACCTGTGCAGCTCTGGTGAATTCCATGCCCAGGAGGGTTAAGGCAGTGCTGGATAATAATGGTGGTCACACAAAATATTGACACTTTGGGCACAATTTGGACATGTTCACTGTGGGGTGTACTCACTTATGTTGCCAGCCATTTAGACATTAATGGCTGTGTGTTGAGTTATTTTCAGAAGACAGTAAATCTACACTGCTATACAAGCTGTACACTGACTACTCTAAGTTATATCCAAGTTTTAGTTCTATAGTGTTGTCCCATGAAAAGATATAATGAAATATTTGCAGAAATGTGAGGGGTGTACTCACTTTTGTGATACACTGTATATGTACACTGATCAGCCATAACATTAAAACCACCTCCTTGTTTCTACACTCAATGTCCATTTTATCAGCTCCACTTACCATATAGAAGCACTTCAATTCAACAATTACTGACAGTAGTCCATCTGTTTCTCTGCATGCTTTGTTAGCCCCTTTCCATCCTGTTCTTCAATGGTCAGGACTCTCCCAAGACCACTACAGAGCAGGTATTATTTGGGTGGTGGATCATTCTCAGCACTGCAGTGACAATGACGTGGTGGTGTTAGTGTGTGTTGTGCTGGTATGAGTGGATCAGACACAGCAGCGCTGCTGGAGTTTTTAAATACCGTGTCCACTCACTGTCCACTCTATTAGACACTCCTACCTAGTTGGTCCACCTTGTAGATGTAAAGTCAGAGAAGATCGCTCATCTATTGCTGCTGTTTGAGTTGGTCATCTTTGAGATCTTCATCAGTAGTCACAGGACGCTGCCCACAGGGCACCGTTGGCTGGATATTTTTGGTTATTCTCAGTCCAGCAGTGACAGTGAGGTGTTTAAAAACTTCATCAGTGATGCTGTGTCTAATCCACTCATACCAGCACAACACACACTAACATGTATGGGTACTAGTAGGAGTCTACAAGGTAAACCAACTATGTAGGAGTGTCTAATAGAGTGGACAGTGAATGGACACGGTATTAAAAAACTCCAGCAGCGCTGCTGTGTCTGATCCACTCATACCAGCACAACACACACTAACACACCACCACCATGTCGGTGTCACTGCAGTGCTGAGAATGATCCACCACCTAAATAATACCTGCTCTGTAGTGGTTCTGTAGGTGTCCTGACCACTGAAGAACAGGGTGAAAGCAGGCTAAAAAGGTATGTAGAGAAATAGATGGACTACAGTCAGTAATTGTAGAACTACAAAGTGCTTCTATATGGTAAGTGGAGCTGATAAAATGGACAGAGTGTAGAAACAAGGAGGTGGTTTTAATGTTATGGCTGATCAGTGTATATTAAATAAACAGAACTAAAAACTTATTTTACTGTACATGCATTTATTATTCTAAAGTGACCCAATTGCAACTGTCCTATATAAATCTCATCCTCTAGTCACTGTGACATTTTTAATCAATGACACATATAACAGCAGCTCTGCAGTAAAAAATAAATTGGGGGTTGCTTTGAACCTCTCCTCTTTGTGCTTTGACCTCAAAGGAATTCATAATGAAGGTTACAGAAGCTGTCATGCTTAAGATGTGTATCTCATTTTATGATCCTAAAATTCTAAATTTTAAAATTCCTTAAGCAGAAGAAATGAGATAATTATAGCAGTAGCTATATGAAATAAGATTCTGATGTTTCTGCATGTGAAAGATTTATCTGCATGCGTATCACACCATGCTGGAGCTTTCCAGAGCTTGTAGACCTGGGGCAGATTGTTTACTAGCTAATTTGAAACAAGTAGCACCCATCCTAACACACACTCACACACACATACCACCACCAACACCACATTGCGGTGCTGGTTGATTGCTGCTGTTTATCCTAAAATGTAATAAACAATTTTCCCATCTTTCAGTGTCAGGCTAAGTGGCAAAGCAAATGTATGAGATGCAGCACCAAATAAAATTTGGTTGAATCACGAGCAGATTGATTCTGGGCTGAGCTTTAACACTCGTCTGGTAAGCTGGATTATCTACACCCATGACAATCCAATTCTTTTTTATTCATTTTCATATGCTGACAAATAAAAAAATAGAGCTGTATATTTCTGTATATCATACAATTCTGACTCCTTGGAATAAGCCAAACAAGTTGAACTTTTAGAACTAGAGAAGTATGTGAACACGTTTTACCTCTCAAGGTTTCTTCCTGTACTTTTAAGGGAGTTTTTCCTTGCCACTGTCGCCCTCGGCTTGCTCAACAGGGGCTTTTGTATCTGTTGGTCCTGGATTTTGTAAAGTTGCTTTGAGACAATGTCTATTGTAAAAAGCGCTATATAAATAAATTTGACTTGACTTGACGTTTTTTCATGTGCAAGTGATTAAATAAGTATTAGGGCGGCACGGTGGCTAGCACTGTCACCTCATAGCAAGAAGATCCTGGGTTCGATCCCCAGGTGGGGCGGTCCGGGTCCTTTCTGTGCAGGGTTTGCATGTTCTCCCCATGTCCGTGTGGGTTTCCTTCGGGTGCTCCGGTTTCCTCCCACAGTCCAAAGACATGCAAGTGAGGTGAATTGGAGACACTAAATAGTCCATAACTGTGTTCGATATAACCTTGTGAATTGATGAACCTTGTGTGATGAGTGGCTACCGTGTCTGTCATGAATGTAACCAAAGTGTAAAACATGACGTTAAAATCCTAATAAACAAACAAACAAACAAACAAAATTAATACAAAATTTAACCTTGCTTATTAGGATCTATACATATATGTGAAGAGTTTAAAACAGCTATGGTCTGATATAATCCATGATTACTAGAAAACCCTGCTCAGTCATGATCCAGAACACATGTGTCAAACTCAAGGCCCGCTGGCCAAATCCGGCCCGCCACATCATTCTATGTGGCCCACGAGAGCTTAAAAGACGTATGATCGTCTTAAAATACACTGTAAAATCGTACATAAACTGCATCTCCTACAATGCATGCCGATTTTGCGTCCCGCAAAGTGACCGCATCCCGCCACTAAATGGCAGTGTTTCCACATCAGCGTTTATTTGTTAATCAGTCAGCAGAGGTCGTAATTGCACCAGTCATGAGAAAGAGACCCCATCCGGCTTAGTACCGCCCATCTGAACAACAGGCCAATCTTTGTTCATATGGCCGCTCAGCCTCGGCCGATATGATGGCTCGAGATCCCAGCTCTGGTTCCAGCGTGTGTTTTTACCGCTGCACCACCTGAGCGGCTTCTGTTATTTTATTTAACTTTGTGGCATGACCTAATTTCTGGGGCCGCACGGTGGCTCAGTGGGTAGCACTGTCGCCTCACAGCAAGAAGGTCCTGGGTTCAATCCGTGGAGTTTTCATGTTCTCTCTGTGTCTGCGTGGGTTTCCTCCCACAGTCCAAAGACATGTAAGTGAGGGTAAATTGGAGATACAAAATTGTTCATGACTGTGTTTGACATTAAACTTGTGAACTGATGAACCTTGTGTAATGAGTAACACTAGCACCTAACAAGTGATGTTGAGAAATATTTACAAATAAGCCCAAAATGTACAAGAAGAGAAAGTTGAAGCAGAAGGAGGAAATTTAATGAAAGATGGGACAGTGAATACAAGTTTGTGCTTTAAGAAGAAAAACGGTACGTCTCTTGTGTTGTGAGGCCGTGTCTGTGGTAAAGGAGTACAATATAAATGTAGATATACGTACATTATAAATATACAGTATACATTTGGCAATTTGAGACCAAACACAGAATTTAGCCTCCAAGAAAAACAACTAATTGTCCAAGACTTAAAAGGCAGACTGCAATCACAGCAGGATACGTTACAATCAGCACTTTGAGGGCCAACATAATGCTGACGTGGCCCTCGGTGTAAATGAGTTTGACACCCATGATCCATAAGCAGTTTTAACGCAACCCCTCTGTGTCCACAGAATTGGTTGGGAGTTTTCCAAATTCAGTTACCTGAGTAGTGTTTTTAGCTACTTCACACTTTGACATCTTTGGTTATGTTCATGACAGAAACGGTAGTTACTCATTACACAAGGTTCATCAGTTCACAAGTTTAATGTCAAACACAGTCATGAACAATTTTGTATCTCCAATTTACCCTCACTTACATGTCTTTGGACTGTGGGAGGAAACCCACGCAGACACAGAGAGAACATGAAAACTCCACGGATTGAACCCAGGACCTTCTTGCTGTGAGGCGACAGTGCTACCCACTGAGCCACCGTGCCGCCCCAGAAATTAGGTCATGCCACAAAGTTAAATAAAATAACAGAAGCCGCTCAGGTGGTGCAGCGGTAAAAACACACGCTGGAACCAGAGCTGGGATCTTGAATACATCGGATCGAATCTCAGCTCTGCCTTGCCGGCCGAGGCTGAGCGGCCACATGAACAAAGATTGGCCTGTTGTTCAGATGGGCGGTACTAAGCCGGATGGGGTCTCTTTCTCATGACTGGTGCAATTACGACCTCTGCTGACGGATTGAGGCTGACTGCACAGAGATGAGAAAAGAGTGCTCTCAGGGTGTGTCCCTCCGTACACACAGCTAAGCTGCACTGCACTCATCAAAATGTAGGTGATAAGATGCATAAGGCATAAGTAACTTAAAAACTTTCTGTACAAAGAACTGTATGTTCCAATCAATCAATCACAGAAAAAGAACACGTGCACGTGTTAGACGGCCATGAAATGTGTTCCTAGGTGGTCATAAAGTCACACTGCGTAGCCTAACAAGACCATTCTTATTACTGATGATCCTTTCCTAAGATTCACCGAGGCATTAAAGCACTGACGGTGCCTGACTTCTAGCTGTGAAGCAATAAAATTGCTCTGTCAGTAGAATGACAAAGCAGCACATAGTGGCCTACAAAAAACTTCATAGCTCCCGCCATTCAGGTCTACACTTTTATCATTACGTGTTATAAAAACTGGACGTCTCGCTAGGTTTCTATTTTACTAAATAACAGCTTAGAAAACACACTGGTCAGATCTCTAACAATTGCATCTTTAACAATCAAAGATTGCAATTGAGATGAAATCATTAATCAGAGGAAGACCCTACATTATCCAGCCTTTCAGCAAGCGCTGAGACCTTTTATAATAGGTTCACCACTCATATATGACCTTTGAAGACGTAGCGCTGCCGTGCACCCTGGCCATGGCATTTATCACATTCAGGAGCGCTGGTGTATCCACACTCGTGCTTTCCTCATTCACTATCAATTGTATGAAGCACTGTGAATGTGCACATTTCTAATGAATTTGAACAATTGGCTTGAAAAGCATTTTGAAAGCTTGATTAAACACTAGAAACGTAACTGAGCTGAAACGTGCCTATATGCAGAAAGCACAAGGCGGATCCCCACACACCTGAAGGAACAGAAATAGAACCAAATTTGTAAATATTAATGAAGGTAGAACATTACCGTTACTAAAAAGCCACTAACAAAAGAGGGAAAATTGCAAACGAATAAATGGCAAAATTACGAGGGGTCTTCAAAAAGTTTCCACACTTTTTTAAATTCCAAAAATAAATGACATCACTTTTCTACATAGAAATAATAATTCTCTTTTATTGACACACTCTGAAAGAAGTTTTATTTATTATATATATATATACTCTGCCTGGCCAAAAAAAAGGTCACCACCTGGATTTAACTAAGCAAATAGGTAAGAGCCTTGCATTGGATAATTACTGCATGGGTGGTTTTGTTTCAGCTGGCAACAAGTTATTTAACCCTAACTGACGCAGTGAGTAGCTTCTCATTTGTTAAACAATCAAGTTGAAAGACACATCCTGAGGTCGTGGAAAAGACGTTAATCTGTTTCAGAAGGGTCAAATTATTGGCATGCATCAAGCAGAGAAAACATCTAAGGAGAAGCTGAAACTACTAAAAACGTGTTAAGAACTGTCCAACGCATTATTAAAAAGTGGAAGGACAGTGGGGAAACATCATCTTCGAGGAAGGAATGTGGTCGGAAAAAAATCTTGAATGATCGTGATCGGCGATCACTTAAACGTTTGGTGAAATCAAATGGTAGAAAAACTCCACTAGAACTCAGGGAAATGTTTAATAGTGAAAGTAAGAGCATTTCTACATGCACAATGCGAAGGGAACTCAAGGGATTGGGACTAAACAGCTGTGTAGCCTTAAGAAAACCACTTGTCAGTGAGGCTAACCGGCAAAAACGGCTTCAATTTGCTAGGGAGCATAAAGATTGGACTCTGGAGCAATGGAAGAAGGTCATGTGGTCTGATGAGTCCAGATTTACCCTGTTCCAGAGTGATGGGCGCATCAGGATAAGAAGAGAGGCGGTTGAAGTGATGCACCAATCATGCCTAGTGCCTACCGTAGAAGTCTGTGGGTGCAGTGCTCTGATCTGGGGTTGCTGAAGTTGGTCAGGTCTAGGTTCAGCAACATTATGTGCCCAAAGAATGAGGTCAGCTGACTACCTGAATATACTGAACGACCAGGTTATTCCATCAATGGATTTTTTTCTTCCCTGATGGCACGGTCATATTCCAAGATGACAATGCCAGGATTCATCGGGCTCAAATTGTGAAAGAGTGGTTCAGGGAGCATGAGACATCATTTTTACACATGGATTGGCCACCACAGAGTCCAGACCTGAACCCCATTGAGAATCTTTGGGATGTGCTGGAGAAGACTTTGCACAGTGGTCCAAATCTCCCATCATCAATACAAGATCTTGGGGAAAAATTTATGCAACTCTGGACAGAAATAAATGTTGTGACATTGCAGAAGCTTGTGGACAGTGAATGTAAGCCGTAATCAAAGCTAAAGGCGGTCCAACGAAATATTAGAGTGTGTGACCCTTTATTTTGGCCAGGCAGTGTATATATATACAGTGTATCACAAAAGTGAGTACACCCCTCACATTTCTGCAGATATTTAAGTATATCTTTTCATGGGACAACACTGACAAAATGACACTTTGACACAATGAAAAGTAGTCTGTGTGCAGCTTATATTACAGTGTCAATTTATTCTTCCCTCAAAATAACTCAATATACAGCCATTAATGTCTAAACCACCGGCAACAAAAGTGAGTACACCCCTAAGAGACTACACCCCTAAATGTCCAAATTGAGCACTGCTTGTCATTTTCCCTCCAAAATGTCATGTGACTCGTTAGTGTTACTAGGTCTCAGGTGTGCATAGGGAGCAGGTGTGTTCAATTTAGTAGTACAGCTCTCACACTCTCTCATACTGGTCACTGAAAGTTCCAACATGGCACCTCATGGCAAAGAACTCTCTGAGGATCTTAAAAGACGAATTGTTGCGCTACATGAAGATGGCCAAGGCTACAAGAAGATTGCCAACACCCTGAAACTGAGCTGCAGCACAGTGGCCAAGATTATCCAGCGTTTTAAAAGAGCAGGGTCTACTCAGAACAGACCTCGCGTTGGTCGTCCAAAGAAGCTGAGTGCACGTGCTCAGCGTCACATCCAACTGCTGTCTTTGAAAGATAGGCGCAGGAGTGCTGTCAGCATTGCTGCAGAGATTTAAAAGGTGGGGGGTCAGCCTGTCAGTGCTCAGACCATACGCTGCACACTACATCAAATTGGTCTGCATGGCTGTCACCCCAGAAGGAAGCCTCTTCTGAAGTCTCTACACAAGAAAGCCCGCAAACAGTTTGCTGAAGACATGTCAACAAAGGACATGGATTACTGGAACCATGTCCTATGGTCTGATGAGACCAAGATTAATTTGTTTGGTTCAGATGGTCTCAAGCATGTGTGGCGGAAATCAGGTGAGGAGTACAAAGATAAGTGTGTCATGCCTACAGTCAAGCATGGTGGTGGGAATGCCATGGTCTGGGGCTGCATGAGTGCAGCAGGTGTTGGGGAGTTACATTTCATTGAGGGACACATGAACTCCAATATGTACTATGAAATACTGAAGCAGAGCATGATCCCCTCCCTCCGGAAACTGGGTCGCAGGGCAGTGTTCCAGCATGATAATGACCCCAAACACACCTCTAAGACGACCACTGCTTTATTGAAGAGGCTGAGGGTAAAGGTGATGGACTGGCCAAGCATGTCTCCAGACCTAAACCAAATAGAACATCTTTGGGGCATCCTCAAGCGAAAGGTGGAGGAGCGCAAAGTCTCGAATATCCGCCAGCTCCGTGATGTCGTCATGGAGGAGTGGAAAAGCATTCCAGTGGCAACCTGTGAAGCTCTGGTAAACTCCATGCCCAGGAGAGTTAAGGCAGTTCTGGGAAATAATGGTGGCCACACAAAATATTGACACTTCAGGAACTTTCACTAAGGGGTGTACTCACTTTTGTTGCCGGTGGTTTAGACATTAATGGCTGTATATTGAGTTATTTTGAGGGAAGAATAAATTGACACTGTTATATAAGCTGCACACAGACTACTTTTCATTGTGTCAAAGTGTCATTTTGTCAGTGTTGTCCCATGAAAAGATATACTTAAATATCTGCAGAAATGTGAGGGGTGTACTCACTTTTGTGATACACTGTATATATACAGTATATATACTGTATATATACGTATACAGTGAGGGAAATAAGTATTTGATCCCCTGCTGATTTTGTAAGTTTACCCCCTTACAAAGACTTGAACAGTCTATAATTTTTATGGAAGGTTTATTTTAACAGAGAGAGACAGAATATCAACAAAAAATCCAGAAAAAAAACATTAAATAAAAGTTATAAATTAATTTGTATTTAATTAAGGGAAATAAGTATTTGATCCCCTACCAACCAGCAAGAATTCTGACCCCCACAGACCGGTTATGTGCCCATGAGGCACACAAATTTGTCCTGTCCCTGTATAAAAGACTCCTGTCACAGAATCAGTTTCTTCTGTTCAAATCTCTCAACCACCATGGGCAAGACCAAAGAGCTATCAAAGGACGTCAGGGACAAGATTGTAGACCTGCACAAGGCTGGAATGGGCTACAAGACCATCAGCAAGAAGCTTGGTGAGAAAGAGACCACTGTTGGCGCGATCATTCGAAAATGGAAGAAATACAAGATCACAGTCAATCACCCTCACTCTGGAGCTCCATGCAAGATCTCACCTGGTGGGGTAAGAATGATTCTGAGAAAGGTGGGGTCAGTCCAGAATTACACGGGAGGAGCTTGTCAATGATCTCAAGGGAGCTGGGAGCAGAGAAATGCTGGATATGACCCCAAGAATACCATTCCCACCGGGCATTTCTTTGCCTCCAAACACGGCGAGTGGAGTTGATGACAAAGAGCTCAATTTTGGTCTCATCTGACCATATCACATTCTCTCAAGCTTTCTCTGAATCATTCAGGTGTTCATTGGCAAACTTCAGACGGGCCTGTACATGAGCGTTCTTGAGCAGAGGGACTTTGCGGGTACTGCAGGATCTTAATCCATTACGGTGAAGTGTGTTACTAATGGTTTTCTTGGTGACTGTGCTCCCAGCTCCCTTGAGATCATTGACAAGCTCCTCCCGTGTAATTCTGGACTGACCTCACCTTTCTCAGAATCATTCTTACCCCACCAGGTGAGATCTTGCATGGAGCTCCAGAGTGAGGGTGATTGACTGTGATCTTGTATTTCTTTCATTTTTGAATTATCGCGCCAACAGTGGTCTCTTTCTCACCAAACTTCTTGCTGATGGTCTTGTAGCCCATTCCAGCCTTGTGCAGGTCTACAATCTTGTCCCTGACGTCCTTTGATAGCTCTTTGGTCTTGCCCATGGTGGTCGAGAGATTTGAACGGAAGAAACTGATTCTGTGACAGGTGTCTTTTATACAGGGACAGGACTAATTTGTGTGCCTCATGTGCACATAACCGGTCTGTGGGGGTCAGAATTCTTGCTGGTTGGTAGGGGATCAAATACTTATTTCCCTTAATTAAATACAAATTAATTTATAACTTTTATTTAATGTTTTTTTTCTGGATTTTTTTGTTGATATTCTGTCTCTCTCTGTTAAAATAAACCTTCCATAAAAATTATAGACTGTTCAAGTCTTTGTAAGGGGGTAAACTTACAAAACCAGCAGGGGATCAAATACTCATTTAATGTGGTCAATTTGTCTTTTGCTGCTGGGGATCCCTGATTTCTTGCAGTTGAGGAGGGTATTTTGCTGCTCACGCCTCCTCCGACCCGCGCACAGCCCTTAACGGAACCCTTTTCCACCCATGCACTTTGCATAGATGGCTCTATCCACCAACGAGGGTCCTTATACAGCGTTTTGAAGACCCCACCCACATATTCCAGTCATCCCTCCCTGCAGGCACCACCAATTATGCCCACTCCGCTAGATGGCACCCAGCCGACCGGTGCAAACGCCCAGTTTCGAACCGAGGAGTTCAGAATCTCGGCGCTGGTGTGCTAGCGGAATATCCCGCTGTGCCACCTGGGCGCCTAAGATATTTCACTTTGAAAAAACATAATAACATCTGTCTGTTCCTCTTGACGCGTTTGACATGTACAGTGTATCACAAAAGTGAGTACACCCCTCACATTTCTGAAGATATTTAAGTATATCTTTTCATGGGACAACACTGACAAAATGACACTTTGACACAATGAAAAGTAGTCTGTGTGCAGCTTATATAACAGCATAAATTTATTCTTCCCTCAAAATAACTCAATATACAGCCATTAATGTCTAAACCACCGGCAACAAAAGTGAGTACACCCCTAAGAGACTACACCCCTAAATGTCCAAATTGAGCACTGCTTGTAATTTTCCCTCCAAAATGTCATGTGATTTGTTAGTGTTACTAGGTCTCAGGTGTGCATAGGGAGCAGGTGTGTTCAATTTAGTAGTACAGCTCTCACACTCTCTCATACTGGTCCAACATGGCACCTCATGGCAAAGAACTCTCTGAGGATCTTAAAAGACGAATTGTTGCGCTACATGAAGATGGCCAAGGCTACAAGAAGATTGCCAACACCCTGAAACTGAGCTGCAGCACAGTGGCCAAGATCATCCAGCATTTTAAAAGAGCAGGGTCCACTCAGAACAGACCTCGCGTTGGTTGTCCAAAGAAGCTGAGTGCACGTGCTCAGCGTCACATCCAACTGCTGTCTTTGAAAGATAGGCGCAGGAGTGCTGTCAGCATTGCTGCAGAGATTGAAAAGGTGGGGGGTCAGCCTGTCAGTGCTCAGACCATACGCCGCACACTACATCAAATTGGTCTGCATGGCTGTCACCCCAGAAGGAAGCCTCTTCTGAAGTCTCTACACAAGAAAGCCCGCAAACAGTTTGCTGAAGACATGTCAACAAAGGACATGGATTACTGGAACCATGTCCTATGGTCTGATGAGACCAAGATTAATTTGTTTGGTTCAGATGGTCTCAAGCATGTGTGGCGGCAATCAGGTGAGGAGTACAAAGATAAGTGTGTCATGCCTACAGTCAAGCATGGTGGTGGGAATGCCATGGTCTGGGGCTGCATGAGTGCAGCAGGTGTTGGGGAGTTACATTTCATTGAGGGACACATGAACTCCAATATGTACTGTGAAATACTGAAGCAGAGCATGATCCCCTCCCTCCGGAAACTGAGTCGCAGGGCAGTGTTCCAGCATGATAATGACCCCAAACACACCTCTAAGACGACCACTGCTTTATTGAAGAGGCTGAGGGTAAAGGTGATGGACTGGCCAAGCATGTCTCCAGACCTAAACCCAATAGAACATCTTTGGGGCATCCTCAAGCGGAAGGTGGAGGAGCGCAAAGTCTCGAATATCCGCCAGCTCCGTGATGTCGTCATGGAGGAGTGGAAAAGCATTCCAGTGGCAACCTGTGAAGCTCTGGTAAACTCCATGCCCAGGAGAGTTAAGGAAGTTCTGGGAAATAATGGTGGCCACACAAAATATTGACACTTCAAGAACTTTCACTAAGGGGTGTACTCACTTTTGTTGCCGGTGGTTTAGACATTAATGGCTGTATATTGAGTTATTTTGAGGGAAGAATAAATTTACACTGTTATATAAGCTGCACACAGACTACTTTTCATTGTGTCAAAGTGTCATTTTGTCAGTGTTGTCCCATGAAAAGATATACTTAAATATCTGCAGAAATGTGAGGGGTGTACTCACTTTTGTGATACACTGTACCTACTTCCGTCACGTGATACCAACAACAAGCTAGCTAAAATGCTAAAAAGCGCCTCGTTGCAGTGAAAAAAGCTCAGGGTTCACACTGATTTTTCATCACTGCAGAGTAGTATTGTTATGCACTTTTTGTGTTTTTTATTATGCTCGTCGTGTAATTCTATTTTAAATCCTTCCACCCCGCTGGTCCGTGAAATTATACACTGATCAGCCCTAACTTTAAAACCACCTCCTTATTTCTACACTTACTGTCCATTTTATCAGCTCCATCTACCATATAGAAGCACTTTGTAGTTCTACAATTACTGACTGTAGTCCATCTGTTTCTCTACATGCTTTTTTAGCCTGCTTTCACCCTGTTCTTCAATGGTCAGGACCCCCACAGAGCAGGTATTATTTTGGTGGTGGATCATTTACTGCACTGCAGTGACAATGACATGGTGGTGGTGTGTTAGTGTGTGTTGTGCTGGTATGAGTGGATCAGAATGCAGAGAAACAGATGGACTACAGTCAGTAATTGTAGAACTTCAAAGTGCTTCTCTATGGAAAGTGGAGCTGATAAAATGAACAGTGAGTGTAGAAACAAGAAGGTGGTTTTAATGTTATGGCTGATCGGTGTATCTTATATGAAACCAGTCCGTGGTACAAGAAAGGTTGGACACCGCTGATATAGAACACCAGTGGCAGGAGCGACCCGCCACTTTGACTGTGTAATTTCACTCTAAAAAATAACATGATGAAAATGTTTACTTAAAAAGAATTTACATTTTGGTACAATATTTAAGCAATTAACCCTCAGCACTTCGTGTCATCTTAGCGTTAACCTCAAATTAGGCCCTGCCTTGAAAACATTTAAGCTTTTTTTTTGTAAATCTGATTAATGGGGAATCTTTAAGGTCAGATCAGTGATCAGAGATAATAAGAGGCAATTAGGCAGAGCAGAAGGAAAAGGGAAGTATTTGTCAGTTCATTATCTGCTCCAGACAGCGCAGTTCCTGACAGAAGCATGACAGGAGAGGGGCTTATCTGTCAGGATCAGAGGGGTTCGGATATTATCACTACAGCAGCGACAAGTACACAAATGACTCGGCGGCAGTTAACAGCTGACAGATATTTATTCCTGTTGTTAATAATCTAGATAAAACATTTAGTAAAAGGCAAAAAAACAAATGCTAATAATTCTTTTGAACCTTTATATAACTGACAGGTCAGATTTTTTAGAATTTTCACTGACCAACTTAATTTTATTTGCTTTATTTCATAAGAATAAGCAAAATTTGAATTTGATATCAGCAACACAGTAAAAAAAGTTGGCACGGGCATGTTTATTACTAACACAGTTATTTATTCATTTTAAATATCTGGGAACTGAGGATACTAATTGCTTTAACAATTCAAAGTTTGCCACAATTAGCACGTTTCGACCAAAGGAACTCTGGTTCTTGAACTGGTTCCATTCAGGCATCTTAGAACCTTGGTGTTTTTTAAAGAACCGCCCCACGTTTCCACCAGTTTGTGGGAGCCAAGGATGCATCAATGGTAGATGTTGCACAATAGATGTAAATAGTACCAACAGGGCAGCTGTAGCCTAGTGGTTAAGGTATTGGTCTAGTAATCAGAGGGTTGCCGGTTCAAGCCTCACCAGTGCTAGGTTGCCACTGTTGGGCCCTTGAGCAAGGCCCTTAACCTTGAACTGCTTCGATTGTATACTGTCACAGTACTGTAAGTCGCTTTGGATAGAAGTGTTTGCTAAATGCTGAAAATGTAAAACATGATGGGGGATGGCCTGTAATTAGATTACCTGTGAGCATTTGTGCTGTTGTTACAGATGTTGTTTATGCAAAAAGCATTGATCAACTATAGGTAATAAAAAGACATAGAATCATTTCCAGATGTTTAGTTTACACAAGTGAAAAGAAAACCAGCAGCTGTATAACTGGTGTATAGTTTGTCAATATTAGATATGCACACAAAAATGGACAGTAATATTTTTGAACTTTATTTATATATTTTACATTGTAAAAAGTGGTACAATGGTAGCCTAGTGGTAGAGCTTTGGGCTATCAACTCAAAGGTTGAGAGTCCGAATCCCAGCTCTGCCATGCAGCCACTGTTGGGCCCTTGAGCAAGGCCATTAACCTTCTCTGCTCCAGGGGCGCCGTATGATGGCTGACCCTGAGCTCTGACCCCAGCTTCCAAACAAGCTGGGATATGCGAAGAAAGAATTTTGTTGTACTGTACGTCTGTATACGTATATATGACAAATAAAGGCATTCTATTCTATTCTATTACAGCCATTGTTGCTTTCTCTATCATCTATCACTTGACATGCCCACGGATGATGCCATGATTTACTTTAAAAACCCTGGTATTCTTTGGTTCCAGCTGCGCACAAACGTTCACTGTTTGTAGACTTTTTTATGGAAACACACTAAACCAGTTTAAAATCAAGTTCGCGAACAGGGATGGAGCCTGTTCCATGTTGGTCGAAAAGAGGCTGAAAGAGGTGAACCATGGTCCATCGCTGCTTGCAAATACTAAGCCATTGGTGGATCCTCCTTTCATACCCAAAAGGATAAGATAAAACAAGATAAGACTTGAATTGATCCCCTTAGGGAAATTAACTTGTTACAGCAGTCCAAAAGAAGGAAGGTAAAGAACATAAAGAAAAAACAACTAGGAAAAAAAACCCTTAAAAATAAATAAATAAATAAATAAATAAATAAATAAATAAATAAATAAATAAAATACAGACTTATACAGACTGCCAGACTAAATGCACACATACACCGATCAGCCATAACATTAAAACCACCTCCTTGTTTCTACACTCACTGTCCATTTTATCAGCTCCACTTACCATATAGAAGCACTTTATAGTTCTACAATTACTGACTGTAGTCCATCTGTTTCTCTACATACCTTTTTAGCCTGCTTTCACCCTGTTCTTCAATGGTCAGGACCCCCACAGGACCACCACAGAGCAGGTATTATTTAGGTGGTGGATGATTCTCAGCACTGCAGTGACACTGACATGGTGGTGGTGTGTTAGTGTGTGTTGTGCTGGTATGAGTGAGTAAGACACAGCAGCGCTGATGGAGTCTTTAAACACCTCACTGTCACTGCTGGACCGAGAATAGTCCACCAACCAAAAATATATCCAGCCAACAGCGCCCTGTGGGCAGTGTCCTGTGACCACTGATGAAAGTCTAGAAGATGACCAACTCAAACAACAGCAATAGATGAGCGATCGTCTCTGACTTTACATCTACAAGGTGGACCAACTAGGTAGGAGTGTCTAATAGAGTGGACAGTGAGTGGACACTGTGTTTAAAAACTTCAGCAGCGCTGCTGTGTCTGATCCACTCATACCAGCACAACACACACTAACACACCACCACCATGTCAGTGTCACTGCAGTGCTGAGAATCATCCACCACCCAAATAATACCTGCTCTGTGGTGGTCCTGTGGGGGTCCTAGCCATTGAAGAACAGGGTGAAAGCAGGTTAAAAGGTTTGTGGAGAAACAGATGGACTAAAGTCAGTAATTGTAGAACTACAAAGTGCTTCTATATGGTAAGTGGAGATGATAAAATGGACAGTGAGTGTAGAAACAAGGAGGTGGTTTTAATGTTATGGCTGATCAGTGTAGTGTGTAGTTAAGATTCCATCATCTGTTACTAATTCACCTTTATTGTGGAATTTTTCGAAACAACAATTATGGTGATGTGTAAATATTTGAATAAAAATATACAACTAAATATAAATATATCTCGTTGATATAAAAATATAATGCAAGTGATTTTAATTGCTTTTGACAGAATTCTCGTTTAAAATGAAATAACTCTCTCTTGACAGCATCAGCACTTGATGGAACACATTCTGCCTCGATAACCTCTAACATGTGATTCCAGTAAGTGCTAACAAGTTTCTGACACCTCTCTCACCTCTCTGGTGGAATCTTCACCTTTTGTTTACAAAAGCTTCAAGCTCATTAAGGTTTGATGGCTTATGTGCTGCAACTGCTTTCTTTAAATCCCAGCACTGATTTTCTATGAGAATTAAATCTGGTGATGGAGAAGAACACTCCAGGATATTACAGGACTGATTACATAACCAAGCCTCGGTTGATTTGGATGTGTGCTTGAAATCATTGTCCAGCTGAAAGGTTGAAGTATCACCAAGGTTTCATTTCACAACAGGACGCAGAACATTTATCCTCAAAAGGTCTTGGTGTTTCTGTGAATCCATGATGCCAGGCACACGGTCAAGACTGTTCCTCCAGCAAAAAAGATCTTCACGTCATTACTGACCTCCATGCTTGACCAGTGGGATAGTATTATTTTGGTCATAAACCACTGATCCACATGACCAAACAGTACCAGTTTTGATTTGTCACTCCACAGAACTGTGCAGAACTATCCACATTCCCTCTGGCATGTTCCAGTTGACCCCTCCCATGCTTCTTGGAGTGTCATGCATCGAGTCCTGCCATAAAGGTTAAGCGATCTTCTTATGGTTACTTCTGACACATTTGTCAAGTGGTGCTTATATAACATGACAGCTGAAGCAAAGTAAGGGTCGTTATTGAGTTCCCAATGGTTTAATCATGTTGCAACCCAACTTTAGGTCATACGGACTAGCAGTAGTTTTTAACATTAACAATATTATGTATATCATTTTGTGTACAATAATTGTGCCACAATATGCCAGTATTGCCAAAATATCATTTCATTTATATGAAAATCTCACTTTGCAGAACGGTTTAGAGTTAGAAATCCTGTTTTTCTTTGGGTGGTTAAATCCCATAGCTGTAAGACTCATTGTCAAGGCTGCATGACGGTAACTTTTAATGGAGGACATTTAGAAATTAACAGATATCCGGCCCGCCACGTCATTTTATGTGGCCCGCGAGAGCTTACTGTAAAATCGTACATAAACTGCATCTCCCACAATGCATGCCGATTTTGTGACCCACAAAGTGACCGCATGCCACTAGATGGCAGTGTTTCCACATCAGCGTTTAACTGAGGCGGTTTTCCAACAAGTGATGTTGAGAAATATTTACAAATAATCCCAAAATGTACAAGAAGAGAAAACTGAAGCAGAAGGAGGAAATTTAATGAAAGATGGGAAAGTGAATACAAGTTTGTGCTTTAAGAAGTGTCTCTTGTGTTGTGAGGCCGTGTCTGTGGTAAAGGAGTACAATATAAATGTAGATTTACATTATAAATATACAGTATAAATTTGGCATTTTGACACCAAACAGAATTTATTAGCCTGCAAGAAAAACAACAAATTGTCCAAGACTTACAAGGCAGACTGCAATCACAGCAGGATACGTTACAATCGGCCCTTTGAGGGCCACCATAATGCTGACGTGGCCCTCAGTGAAAATGAGTTTGACACCCCTGCACTAGGCAGTTTGACAAATGAAGGGTCACAGGTCTTCACTATTTTGTCTTTTATGTAAAGATCTTTCAACAAATTCTCTGAATCTTTGAATAATAATATGGGCTGTAGATGGGAAAATCTTTACAATAACTTAATAGTGTGAACTATCTTAATGCCTGCTCAGTTCTTGACCCAATACAACTACATTAAACCTGAGATTTTGCACAGGAAATGTATTCCATCTATCCCTGAGTCCCCCCCCCACACACACACACACTGCCAGGATTAACAAGATTAATTAATTAAGTAATGTTTAGCTGATAATGTCTCTCTCTGTACCTAGCTTTATGTTTGTCTCTTTCAGTAGGGAAAGCACCAGCTCTCAAATAAGATCCTCATACGTTTTGGTGCTGCAGATGTTCAGTCTGCTATTGGCTGCAGCTATTGATTTGTGTAAGACAGCTGGTAGTCTGTATTTGACAGAAGAAATATTTCACAGCGTGATGAGTTTTGGAGCAGATGTTACTAAGAGCTGCTATTTGTAAAACGATCATCAGTAAGGAAATATGCATAATGCAAATTTTACCTTTACTATATCATGCTGCCATGTGTAAGGGTTTAAAGAAACCAGGTACTGTGTACTGTATTAGATCCTACAGTTAATAATACTCTGATCAGCCATAACATTAAAACCACCTCCTTGTTTCTACACTCACTGTCCATTTTATCAGCTCCACTTACCATATAAAAGCACTTTGTAGTTCTACAATTACTGACTGTAGTCCATCTGTTTCTCTGCATGCTTTGTTAGTCCCTTTTCATGCTGTTCTTCAATGGCTAGGATCCCCACAGGACCACTACAGAATAGGAATTATTAAGGTGGTGGATCATTCTCAGCACTGCAGTGACACTGACACGGTGGTGGTGTGTTAGTGCGTGTTGTGCTGGTATGAATGGATCAGACACAGCAATGCTGCTGTAGTTTTTAAATATCGTGTCCACTCACTGTCCACTCTATTAGATATTCCCACATAGTTGGTACACCTGGATATATTTGGTTGGTGGACTATTCTCAGTCCAGCAGTGACAGTCAGGTGTTTAAAAACTCCAGCAGCGCTGCTGTGTCTGATCCACTCATACCAGCACAACACACACTAACACACCACCACCATGTCAGTGTCACTGCAGTGCTGAGAATGATCCACCACCTAAATAATACCTGCTCTGTAGTGGTCCTGGGAGAGTCCTGACCAGTGAAGAACAGCATGAAAGGGGGCTAACAAAGTATGTAGAGAAACAGATGGACTACAGTCAGTAATTGAACTACAAAGTGCTCCTATATGGTAGATGGAACTGATAAAATGGACAGTAAATGTAGAAACAAGGAGGTGGTTTTAATGTTATGGCTGACCAGTGTATAGTACAATAAAGAAAAACCCTTTCCTTGAGAGTTTGAGTTAGTGTTAAATCTTTCTACAAAGAAAAATGAATTTCTCTCTTTGTTTTTACGTCCCGTCCTAAAAATATAAATGAAACCTGAGATGTCTGTGCTTATCAACATGGACATGCCAATTACCACTTTTAGAACAGCGTTACTAAACTGAGAGCTGTGATGGATGGTGAGAAAATTTCATTTTTTTGTGACATTTTAATGGGATCCCAGTGGAATACAGGATGATAGCATAGAAAATGTACTGAACACCAAGTGTGACATACCTCTTTTATACCAACTTTAATTCAATATGTTTCACTGGTTTAAAGTGCAAGTTACAGATTTTATACATAAAAAATGGCCAATTTTACACACATTTACATTACAGGCCATGCGATGGATTTGTGTCCTGCTCGGGGTGTGTTACTGCATTGTGCTTAGTGATTCTGGGATTACCGGACCTGCCGCAACCCTGACCAGGATAAAGCAGTGAAAAGACATGCAAATGCAATTGAACTGAAAACAGTGGTAGAGTACAGAAAAGAATGGAAGTAGTGGTTAAAATACTGGGCTGGTAATTGAAAGGTCGCTGGTTCAAGCTTCACCACAGCCAGAATGCTGCTGTTGGGCCCTTGAGAAAGGCCCTTAACCCTCAATTGCTTGGACAATATATTGTCACAGTACTGTAAGTCGTTTTGGATAAAAGTGTCTGCTAAATGCCAAAAATGTAAATAAGAATTATCATTAGTAGCAGCACTCCAGGTTAGGGTTGCCAGATATTCAATGCTTTGTTAAAAACTATGCTAACTAAAGGATGGCAATGCATTTATAGGGGCGTGACCAGACATCCCCTTCAAGGTAAAATTCTTATAGCTAATTATCTACGTCATTCAATATAAAGGGCGGCATCGTGGCTCTGTGGGTAGCACTGTCACCTCACAGCAAGAAGGTCCTGGGTTCAATCCCCAGGTGGAGCGGTCCGGGTCCTTTCTGTGCGGAGTTTGCATGTTCTCCCCGTGTCTGCGTGGCGTTCCTGTAGTTGCTCCGGTTTCCTCACACAGTCCAAAGACATGCAAGTGAGGTGAATTGGAGATACTAAATTGTCCATGACTGTGTTCGAGATAACCTTGTGAACTGATGAATCTTGTGTAATGAGTAACTACCGTTCCTGTCATGAATGTAACCAAAGTGACGTGAAAAATCCTAATTAAAAACAAACAAACAAACTGAAGAAACAGTGAAGAGTAAGATATGAGAGAATTGGAGATGAGAAAGATAAAAGAGAATTAAGGAGAGTAGAAAGTAAAAATAAAATGAATAATAGCAATTAAAGAAAGAACCGTGAAAACAATATAGAACAAAGGTAAAGTAAACAAAGAAGAAAAATGAATGTGGAGGGTTTTGTTTTTAATATTTTAATTTCTGCATTATTATTTATGCCCGTCGAGTTAAAAAAATGCCCCTGGTTTTAATTTAAAAATCTTGTTACGTAGGTCTACAGTGACTAAAACCTTGGAGCCTCATTGCAGGCTGAATGAATTATAAGAGGCATTAAGAAACACAAATACATTACGGAGCCAGAAATACAGTCCTGCACAGCTTCAAGTCAGGAGGGAACTGGTACTGAAAAGAGCAGCCCCAGTGGCACGAGAGTTAACTGGGGAATAGAAGAGGCTCACAGCAAATTAAACACAAGAGCTTCACTGCATAATTCAATACTGAAATAAATCATACCTGGAGAGAAGCCAACATTTCATATTAATAACACAGATTTCCCTATATATCAGCCATAACATTAAAACCACATTCTTGTTTCTACACTCACTGACCATTTTATCAGCTCCACTTACCATATAGTCACTGTAGTCCATCTGTTTCTTTTTTAGCCTGCTTTCACTCTGTTCTTCAATGGTCAGGACCCCCACAGGACCACCACAGAGCAGGTATTATGTAGGTGGTGGATCATTCTCAGCACTGCAGTGACACTGACATGGTGGTGGTGTGTTAGTGTGTGTTGTGCTGGTATGAGTGGATTAGACACAGCAGCGCTGCTGGAGTTTTTAAATACCGTGTCCACTCACTGTCCACTCTATTAGACACTCCTACCTAGTTGGTCCACCTTGTAGATGTAAAGTCAGAGACGATCGCTCATCTATTGCTGCTGTTTGAGTTGGTTATCTTTGACATCTTCATCAGTGGTCACAGGATGCAGCCCATGGGGCGCTGTTGGCTGGATATATTTTTGGTTGGTGGATTATTCTCAGTCCAGCAGTGACAGTGAGGTGTTTAAAAACTCCAGCAGCGCTGCTGTGTCTGATCCACTCATACCAGCACAACACACACTAACACACCACCACCATGTCAGAGTCATTTCAGTGCTGCGAATGATCCCACCCAAATAATACCTGCTCTGTGGTGATCCTGTGGGGGTCCTGACCATTGAAGAACAGCAGGAAAGGGGGCTAACAAAGCATGCAGAGAAACAGATGGACTACAGTCAGTAATTGTAGAACTACCAAGTGCTCCTATATGGTAAGTGGAGCTGATGAAATGGAAAGTGAGTGTAGAAACAAGGAGGTGGTTTTAATGTTATGGTTGATCGGTGTATATACACACACATACACCAACCAGGCATAACATTATGACCACTGACAGGTGAAGTGAATAACAATGATTATCTTTTCATCACGGCACTCGTTAGTGGGTGGGACTAACAAAGTTGATGTGTTAGAAGCAGGAAAAATGGGCAAGCGTAAGGATTTGACCGAGTTTGAAAAAGACCAAGGGTCAGAGCATCTCCAAAACTGCAGCTCTTGTGGGGTGTTCCCTGTCTGCAGTGGTCAGTATCTATTAAAAGTGGTCCAAGGAGAGAACAGCGGTAAACCGGCGACAGGGTCATGGGCGGCCAAGGATCATTGATGCACGTGTGGTCCGATCCAACATACGAGCTACTGTAGCTCAAACTGCTGAAGAAATTAATGCTGGTTCAGATAGAAAGGTGTCAGAATACACAGTGCATCACAGTTCGTTGTGTATAGGCATGCATAGCCGCAGACCAGTCAGGGTGCCCATGCTGACCCCTGTCCACCACCAAAAGCATGGGAACTGGACCACGGAGCGATGGAAGAAGGTGGCTGGTCTGATAAATCACGTTTTCTTTTACATCACGTGGATGGTCGGGTGCGTGGGCGTCACTTACCTGGGGAACATGGCACCAGGATGCACTATGGGAGGGTAAGTCGGTGGAGGCAGTGTGATGCTTTGGGCAATGTTCTGCTGGGAAACCTTGGGTCCTGCCATCCATGTGGATGTTACTCTGACAATTTGCTTTCTTGATTTAAAAAGAACTTGCATATCAAAAGCTCACAGTTTAAACTGACGTTAACTTGATGCAATAGATTTTTTTTCCTATAAAGAGCCCCTTAAGCTATCAAATAACTTACAGGCTCATCTGTGCTTATGGAGATTAGATTATTCTCTCAGGCTTAAGGCATTGCAACAAATTAGAAATGAAATGATGTTTCAACTGCTGTTAAGTTTTGTATTAAAATCATTTTAAAAGTAAAAGTGCAGAACCTTTTTAAAACCTCTTCAAATATCAGGTACCTCTCATAGTCCTCTCAAGCCCATATTAACATACTAAACCTCTAACACATGATTTTCCTGTATCATACTGCAATTATTCATCATTTAAATACTGTATATAATAACCATATTTACACATTTGCTGGTCTATGGCGTGTCAAGTGCACTTTAACTTATAATGTTTTTATTAGGGATGTAACGATACACTCTACCCACAATGCGATGAAATTGAAGACAAATTATGACGTTTCCTTTTATAATTTCTCTTAAAAAACAAAATAAAATGCTGTATTTGTGTTTATCTTTTATTTATCTAAATAATGAATGCTTTTTATTTCTGAGGTAGGTACAAACTATGCAAAACAATTTTGAATTAAGCCCAATTTAGTTGAAAATCCCCGAATTTGGCAACCTGGCGTATAGCACCAGTGACGTTCAACCAGGCGAGGTGAATAGCACCAGTCCCCTCTGCTGTTTAAAGTGAATATCGATTCATTTTACCTGTCAAATCGATTTAAATCGTGGAATTTTTGAATCGGTTATTAACTGTATTGTGGTAAATCGTTACATCCCTAGTTTTTATGTGCCAGTCCAGCACTTAATGATACACTGACTGATCAGAGGGACGAGGCGCAGATAAAAGGAGGCGTGTATCAAAACAATTACATAGGGTGTGTTCGAAAACCTAGTGAGCTGCCTTGCTGTCTTACTGTCTACACAGGCAGCTGCTTCAGTAGAGAGGATTCTTATAAGGCAAGTTATTCAAACGCACTAGTTAGACAGCGATAACAAGGGCTTTCGCTTACTAAGCTAACACAGTTAGCATCATGCCATTCAAACGAATGGGATGAGGTGGCACAACGTGCTAGCATGACAAATAGTGGTGTGCGATACTGCAAAATTTGGTATCGATCCGATACCAAGTGAATACAGCTTCAGTATCGCCGATACCGATACCAATAGCAATATTAAAAAAAAAATTTCCCCTTTTTCTCCCCCTTTAGCACATCCAATTGTTCAATTTGCATCGTGCTTCCTCTCTGTCTATGCCGAACCCTGCCCTGACCGAGGGGATCGAAGCTAACCCATATCCCCTCCGAAACATGGGCAGCAGCCGGATGCATTTTTGCCACCCACACATTGATGAGTTTGGCGCCACCTAGCGTTGCATGCGGAGAGACACACCCTAAGGACACTCTTCCTCATCTCTGTGCAGGTGCCTCTAATCAGCCGGCAGAGGTCGTAATGGCATTCTGACAGAGAGAGACCCACATCCGGTTCTCTGTCCCGCCCCCCAACTGAGCAACCGGCCAATCGTTGCTCATACAGCCACTCAGCCTCGAACCGGTAAGGCAGAGCTGAGATTCGATACGATGTACTCAGAATCCAGCTCTGGTTGGAGCGTGTCTTTTTATCGCTGCGCCAAGCAATACTTTTTAATAATTAAGGTAGATGATTAATCAAATTGCTAAATCTGGATGAATTTTCATGATCTTTAAGTGTATTATTGTATTACATACATATTTTTGTAAGTAGCTGCTCTTAATAGGGTTGTAAATAAATTCAGTCGTGTAAAAGTGGTCCGATTTCTTGTTTCTGGTGCTTTACTTTCTCACAACGTTACCATCTGATCCACTCATACCAGCACAAAACACACTAACACACCACCACCATGTCAGTGTCACTGCAGTGCTGAGAATGATCCACTACCCAAATAATACCTGCTCTCTAGTGGTCATGTGGGGGTCCTGACCATTGAAGAACAGCATGAAAGGGGGCTAACAAAGCATGCAGAGAAATAGATGGACTACAGTTAGTAAGTGTAGAACTACAAAGTGCTTTTATATGGAGCTGATAAAATATGATAGACAGTGAGTGTAGAAACAAGAAGTTGGTTTTAATGTTATGGCTGATTAGTGTAACATCTAAGCACATCAAATAGCTTTAAGATAGATTGGATAGCTAATCCAAGGAGAAGTAAACATCAATATTTTTTTCCATGTTTTTTTTTTTTTATATTATCAATTTTTTCCACTTTTTCCCCCCAATTTTTATCCCAATTCTAGTCATGTCCAATTACTTGCGCCCCCTCCGGCACGCAATCAGTACAGCCTGCATTTTTCACCTGCACGAGCCGAGTTCATACACCGAGAGACACTGCGCACGGAGGGTCACACCCCCTCAATGTGCAGGCGCCGTCAGTCAACCAGCAGGGGCCGCAGTCGCACCGGTTATGAGGACCTATGCTCCGACTCTACCCCTAACCCTGAACAACAGCCAAACGTTGTTCATACTGCCGCCCAACCCAGTCGAAAAGGCAGAGCTGAGTTTCGATACGATGTATCGAGAAACCCAACTCTGGTGCGCTAGCGTACTTTACCGCTGCGCCACCTGAGCGGCCCTTTTTCCATGTTTTTTAAAGAATAATCAGATTTTTACAGTCTAACACTTACCACTACGTTTTCCAACTGATTTAATAAAACTGTTTTGTGCCATGTACTGTCTTCAACTGTTTGTGGTCTAAAAGTAACTATTAAATTATTAAATCAATGCAGGAACACTTAACAAGATTCTAGAAACCTTTACATACATTACAGCCAAAATCACATCCCTTACCATGTTGCTATAACAGCAATGTAAAAGCCATTCAACACTTGAATAAAGAGTGCAGACATAGACATTTGCGGACATAGCACAAGTGATGCAATGTAGCGTCTGGAATGGAACGGATTTACTGACACTGTAAGACTTTGTGTCTGGTGTGGTGACTGAAAGAGATAAAATTAGATATACTGTGTGAAACAGATTTTGCAGCATTTTGTTGATTAACAGAAAGTAAACTGAATAGACTGTATATAATTATTCCAAAGGTCTGCTTTAACACTCATTAAATTGCACTCCTGAGTGCGAGAGCTGGTATTTCTGGATCAGGCAGTGATAGACAGTGTCTTCATGCTTTGCACTGGTGTGGAACACAAGGGTGTAAAAACATTTCCTTACATTATGTTTTATGCACTTAACCTTTAAAGAAACTGAGTCTTTATTGGCTGCTCATAATGCTACTGGTATCTAAGTTCTATTTAGGTCAGCTGCTAATGTAATGGTTCAACTGTTATTGTTAATTTATACACCGATCAACCATAACATTCAAACCACCTCCTTGTTTCTACACTCACTGTCCATTTTATCAGCTCCACTTACCATATAGAAGCACTTTGTAGTTCTACAATTACTGACTGTAGTCCATCTGTTACTCTGCATGCTTTGTTAGCCCCCTTTCATGCTGTTCTTCAATGGTCAGGACTCTCCCAGGAACACCACAGAGTAGGTATTATTTGGGTGGTGGATCATTCTCAGCACTGCAGTGACACTGACATGGTGGTGGTGTGTTAGTGTGTGTTGTGCTGGTATGAGTGGATCAGACACAGCAGCGCTGCTGGAGTTTTTAAACACCTGACTGTCACTGCTGGACTGAGAATAGCCCACCAACCAAAAATATATCCAGCCAACTGCGCCACGTGGGCAGCGTCCTGTGACCACTGATGGAGATCTTAAAGATGACCAACTCAAACAGCAGCAATAGATGAGCGATCGTCTCTGACTTTACATCTACAAGGTGGACCAACTAGGTAGGAGTGTCTAATAGAGTGGACAGTGAGTGGACACCATATTGAAAAACTTCAGCAATGCTGCTGTGTCTGATCCACTCATACCAGCACAACACACACTAACACACCACCACCATGCCAGTGTCACTGCAGTGCTGAGAATGATCCACCACCCAATTAATACCTGCTGTGTAGTGGTCCTGTGGGGGTCCTGATTATTGAAGAACAGCATGAAAGGGGGCTAACAAAGCATGCAGAGAAACAGATGGACTACAGTCAGTAATTGTAGAACTACAAAATGCTCATATTTGGTAAGTGGAGCTGATAAAATGGACAGTGAGTGTAGAAACAATGAGGTGGTTTTAATGTTATGGCTGATCAGTGTAAACTAATAAAAGAAAGCAGAAATAGAGAGAGCTTTATACTGCATATTGGCACAAATTTTCATGAACCTCTGTGTAACCATGGCATTGATCAGGACGTGGTCATTTTGTGGAGTTATGCTCTACTAATCAGGTTCATATTACAGTAATGATGTGCTATAATAAGAGTCAGAGTATTTAGTGGTGTGACACATGATATGCTAATGTGTAGTGTTTAAATTCCAATTTTGGGCACCGCAAACTACTACTCAAAGCACTGCAAAAAAATGGTTTTTTTTATGTGCTATATGATAAAGAAATCTCACTACCAATATATTTATATATATGTGACAGGCCTCAGTTTGTGCCTGTAGACCACGACACATCAACTACGGTCTCACTGTTAAAAGGATCTTCACAGGGATGCGTGCTGAGCCCTCTGAGCCTACTGTTTACTCTGATGACCCTCCACTACATGAACTCAACCCCTCACTGCACTGCCCCCCCATTGGCTGCACTCGCCCTGTCATTATTATTATATTACAATATTGTAGCGGCGATATGTGAGTGACATTCAGCTCAGCCAATCAGAATGCAGCACCTGGTTTATACATGTGTGTTTGGACGTTCTGCAGTTAGTTCTGTATATGAGACTCGCCGTATGGCCCCAGCATTGAACCCAATAGGTAGTTCGAGTGCTGGAGCCAGGCAGTCTAAAGTGTTGTAATTCTACCTTGTTGTTGTGCCTTTATTCCCACACCTCCACCACCGCACACAGCAAAAGACCCGTAGCATCCCCGCCGGACGAGCAGTACTCGCAGCGGATAGGTGAGCCGACTCTCTACAGTAGCAAGTGGCTAATGCTAGTGATAAAGTGCGGCGATAACGAAAGTAAAAACACGACAATATTTTAATTAAGTAAAATATTAAAATAACTAAAAGACAATATCAGAATACATGTAATCAAAATATACAGTGAGTGCACAGCAAGGGATTTTGGGAATCTGTGTAACCTGCTTAACGTTACTAGACCAATATATACAGTGGGGGAAATAAGTATTTGATCCCTTGCTGATTTTGTAAGTTTACCCCATTACAAAAACTTGAACAGTCTATAATTTTTATGGAAGGTTTATTTTAACAGAGAGAGACAGAATATCAACAAAAAATCCAGAAAAAAAACATTAAATAAAAGTTATAAATTAATTTGTATTTAATTAAGGGAAATAAGTATTTGACCAAAGAGCTATCAAAGGACGTCAGGGACAAGATTGTAGACCTACACAAGGCTGGAATGGGCTACAAGACCATCAGCAAGAAGCTTGGTGAGAAAGAGACCACTGTTGGTGTGATCATTCGAAAATGGAAGAAATACAAGATCACAATCACCCTCACTCTGGAGCTCCATGCAAGATCTCACCTGGTGGGGTAAGAATGATTCTGAGAAAGGTGAGGTCAGTCCAGAATTACACGGGAGGAGCTTGTCAATGATCTCAAGGGAGCTGGGAGCACAGTCACCAAGAAAACCATTAGTAACACACTTCGCCGTAATGGATTGAGATCCTGCAGTGCCCGCAAAGTCCCTCTGCTCAAGAAGGCTCATGTACAGGCCCGTCTGAAGTTTGCCAAGGAACACCTGAATGATTCAGAGAAAGCTTGGGAGAATGTGATATGGTCAGATGAGACCAAAATTGAGCTCTTTGGCATCAACTCCACTCGCCGTGTTTGGAGGCAAAGAAATGCCCGGTGGGGATGGTGTTCTTGGGGTCATATCCAGCATTTCTCTGCTCCCAGCTCCCTTGAGATCATTGACAAGCTCCTCCCGTGTAATTCTGGACTGACCTCACCTTTCTCAGAATCATTCTTACCCCACCAGGTGAGATCTTGCATGGAGCTCCAGAGTGAGGGTGATTGTGATCTTGTATTTCTTCCATTTTCGAATGATCACACCAACAGTGGTCTCTTTCTCACCAAGCTTCTTGCTGATGGTCTTGTAGCCCATTCCAGCCTTGTGCAGGTCTACAATCTTGTCCCTGACGTCCTTTGATAGCTCTTTGGTCTTGCCCATGGTGGTTGAGAGATTTGAACGGAAGAAACTGATTCTGTGACAGGAGTCTTTTATACAGGGACAGGACTAATTTGTGTGCCTCATGGGCACATAACCGGTCTGTGGGGGTCAGAATTCTTGCTGGTTGGTAGGGGATCAAATACTTATTTCCCTTAATTAAATACAAATTAATTTATAACTTTTATTTAATGTTTTTTTTCTGGATTTTTTGTTGATATTCTGTCTCTCTCTGTTAAAATAAACCTTCCATAAAAATTATAGACTGTTCAAGTCTTTGTAAGGGGGTAAACTTACAAAATCAGCAGGGATCAAATACTTATTTCCCCCACTGTATATACACCGATCAGGTATAACATTGAAACCACCTCCTTGTTTCTACACTCACTGTCCATTTTATCAGCTCCACTTACCATATAGAAGCACTTTGTAGTTCTACAATTACTGACTGTAGTCCATCTGTTTCTCTACATGCTTTTTTAGCCTACTTTCATGCTGTTCTACAGTGACACTGACATGGTGGTAGTGTGTTAGTATGTGTTGTGCTGGTATGAGTGGATAAGACACAGCAATGCTGATGGAGTTTTTAAACACCTCACTGTCACTGCTGGACTGAGAATAGTCCACCAACCAAAAACATCTAGCCAAAAAGCGTCCTGTGACCACTGATGAAGATCTCAAAGATGACCAGCTCAAACAGCAGCAATAGATGAGCGATTCGTCAAACACACACATTTTTTTAACATTGAATTGAAACTGTGGCGTCTACAAATGCAATCTAGTTTGGTTCAGATTGAATAAAGCTGGCAACAAACACTTCATTATCTTAGAAACCCTGAGTGATTTGCTTAATGGATTTAATATGTTTGCTGGCACCGTCCCACATCATCTGAGAGTAATCGATCCTCCACAAGTGGTTATAGATCTTCACTGAAGCAATATTTTATCCTGTCATTCTTTTATGTGATTACAATTTGCAACAGCAGAAGAATGAAAATCTTTGTGGCCATTATTTTATTTTTTGTTAATGACCTGCAAAATGTTTAACCATGAACTTCTGGTTTATTGTTAAATACGGGTCATTCCTGGCACCGGGTGCCTTTTGGACCTTAAAACTTTTTGAAAATGAAACACTGTTTTAATTAGTTTTTCATGTTTTATTATAAAAAGGACATGTTATACTTTTCCAAACTAATATTGGTCAAGCTAAATTACACATGCACCTCATATATACACAGTGACAACATTCTGACATAAAATTAGCTACTAGCTAGCGAGTAAGCAAAACCATGCCAGCATAAAAGTGAATTCAGACAAAGAATTCTCTGCTTTTTAGTATGATTATTTTTAAAATGATCAAATCGTATTGCTTTTTCTTATATATCCCATAACAGGGTGGACATGTTATGGTTTACCAAATAAGACTTTTAGGATAAAATGTGGAAAAAACAACAATAAAATGAGAAGTTTAATAAGCCACTCATCTTCCACAGTTGTTTTCCCTCTAAAAAGATCATGTGAGCTCCAGGAAATGATGTCAGTATGTAAAACAGCTCTTCATTTTAAGAGACAGTAGTAAGAGATAACAGAATGGACAGCAACTTGAGGGACGTGTGAAAAACCCTTCTAATCAGCAATAAAATCAAACTCATAAAGAAAAAAAAAATCAAGGTTTAGAGGGACTTAAGCAAATCTTTTAAACAGTATTGAAAGACTGAGATATTTGCATGATTAAACCTCATTTATCCATCACTTAATCAGAATGTACAGAACTGGGGACATGGGAAAACCTCTGGTATCTAAGAGATAAAAACAGTATGTATACAGTCATTTTATTTGGGGGGTGGGGGGTAGAAAACATTGTGTTTAGTATTTGAAAGTGTTAATTATTTCAGTAAGATGTTTAGAAATTGTATTGTTTAAAACGTACTTAATAAATACAATGATCAGTACTGGGGACACAAAAAGCACTGAATTGTAAGAATGACCCATATCTAATTTAGGAATGTTGGTAGATTAAAACATTTATTAGCCTTAAAACACAAATGTTTCATTAAGCTTCTTAATCACGAGATCTTG
Organism: Trichomycterus rosablanca; assembly: GCF_030014385.1. NCBI lineage: Eukaryota > Metazoa > Chordata > Actinopteri > Siluriformes > Trichomycteridae > Trichomycterus > Trichomycterus rosablanca. The sequence continues at coordinate 40,738,202 of NC_085993.1, read as the reverse complement.
GAATACCGTATTCCTTAGTGAGTTCAGTTTAGGGCGCATTCACGTGAGAATCTGGGCTCATTCTGTCTTTACTGTACGCTGGACTTAATCTAACTATTTTATTTCTGCTATAAGTTTAAGCACTTTGCTTTGTGTACGGGATGCCATAAACATGTGTTGCACTTTGTTTAATATGGAGCACTTGAGAATTTGATATTATGGACATAAACCCTGTTTACATTTAGTTTTGTGCCATATTATTATGCCATACAGTTTGTTGTTGAAATAAAAGAAGCTTAAATGAGATTCTGAATTAAATTTTTTGGAGGAAAATGAATTGTTTAGATTAATTGACTAATCGGTAAAACAGTGTATAGATTAATCGATGGAAGAATAGTCATTAGTGGCAGCCCTAGTGTAGACACCCGAGTGGTTGATAACACCGCTGTTATTCAAGCCAGGATCTCAGCACTGGTGGGCTAGCGTAAGTCAGATGACGTGTATAAAGAAAAAACTGGATGAAATAAAAAGTGGCTTTTCCATGGAACTATAAGAATAAAGTCTATACGTTATACTGAGTAAATCAGAAGCATGAGAACATTTGGCAGCAGTGGAAGCAGTAGGAGGGTGAATGCGACTGTACCTCTATTAAGGCTGCTCTGCTTGAACAGGTACATTATCACAGTTACGGCTACAGAAGGATTTCTATCAGACTGAAAATCTGCCGGTTTATATTCTGGCTCACTGACAGTGGAAACGCTTTTATTTGTGTATGCTAATTTCTCTTTATCTTAAAAGCAGAAGAAAAAGAAAAACTGCTTCTCTTCTGAGATCATGTCTCCCTGATCTGATAAAGGCCAGAATGAACTGAACATCTTTCATGAGAACATGTGAAATCAAACAAGCATCAGATAAAACAAGAGGTGTGGAGCTGGTCACAACAGGAGATTACCGAAACTCTAAAATCAATCCTCTTTTATTCATTGCTAGAGTTAGACACCCACAGATACAGACAGAGCTGCAGTGATTCCCTGGTACAGACATTACTCCGGACTGCTTAACCTTTTTATTCAATAAGCAAAGTATTTTTTTATTGGCAAATTAACTTTTTTTAATGATTTCACATTTAAAATCATGGTTCCAGAGCAGCGGATTCCTTGGAGATAAGGAAATGTTATTTTTTTAAATGTTATACTACTCCCTTAAGCAGTTTTGAAAACCAGCACACTTTCAAAATGGCATTTTAAATGGCACTTGAAATAGGCTTTTTTTTTTCTTGCTCATATAGAATTTTAACCTTTTGTTACTATTTATTTATTAGATCCCCAATCATAACAGAAAACCTATTTTAGATTTTGTTTGAATAGTCTAATTTGTGTTTCTGGTCTAAATGTGTCTATTTCCCGACTTCTTTTGAATGTGTTGAAGGTAGGGTTGCCAACTTTCATAACTGGAAATAAGGAACACCCTGGGATGGCGGGTGTTTACCTGAGCGGGAGCGGGAAGGGGGGGGTTGGCGGTTAGGGTTGCACCTATAAAAATCATGTAACATTTTTCCCAATAGTGCAAACAATATTTTTACATAATCCATCTTCACACTGACATGCAACCCGCTTCTGGACTGCATTGCTTAGGGGGGCAATGAGAAAATCTGCGCCCCCATAGCGCCGGCCCTGCTTGTGTTACTTTAGTTTCGCCCTAAGCCGGATTTGAACCTAGGGCGCAAAAGTATGCACGATGTGCTCTGCCCACTGCAATACTTAAACAGCGGAGTAAGAAACAGGTTGTTATGCTGATATGCCTGCACACACACAAGACTAAAAGTGAACACTACTTAAAATAATAACCAAACGCTTTGTAATTCCCACAGTAGCAGCAGTTTCCTTCTGTTTCATATATATCGCCCTGTCTCAGTCTAATCTGCAGCATTTCTCTCCCATTGATACAAATACGGAACAAAGCGCGTCCCGTATCAGTTCAATACGGAACACAACGTTTAGTTTCAAAAAAAGGAACGATTCCGTATTTTACGGTATGGTTGGCAACCCTAGTTGAAGGTAGAACTGTAAGACGATTGCCTTATGCAGGTTTTCTATGTAGAATATAGTGTATGTTAATGTAACGTATTAGGGCTAGACGAGACAAGAGGGGGCAGACACACACGCAGAGATGTCTACAATGATTTATTAATGACTAAAGACAGGACAAGACAAAGGTACACAAGACCAAACACAAACACACAACCTAAACTAAATGCTAAGCTAAACGCTAATCTAAATGCTACTTCTATGGCTAATCTAAACACACATGAACAGTGCTAAAGCTAACTAAATGCTACACTAATGCTAAGCACTAAACACATGAAACATCAACCTGAAACCCTAAGCTAAGCTAACACAAAAGGTGAAAACCACATGAACTAGACTAACACAAAACACTTAATAAGATTTCCAGACAAGAGCACGGACAAGATCAATAACTGGACAAACTTAACAAAAAAAGTAAAGGGCCCACAGCTTCCCTCTGCTGTGGGTAATTAGCATTGGACCAATCACAAAAAGGGCATTGGCTCTAAACAGAGAGTGCTTCCAGAGAGAGGGGCGTGGCACCTAGGCAAACTCCAGGAGCACACAGGCTGGATACATGACAGTTAAAAAGCCATAAAATGTGAGCAGAATATGGAAAGTTTGGTTAGGTAGAGTGGGTTATTAAAAATGTGTGGAGTTATGAATCATGATTTCAGCAGTATGGTGATGTACCAGAAGTGTCTTTGAAATTCCAGTTAGAAGTACTACTGTTATTGCCTCTCTACCATGGTTAAATGATTTACATTGTCTTTGTCTGAAGTAATGGGCATGTCCTTACCCTGTATGCACAGAAATGTTCCCATATTTTCTACATCTATTAATAATGTTATGGACTGTAGATTCCTTGGAGATAAGGAAATGTTATTTTTTTTAAACGTTGGACTACTCCCTTATGCCTAGTTCACACTACACAATTTTTGCCCTGATTTTCGCTCGGCGACTGATGGGCACTAGATTTGCCGGTTTGGAAGCAACTCGGCGTTTGCTCGGCGATCGAAACTTGGCTCTCGATCGCTATGTGTGAACTACTCAACAACTCGACCCGAGCGGCTCGCTGAGCACTCGCCGAGCGCTTGGCGGCCGATTGACGATTTCTAGCATGTCAGATATCTGATCTGAGTTGGTCGACTGGCAATGAGTGCTATGTCGAACAGCCAATGAGAACACAAAATACGGTGTGAGGGGAAACGCAGGGGAGGTGTGTAAAAAGTGGTACAGGGGCTTAATATAGTTTATATCAGAATACATCAGCACATACACAAGTTTTACAGTATTTCTGACCTGATCGTTCTCTTCAAAACAAAACACCAATGTTGCATTGGAAAAATATTTATTAACCTCCAACTCACTATAGAACAATCCAAGCAAAATCCACTCCGATTGATTTATTCTTCCTCTTTGTTTTTACGCTGCACATCAGCGCACAAACTTTGATCGCTCGCTACTTGTTGACGTGCATTTTTGGACGTGGTATTATTAAACCTTTCGTCACTTCTCGCGTTTGTTTTCGTGACAAAACGTAGTTTGGGAGACCAGAGAAGCTCGCCTGCGATTGGTGTAGTGATCAGTGGTGTAGTGTGAAATACACACCGACTTGAAAGACTCCCGATTACAAGAGATCCAGTCATGTAGTGTGAACTGTACAGCGACCTGATGACTTGGAAAGTCGTGTAGTGTGAATTTGGCATTAAGCAGTTTTGAAAACCAGCACACTTTACAAAATGGCATTTTAAATAGCACTTGAAATAGGCATTTGTTTGGTAATGATTTATTAGTAAAATCAATAAAAGCTTACTCTGGTGCATTTTGAGCCACCACACATATGATATTACAGAAGAACCTTGGTGCTTCTCTTCCTCAGATTATAAGAGCTTTTAACTCCTGGTTTAATGACAGGATTGTAGTTTTTATTCAGCAATGCAAAACAAATTGTTCAACAGATTGTGTGTTTGTCTAAATGAATCTGATGTGTTTCTACACAGGTGCAAAATGGATTATACATAAACATTTATTCATGTCTCTGCTGTGTAATTTATCAAGCCTGAAATTCATTTTAAAAAATAAGTGTGCAACTTTTGCAGAATATTTAGATATTTGTGGCCCCTGGTTTATTGTAAAATCATAAAAACTAGGACTGTCGTTAATTGTGTTAATAAACTTGTTAAGTGTTAATCTTGTTCATGTTGTTTGTTAGCAAGTGTTAGCGAAGGTTTAGCATTAGCATAGGTTTCCTGTTTTATGTGTTTAGCTTAGCAGTTAGGTTAGCAGTTAGCTTAGTCCCTGTGTTTGTGTCTGGTCTTGTCTGTTAACTTGTCTTGTGTGTTTTGTTCTTATTAAACTTTGTTAATATCAACATCTCTGCGTGTGTCCGCCCTCTCTGTCTTGTCCTAGCCCAATTCATTACACTATTAACCTTGTAATTTTTTAAAAATATTTTCTTTATGCATTATTATTCTTCTTCTCCCTTTTAAGTGCATCCAATTGCCCGATTGCGTCATGCTTCCTCTTCACCAATGCCGATCCCTGCTCTGATTGAGGAGAATGAAGCTAACCCACGCCCCCTCCGACACGTGGGCTGCATGCCGTATGCATCTTATCACCTAGACTCTGACGAGTGCAGTGCAGCTCAGCGTTGTGTATGGAGAGACACACCCTGAGAGCACTCATTTCATATCTCTGTGCGGGCGCCATCAATCAGCCAGCAGAGGTCGTAATTGCACCATTCCATCATGAGAGAGAGACCCCATCCGGCTTAGTCCCGCCCATCTGAACAACAGGCCAATCGTTGTTCATGTGGCCTCTCAGCCTTAGCCGGCAGAGCTGAGGTTCGATGCGATGTATTCGATATCCCAGCTCTGGTTCCAGTGTGTGTTTTTACCGCTGCACCACCTGAGCGGCCCTATTAACCTTGTAATTAAAGATGAAAGAAGATTAATACTGATGGCAAACTGTCTGAAAAAAAAAGTTTTATAAGTGTTTTATGTTAATGTAATAATTTATTAAAGTGTCATGGCTGCAGACTGTTTCTTCTAATCGACATTATACCAGTACTTGATTGTGTACAAAGTTAAAAATCACAGTGGAACTGGATAATGAGTCGTAACAAAAGACATCTGAGTCATTTGTTTTCTGTCAGACACTTAACCGGGCAGAAAGCACTCAGGCTGGCATGCGTCATTCGCAACAGTCGATCCGACTGATTTATTGTTTGACCCTCATACAATTGCAGAGTTCATACATACAGCATTAAATAGAGGGTTAGATACACATTGTCTCCTATGAGATACAGTAGACCCTTAAGTTACGAACGGTTTACCATACAAACATTTCGGGTTACGAACGATCTTTTTCAACTTAACGTACTAACAAATTTTGGATTACGAACCGAAATTCGCGAAACACGTGACGTCACGAGCAAGTTAACTCCGACCATCTCTTTCTCTCTCTCTCTCTCTCTCTCTCTCTCTCTCTCTATATATATATATATATATATATATATATACTGTATATATACTGTATATACAGTGAGCGAACATTCGGACAGCGGACAGTGTTTTTCCGGTGTTTTCTTTATATTTTGTAAAATTCTATATAAAAAAGGCCCCAAAGAATGTGCAGAGAAAGCTTAGTGGTGAAAAAATTAACAAATCTATTACTGTTTGTTGTTGTATAATTACACCTGCCAGTAGCTGTCACTGTGTATCAGACAGAGGGGACAGTGAGTGAGAGAGAAGAAGTTATTATTTCGTGCAATTACACCTACAAAATACAATACTATTAAAATAAAGAAGGAAATAATCGAGAAATATGAGAGTTATTGTTGTTTCTGGTAGATACATTTTATAAAAAAAGAAGGAAATGTATTATGGTGTATGGTACAGCACACGTACTGTATTGAAATGTGATGTGTGTTTTATGTATAGTACAGTACTACTGTGTATTGTTGTTTATTATTGTTTATTACAGGAATGTCTATTCTATAATTTCTGATTTAAGGGAAAATATACTTGTATTAATAACTAAAAATGACCATTTAAGACATTAGAAAGGTTAGGTAAGGGGGGGGGGGTTTGGGAGGTCTGGCACGGATTAATTCTATTTACATTATTTCTTATGGAAAAAAATGATAAGAACAGCCCTTCAGAACCAATTAAATTCGTAAGTCAAGGGTCTACTGTACTTGGATATTTGAGGATCGTTTGATGAGCCCTGGTTATGGGCTGAGTAAAAAAAACATTAAAACTTTTAACTCCTGGTTTAATGACAGGATTGTAGTTTTTATTCAGCAATGCAAAACAAATTGTACAACAGGTTGTGTGTTTGTCTAAATGAATCTGATGTGTTTCTACACAGGTGCAAAATTAATATTACATGAACATTTATTCATGTCTCTGCTGTGTAATTTATCAAGCCTAAATTCTTTCAACATTCACTTTGTACAAAAGCTGGAGTTACTCATTCATTACTGAAAATAAATACAACATAGATACACAGACATGAAAAGCATTTCAATAGTGTTGAAAAGTGTTTATTTAGTGGCCACATAGAGATAAGGCTTGTGCCATGTGTTTTTAACAATCTAAAAGATTTGATTGACTTGCTTTATATTTCATCATTACATGTGTTTATAAATACAGTAGACCCTTGGCTTATGAATTTAATTGGTTCTGAAGGGCTGTTCTTAAGTCAAAATGTTCGTTAGTTAAACCTATTTTTTCCATAAGAAATCATGTAAATAGAATTAATCTGTGCCAGACCTCCCAAACCCCCCCTTACCTAACCTCTCTAATGTCTTAAATGGTCTTTTTTGTTATAAATACAAGTATATTTTCCCTTAAATCTTAAATTATAGAATAGACATTCCTGTACTAAACAGTAATAAACAACAATACACAGTAGTACTGTACATAAAACACACATCACATTTCAGTACAGTACGTGTGCTGTACCATACCCCATAATACATTTCCTTTTTTTTATATAAAATGTATCTACCAGAAACAACAATAACTCTCATATTTCTCGATTATTTCCTTCTTTATTTTAATAGTATTGTATTTTGTAGGTGTAATTGCACGAAAGAAAGAATACTTTACTCAGCGATTTCCTTCTTCTCTCTCACTCACTGTCCCCTCTGTCTGATACACAGTGACACCTACTGGCAGGAGTAATTATACAACAACAAACAGTAATAGATTTCCGTCCTCTGTCCGGATGTTCGCTCACTGTATATATATATGGAAAGAGACGGAGTCAACTTGTTCGTGACGTCACGTGCTTCGCGAATTTCGGTTCATAATCCGAAATTTGTTCGTACGTTAAGTTGAAAAAGATTGTTCGTAACCCAAAATGTTCGTATGGTAAACCATTCGTAACTCAAGGGTGTACTGTATAAAATGTTCACTCTTTTGCTCCCGATTTTAAGCACATCCACATCCACCCCCGCCCCGACTGAAGAGAGTGAACTGACACACGCTCCCTCCGACAGGTGTGCAGTAGCCGACTGCATCTTTTCACCTGCACGAGGCGAGTTCATATGTGGATCAGCCTTGCGCACAGAGAGCCACACCCTGATCAGCATTATTCCTCGACTCTGTGCAGACGCCATCAATCAGTCAGCAGAGGTCAGAGTTGCATCAGTTATGAGGTCCCTATCCGGCTCCCTCCCTGGATGAACAACAGCCAAACATTGTTCATGTAGCCACCCAGCCTAGCCAGATGGCAGAGCTGAGATTCGATGCAATGTATTCAAAATCCCAGCTCTGGTGTGCTAGCGTATTTTACCGCTGCACCACCTGAGTGGCCTATTACATGTATTTAGATATTTCTATAAGAAATATATCTCACCATATACAACAATACAGGAACAGTTGCTGTATCTAGTAATAGTTCAACCCGAACCGAGGAGTTCAGAAACTCGGTGCTGGTGTGCAAGTGGAATATCCCGCTGCGCCACCTGGGTCAGGGCTGTTTTGGCAGCAAAAGTGGGACCAACACAATATTCAAAAGGTGGTCATAATGTTATGCCTGATCGGTGAATGTACAGGGTGGGCCATTTATATGGATACACCTAAATAAAATGGGAATGGTTGGTGATATTAACTTCCTGTTTGTGGCACATTAGTGTATGGGAGGGGGAAAACTTTTCAAGATGGGTGGTGACCATGGCGGCCATTTTGAAGTCGGCCATTTTGGATCCAACTTTAGTTTTTTCAATGGGAAGAGGGTCATGTGACACATCAAACTTATTGAGAATTTCACAAGAAAAACAATGGTGTGCTTGGTTTTAACGTAACTTTATTCTTTCATGAGTTATTTACAAGTTTCTGACCCATTTACAAGTGCTGCCCATTGTGTTGGATTGTCAATGCAACCCTCTTCTCCCACTCTTCACACACTGATAGCAACACCGCAGAAGAAATGCTAGCACAGGCTTCCAGTATCCGTAGTTTCAGGTGCTGCACATCTCGTATCTTCACAGCATACACAATTGCCTTCAGATGACCCCAAAGATAAAAGTCTAAGGGGGTCAGATCGGGAGACCTTGGGGGCCATTCAACTGGCCCACGACGACCAATCCACTTTCCAGGAAACTGTTCATCTAGGAATGCTCGGACCTGACACCCATAATGTGGTGGTGCACCATCTTGCTGGAAAAACTCAGGGAACGTGCCAGCTTCAGTGCATAAAGAGGGAAACACATAATCATGTAGCAATTTCAAAAATCCAGTGGCCTTGAGGTTTCCATTGATGAAGAATGGCCCCACTATCTTTGTACCCCATATACCACACCATACCATCAATTTTTGTGTTCCAACAGTCTTGGAGGGATCTATCTAATGTGGGTTAGTGTCAGACCAATAGCGGTGGTTTTGTTTGTTAACTTCACCATTCACATAAAAGTTTGCCTCATCACTGAACAAAATGTTCAGCAAATCCAACACTGAACCAGTTTCACGAAACTTGGCAAGCAGTTTGCTAACTGTAGCATGGAAGATGGGTGGTCTCGTAGGGTGTCTTGCATTGAAATCTGCTGCAATGACCCGGGTACTGCGTTCACCAGACATCAACACAATTTATATCCGCTCCTCACGTGTTAACCTCTGCGACATGTCAATGGCTGTAAACAAAGAGAAGCTTGTAAATAACTCATGAAAGAATAAAGTTACGTTAAAACCACCCATCTTGAAAAGTTTTCCCCCTCCCATATACTAATGTGCCACAAACAGGAAGTTAATATCACCAACCATTCCCATTTTATTTAGGTGTATCCATATAAATGGCCCACCCTGTATTACTGTATGTATCAGTAAATATTCTTTCTGTTTTTACTGAGACTTCCTGTTGCATATTTGCATTAATTCATTCATTCATTAATGCTTTTAAGGTGAAGGGGGTTAAATATTTCAGATAGACTTTAGGTGGAAACTACTTGAGCTAAAAAGAAGGCTACACTAACTCAAATAATCAACTACTGGTAAGCAAAACCACTTTTTTTTTTTTTTTTTTTTACAAATAAACTGTGATGTATTACCAGCCTGGTACTCTCCAGATCACAATAGTGATTGTGCAGCACAGGCTATTATTTTACTACCAGAAACACAATAGATGATTCATGAGGCTATAAAAAACATTACAGGTGAAAAACTGCTGCAACATTTAGCTTAATCACACGCAGTAACACTGGTATAAGTTTATTAACCGAGCTCTTGGTTAGGAAATATCTCATGTAGATGCACAGAATTAAATATTTATAGCTATAATATTTTTAATCATTTCTGAAGAGCTAGGGAAAAAGCTAGTTTTGATTGAATCATTTGAATAGCCAAGCACTCTTAAATAATGTAAATGATATGACTCTGGTAGCCAAATGGCAGAGCACATTCTAAACCGAATAACCTCCTGCACGTCTGCTATACAATGTATTAATATAGTACCTACAGTGGTAATTTGACATCTAATGTGGTCTGCAAATAAGCTCATTTCTGTAATGCCATTCCAATCATTGTACTAAACAATGTACACTGGGAGTCACCTGATCTTACCTTTTATCAAATTACACCTCAAAGCTGTGAGAGATATTGGTTCAGACAAAACATTCTGACCACCTTCCTAATATTGTGCTGGTCCCCCTTTTGCTGCCAAAATAGCCCAGCAACTGTGATGCACTGTGTATTCTGACACCTTTCTAACTTCTTCAGCAGTTTGAGCTACAGTAGCTCGTCTGTTGGATCGGACCACACGGGCCAGCCTTCGCTCCCCACGTGCATCAATGAGCCTTGGCCGCCCATGACCCTGTCGCCGGTTTACCACTCTTCCTTCATTAAACCACTTTTGATAGATACTGACCACTGCAGACCGGGAACACCCCACAAGTGCTGCAGTTTTGGAGAAGCTCTGATCCAGTCATCTAGCCATCACAATTTGGCCCGTGTCAAACTCGCTCAAATCCTTACACTCGCCCATTTTTCCTGTTTCTAACATCAACTTCGAGGATGAAATGTTCACTTGCTGCCTAATATATCCCACCCACTAACATGTGCCGTGATTAAGAGATATTCGGTGTTATTCACTTCACCTGTCAGTGGACATAATGTTATGCCTGGTCGGTGTACATATATATATACACACACATATACTGTATATACATACATCGGCAAGCTGTAGCCTAGTGGTTAAGGTACTGATGGACTAGTATTCAGAAATTCAGAAAGTCGCTGGTGTCAAGCTTAACCACTGCCAGGCTGCTGTTGGGTTCTTAACCCTCAACTACTCAGTCTGTATACTCGTATACTGTAACTGTAATGTAAGTCACTTTGGATAAAGATGTCTGCTTATGAAGGTTTTCTTATAGCTGCATTAGGTGGAATCCTGAATCACACCAAAAAAGTTTCAGGTAGATCAACCAGATTCACAAACCAAGGTAAAACAAAAGGCGTGACTAAGCATTTCTTCTTTTACTTCATTTCATTTTCATTTTCGGCACTTAGCAGACGCCTTTATCCAAAGCGACTAACAGTAGTGAAAGTATACAGTGTAAGCAATTAAGGGTTAAGGGCCTTGCTCAAGGGCCCAACAGCTGCAACCTGGCAGTGGTGGGGCTTGAACCAGTGACCTTCTGATTACTAGTCCAGTACCTTAACCGCTAGGCTACAACTGCCCTGGTTCCACTTGAGCAAAACACTGAAGTATAATTATAAAATGTGTGCAGCACCTAAAGCTGCTAAGGAAAACCTTCCTAACAAAATCATCCAGTCTCTTCAGTATGTTCAAAACTCTGCTGCTCGAGTTCTTTCATATTCCAAAAATATCAGCTCATATCACCCCAATTCTTTATCAGCTACATTTGCTACCTGTCCCACTCTGTATTCAATTTAAAAGATACAAATCCTTTAATAGTTTGACTCCAGTCTATTTATCAGAACTTCTACACTCCTGCTGTCACTGACTTCGGATTGTGGTCTATTGACAAAAGTCAAAATATTCCTCCTCAAATTGTCTTGGTATTTCTGAGAATCCATGATGCCAATTACACAATCAAGACAGCCAGTTCCTGCAGTAGAAAAACATCCCCACACCTCCATGCTTGACCGTGGGGGTAGAATTCTTCTGGCTATAAGCCTCACCTTTGTTGCACCTGACAAACTGCTGATCCATGTAAGCAAACAGTCCCAGGTTTGATTCGTCTTTCTATAGAACTTTGTCTTTGTGCCCGTGCTTTATGGTCAAGACGTGTTCCCTGGTTGTTACATGATTTACTATGGTTACCACTGACACATCAAGTTGCAGTAACAAAAAAGCCAAAATACATTTTCAAAGATCCTTAATTCTGAAGTTTTCTTTTCGTTTGGACTCAAAGCTTTCAATCATGCAGCCACAGAAGATGAACAGAAAGTATTCAAACCCAAAACCGATATGACACTGATAGTTCTACAATTACTGACTGTAGTCCATATGTTTCTCTGCAGAGTAGGTATTATTTGGGTGGTGGATCATTCTCAGCACTGCAGTGACACTGACATGGTGGTGGTGTGTTAGTGTGTGTTGTGCTGGTATGAGTGGATCAGACACACTAGAGCTGCTGGAGTTTTTAAACACCTCACTGTCACTGCTGGACTGAGAATAGTCCACCAATCAAAAAAATCCAGCCAACAGCGCCCTGTGGGCAGCGTCCTGTGATCACTGATGAAGATCTCAAAGATGACCAACTCAAACAGCAGCAATAGATGAGCGATTGTCTCTGACTTTACATCTACAAGGTGGACCAACTACGTAGGAGTGTCTAATAGAGTGGACAGTGAGTGGACATGGTATTTAAAAACTCCAGCAGTGCTGCTGTTTCTGATCCACTCATACCAGCACAACACACACTAACACACCACCACCATGTCAGTGTTACTGCAGTGCTGAGAGTTATCCACCACCTAAATAACACCTGCTCGGTAGTGGTCCTCTGGGGGTCCTGACCATTGAGGAACAACATGAAAGGGGGCTAACAAAGCATGCAGAGAAACAGATGGACTACAGTCAGTAATTGTAGAACTACAAAGTGCTTCTATATGGTAAGTGGAGCTGATAAAATGGACAGAAACAAGGAGGTGGTTTTAATGTTATGGCTGATCAGTGTAGATGTTGCTTTTTGCACAAGGGCACTGTCGAACTTTTCTACAAACCTAGCAGCATCTCATTTAATTTTCTGATGAGGGTCACAGTCGGTCCAGGCTCAAGGCAGAAATAACATGAACAAAGCACCCATCAATCAAAGGGCTTCAGCTATCCTAACAATCTGCCCCCACCCAACCTCTGCCAGTAGTGGTTGGTTACCATTAACAATGCTGCACCGACCCAAGCACTCAGCATTTCATTTATTTTATATAACTGATTTCAAATAATGAATAACAACAATGAACAGGAATGTATTGACTTGCTAAGCTAACAAAGGTACTGCTGTTGGACATAAAAACTTACACTGTTATGTTTCTATTATCTGGAACAATAAAGAGTGTAAGGAAAGGAGTGACGTCCTTGAAAAGCTCTATAAGATGAAATCACAAAACACAAAAGAGTCTTTCTGTTTCTGTTTGTGCTATTTGATAAACAAAAAATCATTGAACATGATGTTTTTGTGATGAACGCCTCAGCTCAAATAGGAATAGATTTAAAGAAGATTCTTTAAAGTTGCTGTATACTCCCAACCCCATGTGGCTGTATTCATAACAGTAGCATGCATATAGCCTTGTGCAATGCTGTCTGAGGACTTAAAAGCCATGCAAATTCAACAGTGATTTGTAACCTCGTTCCTACATGGACTGAGATCTCTCCAGATTCTTTAAATCTTTTCAATATATTACGTACAAAAGAAGGTGAAAGACTTAAATCATTTGCAATAATGCATGAAGAAATGTTCTTTTCAAAATGGTTGATGATTTTCTAACAAAGTTTGGAACAAAGTGGTGAGCCGTGACTCATCATTGCTTATAAAGACTGAGCCTTTGGTGGATTCTTCTTTAATACACAATCATGATTCCTCATCTGTTACAAATTCACCTGGGCAGCACGGTGGCTAAGTGGGTTGCACTGTCGCCTCACAGAAAGAAGGTCCTGGGTTCGATGGGGCGGTTCGGGTCCTTTCTGTGTGGAGTTTTCATGTTCTCCCAGTGTCTGTGTGGGTTTACTCCGGGTGCTCCGGTTTCCTCCCAGAGTCCAAAGACATGCAAGTCAGGTGAATTGTTGACACTAAATTGTTTGATATAACCTTGTGAACTGATGAATCTTGTGTAATGAGTAACTACCGTCTCTGTCATAAAGGTAACCAAAGTGTAAAACATGACGTAAAAATCCTAATAAATCTTCTTCTTCTTCTTCTTTCGGCTTTTTCCCTTTTTCAGGGGTCGCCACAGCAAGTCATCCTCATGATCGCTCATTGATTTGGCACAATTTTTACGCCGGATGCCCTTCCTGACACAACCCTCCCTAATTTATCCGGGCTTGGGACCGGCACTACAATGCACTAGTGCATCTAGCGGCTAGGTATCTATAGGACAATTCAGTGTTTCCAGTTAACCTGGTGGCATGTTTTTGGACTGTGGGAGGAAACCGGAGTACCCGGAGGAAACCCACGCGGACACGGGGAGAACATGCAAACTCCGCACAGAAAGGACCCGGACCGCCCCACCTGGGGATTGAACCCAAGACCTTCTTGTTGTGAGGCGACAGTGCTACCCACTAAGCCACCGTGCCGCCCAAAATCCTAATAAATAAACAAACAAATTCACCTGCTTATCAGGGAATGTTTCAAATACTGTAACTTTAATATGCAATGTAACTCTTATTACTCTTATTTTGCCACTGTCCTAACTTTTTTGAGTGTGTTGTAAGCATCAAACTCCAAATGTGTTTATATTTACAAACTACAATGTTGATCAGTGAAAACACTAAAATCTTTTTTTTTTCTAATTTTCTCAGTTTTAACTAGTAGTTAGACAAGTAACAAATCTTCTTCTTTTGACTGCAAGTTATTAAACATTCTAACCTTCCCGGAAATTGGGTTTGTGTATAGTATACACTGAGCAGATAATGAACAGGAACGTTAATCTTAATTTAGCTGTCTTTTCCCAATGAGATGTAGAATTATGACTGATAATGCTCTCTAGTCCCACAGATAACTCCAAAAGAAATCCGTACTAATGAGGACTGTCTAGCTGTCTGACTTGAAATATGATTTTAACACCATATCACAATAGTTGTGGCTGAAACACCTGAAGTTAGTAATAAGAAGCGTTCTCCAAATACGTATGGTCATACAGTGTATATCTTGTGGAACAGTGGACGCCTAGTGGGTAGAGCTTTAGCCTATCAATTGGAAGTGTCTGTTATGCAGACACTGCTGGGTTCTTGAGCAAGGCCCCTAACCCTGTCCACTCCAGGCGATCCATACAATGGAACTAATAAAGGCTTTCTTCTGCTTCTAGACTGTATCTGTATAGTCTAATTTATGTACACTATATTGCCAAAAGTATTCGCTCGTCTGCCTTCACGCGCGTATGAACTTGAGTGACTCCCATTCTTAATCCATAGGGTTTAATATGATGTCGGCCAACCCTTTGCAGCTATAACAGCTTCAACTCTTCTGGAAAGGCTTTCCACAAGGTTTAGGAGTGTGTTTATTGGCCATTCTTCCAGAAGCGCATTTGTGAGGTCAGACACTGATGTTGGACGAGAAGGCCTGGCTCACAGTCTCAACTCTAATTCATCCCAAAGGTGTTCTATCGGGTGGAGGTCAGGACTCTGTGCAGGCCAGTCAAGTTCTTCCACACCAGACTCGCTCATCCACGTCTTTATTGACCTTGCTTTGTGCACTGATGTGCAGTCATGTTGGAACAGGAAGGAGCCATCCCCAAACTGTTCCCACAAAGTTGGGAGCATGAAATTGTCCAAAATCTCTTGGTATGCTGAAGCATTAAGAGCTTCTTTCACTGGAACTAAGGAACCGAGCCCAACTCCTGAAAAACAACCCCACACCATAATCCCCCCTCCACCAAACTTTACACTTGGCACAATGCAGTCAGACAAGTACCGTTCTCCTGGCAACCGCCAAACCCAGACTCGTCCATCGGATTGCCAGACAGAGAAACGTGATTCGTCACTCCAGAGAACACGTCTCCACTGCATCCGACGCTTTGCATTGCGCTTGGTGATGTAAGGCTTGGATGCAGCTGCTCGGCCATGGAAACCCATTCCATGAAGCTCTCTACTCACTGTTCTTGAGTTAATCTGAAGGCCACATGAAGTTTGGAGGTCTGTAGCGATTGACTCTGCAGAAAGTTGGCGACCTCTGCGCTCTATGTGCCTCAGCATCCGCTGTCATTTTATGTGGCCTATCACTTTGTGGCTGAGTTGCTGTCGTTCCTAATCGCTTAGGGGCGAGGAAATTTCACGACTGGACTTGTTGCACAGGTGGCATCCTATCATGGTACCATGCTGGAATTCACTGAGCTCCTGAGAACGACCCATTCTATCACAAATGTTTGTAGAAGCAGTCTGCATGCCTAGGTGCTTTGTTTTATACACCTGTGGCCATGGAAGTGATTGGAACACCTGAATTCAATGATTTGAATACTTTTGGCAATATAGTGTATGTATTTCTTTGTTTGTTGAAGGTAAAAAGCTGTAACATAAATAATTTCACACTGGGCATGTCAATCTTAAACTAACAATTATAAAAATACATTTGATTCGCAATATGGTATTGTTACCCTTCTGTGAAACAACAGTGAAAGAGTGAAATTAGTGAGGCATTAAAGCACTGTTGGTATCCCAGTAATGACTCTGTAAATCATAATAATACTTAATTAACTGTTAATTAATAATCACTAATTACCTCCCTTAGACTTGACCTGCTCTAAATGTGTGCATTAATAAGCAAATGAGAGAATACTATGAATTGACACCGTCAGGTATGCTTCATTGTTTTGTATCCAGTGTTTCCAGCTGGCTCAGAATACACTGCAACCCTGTTCAGTAGTTCATTATTATAGTAAATAATACAACATTAAAATACAGCCACTTCTAGCGTCCTCCAGCAGCCTGTTTCAGACAGAGAGACGATCATTTAAAAGCTTTATATCCACGTATACACATCATCGCATCACTGCTCAATTGTGCATTGGGAGTTGAAGGCAGGCATGTTTGACAGGATTTGGCAGTTTGCAAAAAATATAAGCACTTTGTAATGTATCACAGGGTGCTGAGAACCTCATTACAGAGAGGCACCAGGTGTTAAAGCATGCCTGAGATTATTACTTCAAATTACATTATTTGTTTCTTGGTTAGGAAGATTTAACCAAGAAACAAATGAAAGAAAATAATAACTAAAGGAACAAAAACATGAAACAACAAAGTCATAAATCAGCCTAAAGCAGAATTCAAGAATTTACAGGAGCAGAAACACGGCACGGCACTCCATGTGATCACTAGGAAACCTGGGAAACAAAAAGACAGACCAGAAGAAACAAAAGAGCGCTTGGTAGCAATCGATGAGTGACAACCTGAACACTGACCAGAAAAACCAGACAAGGGGATTAAAAAAAACCCTGGTAGCAGTTAAAGAACCCTAAAAGCTTCTGCACCACCCATGGGAGAACACAGAACTCAAAATGTGTCCATGCCAGCTCCAGCAACCAGAAATCTGCTAGTGTTTAACGACTAAGTTCCAAAAACCAGAGCTGAAGAACACTTGCAAGTGAGCTAGTGGAAGACACAGAGAGTATATTAGGAAGTACAGGTGTAGCAACTTCATCAGAGTGGGTCACGCCTCGACAGAGACCATTACTTAAAGAATCCGACACAATGAATCATTCTGCGCCTCCATGCCCCCCTTGAATTTACATTTACATTTTCGGCATTTAGAAGACGCTTTTATCCAGAGCGACTTACAGTTGTGACAGTATACAATCTAAGCAATTGAGGGTTAAGGGCCTTGCTCAAGGGCCCAACAGTGGCAACCTAGCAGTGGTGAGGCTTGAACCGGCAAACTTCTGATTAATAGACCAGTACCTTAACCACTAGGCTACAGCTGCCCCTTCCAGACATTTAAGGCATAGCAGGTAGGCATGATACTGTAATGTGCACCCCCTGCTGAGCTATATGGCAGGTAGGCCTATTACAAAATGCTTTTTAAAGACTTGTTGTGAGTAATGTTTAATGAGGCATAGGAAATGCTTTAAAGTGCACCCGCACCTCTCTTACCTGCAGTCCAGTGTGGTTACCACCACTTTTTCCTGGTCAGGATCAAAGTGGGTCCATTTTGAGTGGAATTACTGGGTGCAATTGCATTTCCGGCAAAGTTAGGACATTTCGTAAAATGCAATAAAAAGAGGAATCAGGGCGCCCAGGTGGCGCAGCAGGATATTCCACTAGCACACCAGTGCCGAGATTCTGAACTTGGCGCCATCTAGCGGGCATAACTGGCAGTGCCTGCAGGGCGGGATGACCGGACTATGTGGGTGGGATGACCGGACTATGTGGGTGGGGTCTTCAAACGCTGTGTAAGGACCCTGATTAGCAGATAGAGAGGCGCCTGTGCAGAATGCATGGGTGAAAAAGGGTTCCGCTACTACTGATCATCCTTGTTTCTACACTCAAGTGTGCATTTTTTCAGCTCCACTTACCATATAGAAGCACTTTGTAGTTCTACAATTACTGACTGTAGTCCACCTGTTTCTCTGCATGCTTTTTTAGCCTGCTTTTACCCTGTTCTTCAATGGTCAGGACTCTCCCAGGACCACAACAGAGCAGGTATTATGTACTTTAGGTGGTGGATGATTCTCAGCACTGCAGTGACACTGACATGGTGGTGGTGTGTTAGTGTGTGTTGTGCTGGTATGAGTGGATGAGACACAGCAAATTGCATATTACATGGGAAACGGCTCATTTCACAGTCTGTGTATTATGTGATTAGGTGAAATGGGCGAATCGTATTGATGTTGTCAAGGAGAAACCGACACAGAAGGACAGAAGGACAGCTGGTTATCCAGGACAACACCAAGGTTTCACACACTGTCAAATGGTCTGATCTGGGAATCATCAAGAGAGATGACTAGGTCCTGGGTTGGAGATCGATCTCCAGGAATAAGTATCATCTCTGGCTTGCTGGGATTAAGTTTCAGGTGATGAGCTGATATTCATAGAGAGATATCTCACACACATGCTGAGATGTGAGCTGAGGCTTGTGTGTCTGGAGGAGGAAATGACAGAATGAGCTGAGTTTCAACTCAAAATCGCTAGTATGTATTAATAAATATTCTCACTTTCTTTACTGAGTCTTCCTGTTGTATATTTTCATTCAGTTCTATACACGTCAGCATAACAACTTTAAAGGTGAGTGGGTGTTAAATATTTTCCGATTGCAACTGTCTGTGTGATGACTGTATATAAATAGCTGCCTAACTGACTCATTGTGAGTTCAGTCACATCTAACAAGCCTGGAGAAGAATAAAAAGACCCAAAGCAGAAATCTATACTGATCCCTGATGATTAATATGCCATTTGTTTTTATGTACAGAGCTTACTCTATCATCATCACAATAACTGCTCATGACAAAACATCTGCTCTCGCTCCAAACAAAACCCTTTTTATGATTCCCGAACATCAATCTCTTGTTTACCACATTTGTACACGTTGCATTAAAAAATGCCTAGATTTACACTGATTAGCCATAACATTAAAACCACCTTCTTGTTTCTACACTCACTGTCCATTTTATCAGCTCCACTTACCATATAGAAGCACTTTGTAGTTCTACAATTACTGACTGTAGTTTATCTGTTTCTCTGCATGCTTTTTAGCCTGCATTCACCCTGTTCTTCAATGGTCAGGACCCCCACAGGACCACCACAGAGCAGGTATTATTTGGGTGGTGGATCATTCTCAGCACTGCAGTGACACTGACATGGTGGTGGTGTGTTAGTGTGTGTTGTGCTGGTATGAGTGGATCAGACACAGCAGTGCTGCTGGAGTTTTTAAATACCGTGTCCACTCACTGTCCACTCTATTAGACACTCCTACCTAGTTGGTTCACCTTGTAGATGTAAAGTCAGAGACGATCGCTCATCTATTGCTGCTGTTTGAGTTGGTCATCTTCCAGACCTTCATCAGTGATCACAGGACGCTGCCCACAGGATATTTTTGGTTGGTGGACTATTCTCAGTCCAGCAGTGACAGAGAGGTGTTTAAAAACTCCATCAGCACTGCTGTGTCTGATCCACTCATACCAGCACAACACACACTAACACACCACCACCATGTCAGTGTCACTGCAGTGCTGGGAATGATCCACCACCTACATAATACCTGCTCTGTGGTGGTCCTGTGGGGGACCTGACTATTGAAGAACAGGGTGAAAGCAGACTAAAACAGTATGTAGAGAAACAGATGAACTACAGTCAGTAATTGTAGAACTACAAAGTGCTTCTATATGGTAAGTGAAGCTGATAAAATGGACAGTGAGTGTAGAAACAAGGAGGTGGTTTTAATGTTATGGCTGATCGGTGTATGTGTGTGTGTGTGTGTTACAATTTTCTACTGAAATGATTGTTCAAGCTTGCTGGAGAAACATTTTTGTGTATTTGGATGAAACTAACCACCATGCCAATGGTTTATTAGGCTAGCCTGTCATGCTATCAGCAAGCCAGGCATCTACACAGACATGATTGGCTATGTCTAACAAGGGTGTCCAAAGCTCTGCAATAGATTGGTGCCCTGTTCAGGGTAATCCTGCCTTACATTTACATTTTTGGCATTTAGCAGACGCTTTTATCCAAAGTGACTTACAATACAGTTACACTATACAGTCTGAGTAATTGAGGGTTAAGGGCCCAACAGCAGCTACCTGGCAGTTGTGAGGCTTGAACCAGCGATCTTCTGATTACTAGTTCAGTATCTTAACCATTAGGCTACAGCTTGCCTAGCTGCCTTGTGCTAGGAGTTTCACCCTGACCCTGAGCAGAATTTAAGCAGTTGACCCCTGTGTTACTGCAAAACACATACAGGATGACCTGAAGAAGGCTGGGAGAAATGTGTCAGTGGCAACCATAAAAAGGTCACCTAACAATCACTCTTGACCAAAAAGCACAGGAAGGATAGACTAGAATATGTCAGAAAAAAGTTTATACTCCTGCAGAGCTCTAAGACAAAGACACTCTGTGGAGTGACAAATCAAAACTAGAACAGTTTGGTCGTATGGATCAGTGGTTTGTCTGGTGCGGCTTAAGACCAGATGAATACTATCCCTACGGTCAAGCAAGGAGGTGGATCAGTGATGATGTGGTGATGAATCATGGAGTCACAGGAATACCAGGGTATTTTGAGGAGGAATGTTATGCCTTCTGTTGTGAAACCGTACCTTGGTGAGAGGTTAGTTAGCCCTTACTTACTAGTGGTCATTAAAGCCAAAAAATGTTTCAACAAACACAGAAGCTGGAAATTAGACCTATGTAACTAGATCTGTTTTATTTTCACTTAAAGTGTATCAGTAAATATACTTTTCTGTTTACTGAGACTTCCTAATGTATATTTTTATTAAATTATATTTACCAAGGCCGCTCAGGTAGCACAGTGGTAAAAACACATGCTAGCGCACCAGAGCTGGGATCTCGAATACGTCGTATCGAATCTCAGCTCTGCCATCCTGTTGGGCTGAGCAGCCACATGAACAACGATTGGCCTGTTGTTCATATAGGGGTGGGGTATTAAGCCGGATAGGGACTCCTCTGAACTGATGCACTACGGCCTCTGCTGGCTGATTGATAGCGCCTGCAAAGAGGTGGGGAAAGAGTGCAGATAAGGGTGTGTCTCTCCGTAAACATTTTGCACTCGCCTAGTGTCGGAGGGGGCGTGGGTTAGCTTCGTTCTCCTCAAATCAGAGCGGGATCGGCATTAGTGAAGAGGGAGCGTGATGCAACTGGGCAACTTGATGCGCGAAAAAGGGGAGAAAATGCATAAACAATATATATATATATATATATATGACATGGTGGTGGTGTGTTAGTGTGTGTTGTGCTGGTATGATCAGACAGAGCAATGCTGATGGAGTTTTTAAACACCTCACTGTCCCTGCCGGACTGAGAATAGTCCACCAACCAAAAACATCCAGCCAACAGCGCCCCATGGGAAACAGAAGGACTACAGACAGTAATTGTAAAACTACAAAGTGCTTCTATATGGTAAGTGGAGCTGATAAAATGGACAGTAAGTGCAGAAAACAAGGAGGTGGTTTAATGTTATGGCTGATCAGTATATACAGTGTATCACAAAAGTGAGTACACCCCTCACATTTCTGCAGATATTTAAGTATATCTTTTCATGGGACAACACTGACAAAATGACACTTTGACACAATGAAAAGTAGTCTGTGTGCAGCTTATGTAACAGTGTAAATTTATTCTTCCCTCAAAATAACTCAATATACAGCCATTAATGTCTAAACCACCGGCAACAAAAGTGAGTACACCCCTTAGTGAAAGTTCCTGAAGTGTCAATATTTTGTGTGGCCACCATTATTTCCCAAAACTGCCTTAACTCTCCTGGGCATGGAGTTTACCAGAGCTTCACAGGTTGCCACTGGAATGCTTTTCCACTCCTCCATGACGACATCACGGAGCTGGCGGATATTCGAGACTTTGCGCTCCTCCACCTTCCGCTTGAGGATGCCCCAAAGATGTTCTATTGGGTTTAGGTCTGGAGACATGCTTGGCCAGTCCATCACCTTTACCCTCAGCTTCTTCAATAAAGCAGTGGTCGTCTTAGAGGTGTGTTTGGGGTCATTATCATGCTGGAACACTGCCCTGCGACCCAGTTTCCGGAGGGAGGGGATCATGCTCTGCTTCAGTATTTCACAGTACATATTGGAGTTCATGTGTCCCTCAATGAAATGTAACTCCCCAACACCTGCTGCACTCATGCAGCCCCAGACCATGGCATTCCCACCACCATGCTTGACTGTAGGCATGACACACTTATCTTTGTACTCCTCACCTGATTGCCGCCACACATGCTTGAGACCATCTGAACCAAACAAATTAATCTTGGTCTCATCAGACCATAGGACATGGTTCCAGTAATCCATGTCCTTTGTTGACATGTCTTCAGCAAACTGTTTGCGGGCTTTCTTGTGTAGAGACTTCAGAAGAGGATTCCTTCTGGGGTGACAGCCATGCAGACCAATTTGATGTAGTGTGCGGCGTATGGTCTGAGCACTGACAGGCTGACCCCCCACCTTTTCAATCTCTGCAGCAATGCTGACAGCACTCCTGCGCCTATCTTTCAAAGACAGCAGTTGGATGTGACGCTGAGCACGTGCACTCAGCTTCTTTGGACGACCAACGCGAGGTCTGTTCTGAGTGGACCCTGCTCTTTTAAAACGCTGGATGATCTTGGCCACTGTGCTGCAGCTCAGTTTCAGGGTGTTGGCAATCTTCTTGTAGCCTTGGCCATCTTCATGTAGCGCAACAATTCGTCTTTTAAGATCCTCAGAGAGTTCTTTGCCATGAGGTGCCATGTTGGAACTTTCAGTGACCAGTATGAGAGAGTGTGAGAGCTGTACTACTAAATTGAACACACCTGCTCCCTATGCACACCTGAGACCTAGTAACACTAACAAATCACATGATATTTTGGAGGGAAAATGACAAGCAGTGCTCAATTTGGACATTTAGGGGTGTAGTCTCTTAGGGGTGTACTCACTTTTGTTGCCGGTGGTTTAGACATTAATGGCTGTATATTGAGTTATTTTGAGGGAAGAATAAATTTATGCTGTTATATAAGCTGCACACAGACTACTTTTCATTGTGTCAAAGTGTCATTTTGTCAGTGTTGTCCCATGAAAAGATATACTTAAATATCTGCAGAAATGTGAGGGGTGTACTCACTTTTGTGATACACTGTATATATATATATATACTATATATATTTTTAAATTTTTAAAGAATTTATTTGTAAATTATGGTGGAAAATAAGTATTTGGTCAATAACAAACAAGCAAGATTTCTGGCTCTCACAGACCTGTAACTTCTTCTTTAAGAAGCTCTTCTGTCCTCCACTCGTTACATGTATTAATGGCACCTGTTTGACCTCGTTATCTGTATAAAAGACACCTGTCCACAGCCTCAAACAGTCAGACTCCAAACTCAACCATGGCCAAGACCAAAGAGCTGTCGAAGGACACCAGGAAGAAAATTGTAGACCTGCACCAGGCTGGGAAGAGTGAATCTACAATAGGCAAGCAGGTTGGTGTGAATAAATCAACTGTGGGAACAATTGTAAGAAAATGGAAGACATACAAGACCATTGATAATCTCCCTTGGGGTCAAGATCTCATCCTGTGGGGTCAAAATGATCATGAGAACGGTGAGCAAAAATCCCAGAACTACACGGAGGGACCTGATGAATGACCTGCAGAGAGCTGGGACCAAAGTAACAAAGGCTACCATCAGTATACACACTACGCCGAGAGGGACTCAAATCCTGCAGTGCCAGGCGTGTCCCCCTGCTTAAGCCAGTACATGTCCAGGCCCGTCTGAAGTTTGCCAGAGAGCATATGGATGATCCAGAAGAGGATTGGGAGAATATCATGTGGTCAGATGAAACCAAAATGGAACTTTTTGGTAAAAACTCAACTAGTCGTGTTTGGAGGAAGAAGAAGAACCCAAGAACACCATACCTACTGTGAAGCATGGGGGTGGAAACATCATGCTTTGGGGCTGTTTTTCTGCAAAGGGGACAGGACAACTGATCAGCGAAGAATGAATGGGTCCATGTATCGTGAGATTTTAAGCCAAAACCTCCTTCCATCAGTGAGAGCATTGAAGATGGAACGTGGCTGGGTCTTCCAGCATGACAATTATCCCAAACACACCGCTCGGGCAACGAAGGAGTGGCTCCGTAAAAAGCCTTTCAAGGTCCTGGAGTGGCCTAGCCAGTCTCCAGACCTCAACCCCATAGAAAATCTGTGGAGTCCGTGTTGCCCAGCAACAGCCCCAAAACATCACTGCTCTAGAGGAGATCTGCATGGAGGAATGGGCCAAAATACCAGGTACAGTGTGTGCAAACCTGGTGAAGACTTACAGGAAACGTTTGACCTCTGTCATTGCCAACAAAGGTTATGTTACAAAGTATTGAGTTGAACTTTTCTTATTGACCAAATACTTATTTTCCACCATAATTTACAAATAAATTCTTTAAAAATCCTACAATGTGATTTCCTGGATTTTTTTTCTCATTTTGTCTCTCATAGTTGAAGTGTACCTATGATGAAAATTACAGACCTCTCTCATCTTTCTAAGTAGGAGAACCTGCACAATCAGTGGCTGACTAAATACTTTTTGGCCCCACTGTGTATATATATGTACAGTATGTATATATATATATATATATATGCCAATAGCTTTTGTGGTGAAATATTGAATGCAGCTGTGTGAAAATCACAGAGCAGTTTGCTTTGCTATTGTAGATGTTTACATTCAGTTGTTATTTAATGATTTTGTTCCTGAGAACTTTAGAAAGCATCTTTAGCTTCACTATAATTGCTAATCACTGTGCAAATCCTTTCAGCCAGCGGCATCAGTCATTATAAAACTAGGGGCAATAAGTATGAGAACATTTTGTTATGTATTTATTTATTTGTAGAACTAATACATGATTTTAATGTAATTAAATATCCTCTAGACTGCACATAGAGGATTATTTTTGTTTCTCAGAAGATTTTTGGACCTGGATTTGTGGTAAAGCTGCTTAAGACAATGTTTATAGTAAGACGTGTTCTTAAATAAATCTGACTGAATTGGAGTTAACAATAGTAATGTATTTTTATGTAAGCAACAAAAATACACTGCATTTTCATGATCTTTATGCTTATAATTTATTCTCTTAAGAATAAGCTGCAGTTGGTACTGCACACATGCAGCAGTGGAGGGTGGTATAGGTAGAGGGGTAGGATAACATGATCAGGGTAATTGGATACGACTAGATTAGGGGAGAAAACTGGGGAAAAATTGGAGAAAAAAAGCCAAAAACTTGTAGTTGATACAACACACTGGATGAAGCGGTGGTAAAACAATGATTGAAAGCGGTCACAGGTGTTTAATTGGTCACTCGGTCGTGTAATTTTCAAAGGAAAATATCCTAGCAGTAGACCGGGTCACTCTGGACAATCCAGTGGACACAACAATGACATCTCATCCATGAAGTGTGTACCCTGTAGAAATCAACTGTTCTCAGTTCCAGATGCTGATGGAAGCAACGTCTGAGCAATAGGTGTCATCTGTGACACATCTGCAAGCTTTCATAACACACATCAACCAAAGTAGTGTAAAGCTCAGAATTTTGGATCGGTGTTGAGTACAGTGTAAACACCTTCATTTTAGTGAAGAATCATACTTTAATTTTTAGCAGTCAACAACCAGACAAGACCAGGTTTGACAGATGCCTGGTACAATGCTAAAAGCCAAATTTAAAGTGTGATGGAGGATGACTAATGTTCTGAGGTGGATTTTATGTTTTATGCTAGATCACTTGATTTCAGGTTTTACAACACTATGCTTTTTACATTCTGGCTACTTGGCCTAAAGCATGTTGTAGATGGGCAGTTCTTGGGTCTGGGTCTGATTTTAACCCAATCAATGTACAGTCTAAATACTGATCAGTTTCTTACTTCAGTAAAGCTGTTGCAGTTCTCTGCCATCCGGCTAGGCTGGGCGGCTATGTGAACAACGATTTGCTGTTGTTCACAGGGTGGGATGAGCCGGACCAGGGTTCCTCATAACTGGTGCAATTGCGACTTCTGCTGGCTGATTGATGGCACCTGTGCAGGGTTGGCTCTCCGTACACAAGGCTGATCCACATATGAACTCGCCTTGTGCAGGTGAAAAGATGCAGTCGGTACTGCACACGTGTCAGAGGGGGTGTGTGTCAGTTGCGAAGCTTCTCAGTCAGCAGTGGGGGGTTGTATCGGTAGAGGGGTAGGATAACGCAATCAGGGTAATTGGATACAACTACATTAGCGGAGAAAATTGGGGGGAAATTGGAGACATTTTTAAGCCAAAAATTTGTATCTGATACAACACACTGGATGAAGCGGTGGTAAAACAATGATTAAAAGCGGTCACATGTGTTAAATTGGTCACTCGGTCATGTAATCTTCAAAGGAAAATATTAGAGTCCTAGCAGTAGACTGGGCCACTCTGGAGAATCCAGTGGACACAACAATGACATCTCATCCATGAAGTGTGTACCCTGTAGAAATCAACTGTTCTCAGTTCCAGATGCTGATGGAAGCAACGTTAGAGCAATAGCTGTCATCTGTGACACATCTGCAAGCTTTTATAACACACAGCAACCAAAGTAGTGTGAAGCTCAGAATTCGGTGTTGAGTACAGTGTAAACACCTTCATTTTAGTTTAATTTTACTTTAATTTTTAGCAGTCAACAACCAGACAGGACCAGGTTTGACAGATGCCAAAATGCCTAAATGCTAAAAGCCAAATTTAAAGTGTGATGGAGGATGACTCCAGGATTTTATGACGTGGATTTTATGCTTTATGCTAGATCACTTGATTGCAGGATTTACAACACTATGCTTTTTATGTTGTAGATGGGCAGTTCTTGAATGGGTCTGATTTTAACCCAATCAATGTACAGAGTCTAAATACTGATGAGTTTTTACTTCATTAAAGCTGTTGCAGTTCTCGTCGGTCCGAGACTCGGCTCTGCCATCCAGCTGGGCTTGGCGGCTACATGAACGACAACTGGCTGTTGTTCACAGGGTGAGATAAGACGGACCAGGGTTCCTCGTAACTGGTGCAATTGCGACTTTTGCAGGCTGATTGATGGTGCCTGCACAGAGTCTGTGTTGATCAAGGTGTGTCTCTTTTAACAGAAAGCTGATCCGCATATGAACTCGCCTCATGCCGGTGAAAAGATGCAGTCGGCTACTGCACACGTATCGGAGGGGACGTGTGTCAGTCTCGCTCTCCTCAATCAAAAATGGAGATCAGCATCAGTAGAGAGGAAGCATAATGCAATTGGGTAATTGGATATGACTAAATTGGGAGGAAAATTAGGAAAAATGCAAAAAGAAAAAAGAAAAAAAAAAGTTGTTGCAGTTAAATATAATAAGCTGCTTTGTGACATAGTAAAAAGTGTTCTAAAATAAATTTGACTTAATATCTAGTAATGTATTTTTATGTAAGTAACATACACTGATCAGCCATAACATTAAAACCACCTCCTTGTTTCTACACTCACTGTCCATTTAATCAGCTCCTCTTACCATATAGAAGCACTTTGTAGTTCTACAATTACTGACTGTAGTCCATCTGTTTCTCTGCATGCTTTGTTAGCCACCTTTCATGCTGTTCTTCAATGGTCAGGACCCCCATAAGACCACTACAGAGCAGGTATTATTTGGGTGGTGGATCATTCTCAGCACTGCAGTGACACTGACATGGTGGTGGTGTGTTAGTGTGTGTTGTGCTGGTATGAGTGGATCAGACACAGCAGCGCTGATGGAGATTTTAAAAACCTCTCTGTCACTGCTGGACTGAGAATAGTACACCAACCAAAAATATCCAGCCGACAGTGCCTCGTGGGCAGCGTCATGTGACCACTGATGAAGGTCTAGAAGATGACCAACTCAAACAGTAGCAATAGATGAGCGATCGTCTCTGACTTTACATCTACAAGGTGGACCAACCAGGTAGAAGTGTCTAATAGAGTGGACAGTGAGTGGACACGGTATTTAAAAACTCCAGCAGCGCTGCTGTGTCTGATCCACTCATACCAGCACAACACACACTAACACACCACCACCATGTCAGTGGTCCTGGGAGAGTCCTGACCATTGAAGAACAGCATGAAAGGGGGCTAACAAAGCATGCAGAGAAACAGATGGACTACAGTCAGTAATTGTAGAAGTACAAAGTGCTTCTATATGGCTGATCGGTGTATTTGTATGTAAGTAACATAAATACACTGCATTTTCATGATCAGTTATATCACTTATAATTTGTTTATTCTCTTAAGAATAAATTTTAGGCCAAAAATGTGTAGTTGATTTAATGCATTGGATAAAACGTTAACAAAAGATGAATGGATGAATAAATGATGCACTGACAATACGTTAAACAGGAGATTTATTACTTCTATTTGTGGATGGTTTTACTTGTGTCTGTTTGATCTAAGTTTAATATTTTCTCCTGACTAATTCATAATCTCTGTCAGTGCTACTTTAATTTTCTGGAACAGTCTTTCAGACGGGGTACATTTCATTAACAAATGGACTTTTGCTTATCTGAAGTTTTATTGTGATGCAGTTGTGCTGCAGAAGTGTGCCAAGTCTGTTGTGTTTTCCTGCCAAGATATAAAAGCCTCATCAGTCAAAACAGCAGAACACAGAAACCCAGCGTAACCCATTGCAAACGAAGATGAAAGAGAAAACATTCAGCTCAAATACAAAGTGTTTCCTAGAATACAAATTCTGTGTGTTACACTTCATACATTTTTTGTATATTTATATATTATTTCTGCTTAGCAAGCGTCTGTGAGTAGTGCTACATATTGCCACCAGTTACATTCATTTAAATGACCAAGCAGCCTAATAAAATGTAATGTAATGAAATGTAATTTAATTATTTTTCTAAACTATGACAAATAGTTCATTGATTTTTTTAATAAATTAATAAAACACTGGATATAACAAAATTGATTTCATTTCATTTCATATGGGCGGCACGGTTGCTTAGTGGGTAGCACTGTCGCCTCACAGCAAGAAGGTCCTGGGTTCGTTTCCCAGGTGGGGCGGTCAGGGTCCTTTCTGTGCGGAGTTTGCATGTTCTCCCCGTGTCCGCGTGGGTTTCCTCAGGGTGCTCCGGTTTCCTCCCACAGTCCAAAAACATGCCACCAGGCTAATTGGAAACACTGAATTGTCCTATAGATACCTAGCCGCTAGATGCACAAACCAGTGCACTGTAGTGCCGCTCCCAAGCCCGGATAAAATAGGGAGGGTTGTGTCAGGAAGGGCATCCGGCGTAAAAATTGTGCCAAATCAATGCGGATCATGATCCGCCGAGAGCCGACCCCGCAACCGAACGGGACAAAGGCCGAGGAAGAAGAAGAGGAAGATTTCATTTCATTTCATATGCATGTTTTTACCACTGACCATCCTGGTCAGGGCTGCGATGGGTCTGACTTCCATGGAATCACTAGGCACAATGCAGTAATACACCCCGAACAGTGCAGTTCCAATCTCAGCTCTGCTACCGGTCAGCTGGTCACAGAGCCTGTAGCAGACAAAATAGGCCACTAGTCTGCTGAATCATCAAAACCCTAATGTTGTACATGCACTTACAAGTGTAGGTTCAATTCAGTTCAGCTGTACATCCCAGGATTCAACAGTGTGAAGTTTGATGTGCAGCTGACTTCACTATCATATCTTTTACAGTTTGTACTGTAAAACATGAACACAGAGCTGTGCACACTTGTTATGTAGATGAAAAGCTTAAACTGCTTTAGTGCTGAACACTAAGACATTAACGTTAGATAGAAGTGATAACGGCACAATATTTATCTTAGTTTTAGATTTCTATTCGCAAATTTCTATTTTTAATTGTAGTCTTTGACTTAGTTTTAAATTTCTATCCTCAAATTTATATTTTTATTTGTCGCCTTGTATTTAGTTTTAAATTTCTTTTCTTAATTGTTGAGTCTTATTTAGTTTAAACTTTCTATTCTTAATTGTAGTTTTTTACTTAGTTTTAAATTCCTATTCTTAGCTGTTGTCTCTAATTTAGTTTTACATTTCTATTCCTAATTGTAGTTTTTTTTTACTTAGTTTTAAATTTCTATTCCCAAATTTCTATTCTTAACTGTTGTCTCTTATTTACTTTTACATTTCTATTCCTAATTGTAGTTTTTTTTACTTAGTTTTAAATTTTTATTCCCAAATTTCTATTCTTAATTGTTGTGTCTTATTTAGTTTTAAATTTCTATTCTTAATTGTAGTTTTTTACTTAGTTTAAAATTCCTATTAGCTGTTGTCTTTTTAGTTTTACATTTCTATTTCTAATTGTAGTTTTTTTACTTAGTTTTAAATTTCTATCCCCAAATTTCGATTCTTAACTGTTGTGTCTTATTTAGTTTTAAATTTCTATTCTTAACTGTTGTCTTTTTAGTTTTACATTTCTATTTCTAATTGTAGTTTTTTTACTTAGTTTTAAATTTCTATTACCAAATTTCTATTCTTAACTGTTGTCTCTTATTTAATTTTACATTTCTATTCCTAATTATGGTTTTTTACTTAGTTTGAAATATCTATTTTCAAATTTCTATTCTTAGCTGTCGTCTCTTATTTAGTTTTACATTTTTATTCCTAATTGTAGTTTTTTACTTAGTTTTAAATTTATTTTCCCAATTTTCTATTCTTAATTGTTGTCTTATTTAGTTTTACATTTCTATATCTAATTGAAGTCTTTTACTAAGTTTTAAATTCATATTCCCAAATTTCTATTCTTAACTGTCGTCATTTATTTAGTTTTACATTTATATTCCTAATTGTAGTCTTTTACTTAGTTTTAAATTTCTATTTCTAATTGAAGTCTTTTACTTAGTTTTAAATTTATATTCACAAATTTCTATTCTTAACTGTTGTCATTTATTTAGTTTAAAATTTCTGTTCCTAATTGTAGTCTTTTACAGTAGTGGTTTATTTATTTATTAGGATTTTTAATGTCATGTTTTACACTTTGGTTACATTCATGACAGAACAGGAAGTTACTCGTTACACAAGATTCATCAGTTCACAAGTTTAATGTCAAACACAGTCATGGACAATTTTGTATCTCCAATTCACCTCACTTGCATGTTTTTGGACTGTGGAAGGAAACTGGAGCTCCCGGAGGAAACCCACGCAAACACGGGGAGAACATGCAAACACCACACAGAAACCCAGGACCATCTTGCTGTGATGTGACAGTGCTACCCACCGAGCCACAGTGCCGCACCGAAAAAGTGGTGGTAAAGCTTGAAAATGAAATGAAAAATTATTATTAGTAGTAGTAGTACTAGTAGTATTATTATTAGTAATAGTGATAGTAATGTAAGGATTATAATTATGAAGATAAATAGATAGACCATTCCATTGTAGCGGTCGTACCACATCCTACCCCATTAACCATTCAGCGACTATTATAATGCCCTAAAGCTAAACTACCCCCTGAAAAAGCTCCTTTTTTTGCTAAGATTATTTGATTGCCCTCTACCCATTTTGTTGTGTTTGTAAACCAAAAAAACATACTATTTAAAACTTATTCCAACTTGAGACTTGTTTCTGTTTTAAAGGTCACTTCTATTTGTATTTAATGAAGCATGGCCAGAGGAACTAATGATACAAGCCCAGCCTAGAAACAAAAGCTAATTTATAAAGACCCTGTAACAGAAGGAGGAAAATTAAAAGTAAATAAAATCTTAGCTGTCTATATTTGTACTGACCACAACATTAAATGGATAAATAAGCTAATTAGGTTATCACCAGAAAGACTGGACACAACTATAGTTTTTCTACCATATGTTTTTCACTGTGACAAAGTCACATGATATTTCTCGCCCCTGCACCACCACCCTTCCCCAGCAACAAATCCCAGGGGATTTTCTGAACAGACTTGACAGTATTAAAAAAGCCTGCAGACACCATGTACAAATATTCTTTTATTTTTTATATAATGCCTCGATGGCTCCCAAAGCGGTCACAGGTGTTAAATTGGTCACTCGGTCATGTAATCTTCAAAGGAAAATATCAGAGTTCTAGCAGTAGACCGGGTCACTCTGGAGAACCCAGTGGACACAACAACGACATCTCATCCATGAAGTGTGTACCCTGTAGAAATCAACTGTTCTCAACCAAGTCAGATGCTGAGCTCTAGATGCTGATGGAAGCAACATTAGAGCAATAGCTGTCATCGCTGACACATCTGCAAGCTTTTATAACACACATCAACTAAAGTAGTGTGAAGCTCAGAATTTTGGATTGGTGTTGAGTACAGTGTAAACACCTTCATTTTACTGAAGAATCATACTTTTTACTATTTTAAGCACTCAACAACCAGACAAGACCAGGTTTGACAGATGCCTACTAAAATGCTAAAAGCCAAATTTGATTTGTGATGGAGGATGGTTAAGGCCCTACCTAATTCACGACCATGAAAATTGCATCACAGACTGAAATGAGCTGTTTCCCATGTAACATGCAATTTGCTGTGAAATTCAAAATTTAAGGTTTGTGTTTAGCGATTTAACATTTTTCATTCTTGTGTAATAAATATGAGGCGCAATATGCAATATGAAGCGGTCCTAGCAATCATACAGCAATTAGGTTAGTGTAACAGACTTTTCTGTGGTGTAGTGATCTGACGATGTTTGATGTGTGTTTACGTGTTGAGTGCATTTTGTCCCTTTGGGGATTCCATAGTCGAAAGAAAAGTATGCTTCTCTACACACGTGATCATCTCTCTGTAGTCTGTGATGCGCCTCAAAAGAACCAATTGGTAAAGTTTTATGCTCCTGATAGTTTGTCTATGTACAATTTATTTCTTACTCTAAA
Source organism: Trichomycterus rosablanca (assembly GCF_030014385.1). Lineage (NCBI taxonomy): Eukaryota > Metazoa > Chordata > Actinopteri > Siluriformes > Trichomycteridae > Trichomycterus > Trichomycterus rosablanca. The sequence continues at coordinate 40,704,991 of NC_085993.1, read as the reverse complement.
GTTTATTTCTAAAGACACTCTGTTACATTAGCAATCGATTAGACAAAATGTCCAAGATGTCAAAGTGTAAAGCAGCTAAACGACTCGGGTAACTGCGTTTGAAAAACTCTCAACTGATTTTGTAGAGATGAATGTTAAAACATGGACAAGAATTTTCGTCTTTGAGACAGAACATGAACATCACTGGATGTTCTAGCCCATTAATATAGGCTGTGCTGTGTATTGTAGCTTCCATTTATTCTATCATTTATGAGTGTAATTTAATGACTGCCATAAAATGTGGCACTTTACTTTACAAATCTGTGATTTTTGAAAAACAAGGTCCTTGATATTAAGCACATTTCCCCATGAATTTAGTAGGGCCCTTAGGATGACTAATGTTCTGAGGTGGATTTTATGTTTTATGCTAGATCACTTTATTTTAGAATTTACAACACTATGCTTCCTACACTCAGGCTACTTGGCCTAAAGCATGTTGTAGATGGGTCTGATTTTAACCCAATCAATGTACAGAGTCTAATAACTGATCAGTTCCTTACTTCATTAAAGCTGTTGCAGTTAAATATAATCAAATCCAAACAGCAGTGTTTCAGCATCTAATGGAATGTCAGAGGCTGGAACCTCAAAAAGTGACTCCTTATTAATGACCTTTAAACTAACACTGTTGAAACATTCCAGAATAAAAAGAAATAGTAATAGTTGAGGTTAACATTCATTTCATTCATTCACTGTCTGTCATTCACACAGAAAGGACTCAGAATGCTGTTGATGTGAGGCGACAGTGCTACCCACCAAGCTATCACGCTGCGGATGAGGTAAACATGATTGGACATTAAAGGAGGATCCACCGAAGGCTCAGTCTTTGCAAGCTAACATGAGTTGTGACTCACCACATTCTGCCAAACTTCATAAGATAATTTTAAATCTGTTTAAAAATCACATTTGTCAGCCACTCAGGTGGCGCAGCGGTAAAAAACACGCTAGCGCACCAGAGCTGGGATTTTAAATACATCGCATCGAATCTCAGCTCTGTCGTCTGGCTGGGTTGGGCGGCCACATGAACACCGATTGGCTGTTGTTCACAGGGTGGGTAAAGCCGGACCAGGGTTACTCATAACTGGTGCAATTATGACCTCTGCTGGCTGATTGATGCCGCCTGCACAGAGTTGGGGAATATTGCTGATCAGGGCGTGGCTCTACGTTCACAAGGCTGATCCGGATATGAACTCACCTCGTGCAGGTGAAAAGAGGCAGTTGGTACTGCGCATGTGTCAGAGGGGGCGTGTGTCAGTTGCAAAGCTCCTCAGTCAGCAGTGAAGGGTTGTATCAGTGGAGGTAAAGTGTAACACAATCGGTAATACGACTAGATTAGGGGAGAATCTGTAAAAAAAAAGGGTGAAAATATTTAGGAAATACAGAGAATTATCAGTCCTTGTGGGGTGTATGGATGATTACTTAAGGTTTCATTACATTTTTTACAAAAATTGTATTTAAGGATGTTTGTTTTTGCTTTTTTAGCTTTTTCCACTCAAATATTGATTACTAATTCTGTCTACTTGTTGCAAAATAATGTATGTGTGTGTGTGTGTGTGTGTGTGTGTGTGTGTGTGTGATGTAGACTAATTCTGCAGTAGATGTCAAAGCCTGAGTTCAGTATAAACTGTCTAAACCAGACGTGCACTCAGTGGTAAACTACTTTATGTAATTTCAGTAAGTACTTCAGTCAGGATCATTAAATAAATGCACTATGACATCAGCTCATTTACAGCTTTAGTGTTTAATCCTGACCTAATCCGACTTCAGTCTAATACAATCAGGTACAATTAGTTTCACCCAAAAATGAGAAGATGTAGCCAGTCCTGTGATGTTAAAGGAAATGTTGGAGTTTTTGGAGGACTGGAGATCCAAACTCTGGCACTTCTGAATAGACTGAAAAGTTTTTACAGGATAAGATGAAAGAGCTGTCTTCAACTAAAACAGTATGACTGATGAAGAAGAACAAGTGGCATTTATGGCTGAATGGCGGGAAAATTGCGGTCTTGCTGAAGAGATAGAAATATGTGAACTGTGGACAAAGGGAAGAAAAAATACAGCTCTTCAGTTCAAGTGGTTAAAAAAGATCACAGCTGATTGAGGACAGCTGAAAAACATGGACTGAGGTGTGAAGCAGAGCTCATGATGCAATTGAAGCTTAGGGATAAAGAGGCAGTGGGTGATCTTAAAACTGATTATTATAGCAATCACTGCAAGCATCCTTATTAACGCTAGCTTGCTTTAAATGTGCTTACAGTGTCTGTGCTGAAGGCGTATCATCACAGCCACAAATCTGCTACTTTCCCCCCTGCCTGTGATGCATCTTTAATCACAAATCTGCATTGATGAATGCCACCGCATAGTTTTTTTTTTTTTTTATATATACTGTAAATACAGGGGTTTTCAACCTGTGGGGCGCACCCCCCTGTCCAGGATACCTGGACATGGCATTGCCTGGATAATGGCATAGCATTCAAGATTTTTTCTACTTCAAAAACTAAAGCAATTCATTTTTCACCCACAGGAGACGCATTTGATTACTCATGCTGACCACGCACACATGCACATTTAATGTTATCCAGTTCAGTCTGAAAAAAATCTTAAAAATAGGGCTAACAGTGAAGATAGTGACAAAAACAATAACTGCTGTTATAGGACGTGTGTGTGTCTTTAAGAGAGGTATATAGTGGGAGATGCTCTGTTCACAGTAACGATATAAGTGAGTCAGGAGTCGATTCATATGAAGCAAAGCGTAAGTTTCTTTTCTCAGACATCTCTCCGTTTTTACTGCTATTAAAGAATGTTGCGGTACTAAATAAAAACCAGCTACTGGAACATTTTGTGTGACTCGCTTACCTTAAAAAGCTCAGGCTTAATTAAACTGCCTATTACCACAGAACGGTAGCCTGTAGAGCTAAACGTTTTCTGTCAGTCAAAGCAGAGTATCCTGAACTAACGAACTAAGTAACTGATGTACTTTTGCCTCTGCTTGGCTCTGTAAAGTAACGTTTTCTGCTCTCATCTATATCAAAAGCAAGAACCACTTACGATTTACAAAAGTGAACCACGAATTTATATAATGCGCTCATAGAATAGGCTCAGATGGGATCGGGCTGTATTACCTTTTTGAGACACAGGGTTGAAAACCCCTGCTGTATATATACTGAAAAACTGACTTTGTCCCTGTAGAATAAAAAAAAAGATCAATCTTACTCCAGACTCCAGACCTGCAAGCAATGACAATCACAGATTTGTCCATTATTCACACACAGCACACATTTGCCTGCGTTGGTGCACACAGTGTATGGAAAAACTGAGAGATGTTTTAGTATTTCAAAATAATTCAGAAGTCTTATAGCAATAATAAATCTAATAAACTGTTCTCACTGTGTCGCTTAAGGCTTAGCTAATACAGGTAAAGTCAAAAGTTTTTTATTATTGAATGGTCTGTGGTAAATAATATTCAGAACGTAAGTAAAAATGGCTTGAAGTTTTGTAAGGGGTGCAGAAACCTAGATGACTGCATTGCTTATTGTTTATATAGAGTTCTAGGGACACACCCCTCTGAATGCAGTTGGTGAATTGAACAAACACTGCCCTCTTACCCCTCTACTTCAACAACACTGCAATAACAAGTACTGTAGCGCAATAAGTTCTTAAATGTGCAATTACTCTGGTATTTTTGTACATGTATAATACCTCTATGTGTTATGTTGCATTTTTTGTTTCAAAATTCTCCACACATTCTCTACTGGGGACAGGTCAGGACTGCAGGCAGGCCAGTCCAGTACTCGTACCCTCTTCTTCCGCAGCCATGCCTTTGTAATGTGTGCAGCATGTGGTTCTGCATTGTCTAGTTGAAAAATGCATGGACGTCCCTGGAAAAGATGACGTCTTCAGGGCAGCACATGTTGCTCTAAGATCTCAATGTACTTTTCTGCATCACAGAAGTGTTAATGACCTTTGCCGAGGGCACTGACACCGCCCCATACCATGACAGACCCTGGCTTTTAGACTTGTTGCTGATAACAGTCTGGATGGTCCTTTTCGTCTTTGGTCCGGAGCACACAGCGTCCATGTTTTCCAAAAAAGACCTGGAATGCTGATTCATCTGACCACAGCAGACATTTCCACTGTGTGATGGTCCATCATAGATGCCTCAGAGCCCAGAGAAGTCGACGGCACTTCTGAACATGGTTAACATAAGGCTTCTTTTTTGCACAGTAAAGTGTTAAGTGGCATTTGTGCATGTAACTCTGTATTGTAGTGCTCGACAAAGGTTTGCCAAAGTAATCCCTCATCCATGTGGTTATATCAGCTGTTGTTGAGTGGCGGTTCTTGATGCAGTGCCGTCTAAGGGGTTTGAAGCTCATGGGCGTTCAGCTTAAGCTTGCGCCCTTGGTCTTTACGCACCGAAATTCCCCCCGATTCCCTGAATCATGTAATGATATTATGCACTGTAGAGGGGGAAATAAGTGAATCCCTTCTAATCTTTCTTTGAGGTTAATTTTCAATCATTTTCTCACACGTTTGTTGACAACCTGGAGATCCTCTGATCATCTTTGCTCATAAAAGATGCTGCTTTTTTACCAAACCATGATTACAATCACCTGTCGACATCACCTGTTTGGAATCACATCATTATTTAATTTTTTCACCTCATTACTAGCTCTAAATTGCCCCCGTTCCAACTTTTTTTGGAATGTGTTGCAGGCCTGAAATGTAGGGATGGAGGTATATTGACAAATAAAATGAAGTTGAGCAGACAAAACTTAAATAACATGGGTTCAAACTGTCTGCAGTCAAATAAAAGTCAAAGTAAATGTAAGGAACACTGTGTTGAAGTCAAGTTTCAAGATATCACTGTAGTTTTAAAATATTTAAGGACTTAATTGTTGTGCGTATTTCACCTTGTGAATGTATGTGACAGTGTATGTTCTTGTATGTTCATGTTTTCCAAGGAGTTGCACAGAACAATTTTGTTGTGTTTTATATACAATGACCATTCATTCACTCATTTATTTATTCTATTTAACTGTTGTTCCTGCTGCTTTAATGTCATTGTGCAACTCCTTTTGCGCAACTTGTGACTTTACTTTTACCCTCTTGATCATAAATCTGTGTTGTAAGACCTTGCCTCACGCACCTGTCCAGGGATCATCACTACTAATTATTTCTTGAACATTTCTATGTGTAAACCATTTATACTGACAGGAATGCTGAAGGTGTCCTCTGTGTTCTAGATCTTTGTATTTAAGTGTTGTTTAATAATTTTGCAACTGGTAAAGCTCCTTGACTGTGAATGTACAATGACAAAATATTTTATAATGTGACTAGGTGCAATTTACACAAGAAATATTACTAGCAGTATTTATTTATTTATTATGATTTTAACGTCATGTTTTACTCACTTTGGTTACATTCATGGACAATTTTATAACTCCAGTTCACCTCACTTGCATGTCTTGGGACTGTGTGAGGAAACTGTAGCTCTCAGAGGAAACCCACACAGACACAGGGAGAACATGCAAACCCCACACAGAAAGGACCCAGACTGCTCCACCTTGAAATCAAACCCAGGACCTTCTTTCTGTGAGGAGACAGTGCTACCCACCAAGCCACTGTGCCACCCTATTAGCAGTATTAAGATGTAAATTCTTCCAAACACTGACATTTGGGATACAACCCATAATTTACATTTTCGGCATTTAGCAGACGCCTTTATCCAAAGCGACTTACATTACAGTTACAGTACACAGTTTGAGCAATTGAGGGTTAAGGGCCCTGCTCAAGGGTCCAACAGCAGCAACCTGGCAATGGTGGGGCTTGAACCAGTGACCTTCTGGTTACTAGTCCAGTACCTTAAGCACTAGGCTACGGCTTGCCATAATCCAGATCTTCTGCTGAGAATCAAAGCAGAGGAGGTACGTGGCACTTACCTTAAACAAGCGCAGGATATTAGCCACCATGATCGACACCGAGCTGGAGGAAGCCCCGATGACCCCCACGACCCTCTCCGGCTTTGTAATGACAGGAGATCCTCCATCCGCACACTTCACATCAATCCCATCTTTCTCTATAAGTGCCTGGACAAAAGTCAGTGACTGTTCCAGTGCATGTGTGTCCCTGGAGCAGGTGTCCAGAATCCGTGCCCCCAGGGTGATATTGGGCAGCAGGTCGTGGTCGTTGTTGATGCGGTCCAGAGCAAACAGCATTGCCTCCAGACGATGGATTCCTTTCTCTTTTTTAAGTTCTCCACAGGGTTTTCCACCATGACCTCTTGCATGAACTGGGAAAAGACCCCCCAGAGTAATGTCTCCATCTATACGAATAGAGTTCGGATGTGTCTGGGGTGGGACTTTGGGTTTCGATGCCGACGTGGCCGAGATAAAACTGAGAAGAAGCAGCAGTGAATATAAGCCATTACATCTGAGACATGTGACTCCACTTAACAAGGGTGGAGACATTGCAACAGATTAGCTTGCGTCCACTTTGTTGTATTTCTTGTTTGGTAAGGAAGGTGATTTATGGAGGCACCTTTTACAAGTTATGTCAATCTACAAATATGGACACTATGAATTTTAATAGACATTTGGCTCTTTTTTCTCAGTTCATTGTCCATCTGATCCATGAATGTTCTTCTCAGGGTATCTTCTGTATTTTACTGAGGTCAGCTTTGCTGCACCTCCTGCAAAAGAGAAAAGAAATTGGTCATTTTGAATATAAAGCAGTAGACTATAATGGTCACTTATTTTCTTAATATTTTGGCAGTATCTAAAAAAGACGTACTCTCTGACATGCACATGTAAAATCAATCATTCTTTTACACTGATCAGCCATAACATTAAAACCACCTCCTTGTTTCTACACTCACTGTCCATTTTATCAGCTCCACTTTGCAGTTCTACAATTACTGACTGTTGTCCAACTGTTTCTCTACATACTTTGTTAGCCCCCTTTCATGCTGTTCCTCAATGGTCAGAACCCCCACAGGACCACCACAGAGCAGGTATTATTTGGGAGGTGGATCATTCTAAGCACTGCAGTGACTGCAGTGCTGATATGGGTGGATAACAAACAGCAATGCTGATGGAGTTTTTAAACACCTCACTGTCACTGCAGGACTGAGAATAGTCCACCAACCAAAAATATATCCAGCCAACAGCACCCCGTGGGCAGCGTCCTGTGACCACTGATTAAGGTCTAGAAGATGACCAACTCAAACAGCAGCAATAGATGAGCGATCGTCTCTGACTTTACATCCACATGGTGGACCAACCAGATAGGAGTGTCTAATAGAGTGGACAGTGAGTGGACACGATATTTAAAAACTCCAGCAGCGCTGCTGTGTCTGATCCACTCATACCAGCACAACACACACTAACACACCACCACCATGTCAGTGTCACTGCAGTGCTGAGAATGATCCACCACCTAAATAATACCTGCTCTGTGGTGGTCCTGTGGGGGTCCTCACCATTGAAGAACAACGTATATATATATATACATGTACAGTGGTGTTCAAAAAAATAGCAGTCCAACATCAATAACCTGATAAATCACAGTTTTTAGTAGAAATGCTATTTCTACATAGCAAATAATTAGCTTGAAAGTGTAGTAGAGTAATGAAAACAAAACAAACCCAACAATTAGGACATGCATGCCGTTCATTCTGAGTAATCGAAGCATTGATTGAAAGGGGGTTGTTCAAAATAATAGCAGTGAGGAGTTCAATTGGTGAAGTCATTCATTCTGCAGAAGAACGGGTGTCAATTTTGGCCCTTATTTAAGGTAGGAGGGTGGCAAATGTTGCACAGGTTGGTTATAGCTCATTTCCTTTTGAAATATTGGGTAAAATGGGTTGTTCCAGACATTGTTCTGATGAACAGCGTACTTTGATTAAAAAGTTGATTGTAGAGGGAAAAACATACAGAGAAGTTCAGCAAATTATAGCCTGCTCAGCTAAAATGATCCCTTGAAGTGACAACCAAAACCTGAAAGATGTGGAAGGAAGCGTGGAACTACTGTTCGAATGGATCAAAGAATAGCCAAATTGGCAAAGTTTCAGCCAGTGATCACCTCCAGAAAGATCAAGGAACATCTGAAGTTACCAGTAAGTACAGAAGATGATTAAGTGAAGCCAATTTACCAGCAAGAACTCCTTGTAAAGTCCCGTTGTTAAGATAAAGACGTTTCCTGAATGGGTTCAAATTTGCCAAGGAACACATTGACTGGTCCAAAGAGAAATGGCTGAACATTTTGTAGACTAATGAAAGCAAAATTGTTCTTTTTGGGTCTAGTGGCTGTAGACAGTATGTCAGATGACCCTCGAGCACTGAATTCAAGCCAAAGTGCACTGTGAAGACAGTAAAGCATGGTGGTACAAAATGATGATATATGATGTTTTTCATACCATGGTGTTACGTCTATTTATCTCATACGAGGGATCATGGATCAGTTTAAATATATCAGAATACTTGAGGAGATCATGTTGCTCTATGTCGAAGAAGAAATGTCCTTAAAATGGGTGTTTCAACATGACAATGACCCAAAACATCTTGGTTACAGACAAACAAGTCTGAGGTAATAGAGTGGACAGCTCAATCCCCTGACTTTAATCCTATAGAGAACTTGTGGGCTGATATCTGAAATGCGTTTTTTTGAGGCAAAACCCAAGAATGCAGAAGAACTGTGGAATGTCGTCTAATCATCCTGGACTGGAATACCTGTTCAGAGGTGCCAGAAGTTGGTCGACTTCATGCAACACAGATCTCAGAAACAATTGTTATGCCACTAAATATTAGTTCACTAATTTAAAGTAAAGTGAAACCTCAAGCATTTTTTCATGTTATAGATACATTTTTTTAGTTTTTAAAGAAAAATGCCGGCACTGCTATTTTTTTGAACAGCCTAATATTAATTTTTCTTAACTTTCTGTAAGGGATTAACACAAACTGGCAAAATTTTGTTAATGTTTTGATTTAGAATTGAAAGTGGAGTATTTTCAGTGCATTTGCATTTATGGAAATAAAAGTTATTATAATGATTTTGTGCCTTATTCACTTTTTTAAAATCACAAATCATTTTTTTGAACACCACTGTATATACAGTGTATCACAAAAGTGAGTACACCCCTCACATTTCTGCAAATATTTCATTATATCTTTTCATGGGACAACACTATAGACATGAAACTTGGATATAACTTAGAGTAGTCAGTGTACAGCTTGTATAGCAGTGTAGATTTACTGTCTTCTGAAAATAACTCAACACACAGCCATTAATGTCTAAATAGCTGGCAACATAAGTGAGTACACCCCACAGTGAACATGTCCAAATTGTGCCCAAATGAGTCGTTGTCCCTCCCTGGTGTCATGTGTCAAGGTCCCAGGTGTAAATGGGGGTGTTAAATTTGGTGTTTTGGGTACAATTCTCTCATACTGGCCACTGGATATTCAACATGGCACCTCATGGCAAATAACTCTCTGAGGATGTGAGAAATAGAATTGTTGCTCTCCACAAAGATGGCCTGGGCTATAAGAAGATTGCTAACACCCTAAAACTGAGCTACAGCATGGTGGCCAAGGTCATACAGCGGTTTTCCAGGACAGGTTCCACTCGGAACAGGCTTCGCCAGGGTCGACCAAAGAAGTTGAGTCCACGTGTTCGGCGTCATATCCAGAGGTTGGCTTTAAAAAATAGACACATGAGTGCTGCCAGCATTGCTGCAGAGGTTGAAGATGTGGGAGGTCAGCCTGTCAGTGCTCAGACCATACGCCGCACACTGCATCAACTCGGTCTGCATGGTCGTCATCCCAGAAGGAAGCTGACGCACAAGAAAGCCCGCAAACAGTTTGCTGAAGACAAGCAGTCCAAGAACATGGATTACTGGAATGCCCTGTGGTCTGATGAGACCAAGATAAACTTGTTTGGCTCAGATAGTGTCCAGCATGTGTGGCGGCGCCCTGGTGAGAAGTACCAAGACAAGTGTATCTTGCCTACAGTCAAGCATGGTGGTGGTAGCATCATGGTCTTGGGCTGCATGAGTGTTGCTGGCACTGGGGAGCTGCAGTTCATTGAGGGAAACATGAATTCCAACATGTACTGTGACATTCTGAAACAGAGCATGATCCCCTCCCTTCGAAAACTGGGCCTCATGGCAGTTTTCCAACAGGATAACGACCCCAAACACAACCTCCAAGATGACACCTGCCTTGCTGAGGAAGCTGAAGGTAAAGGTGATGGACTAAACCCAATTGAGCACCTGTGGCGCATCCTCAAGTGGAAGGTGGAAGAGTTCAAGGTGTCTAACATCCACCAGCTCTGTGATGTCATCATGGAGGAGTGGAAGAGGATTCCAGTAGCAACCTGTGCAGCTCTGGTGAATTCCATGCCCAGGAGGGTTAAGGCAGTGCTGGATAATAATGGTGGTCACACAAAATATTGACACTTTGGGCACAATTTGGACATGTTCACTGTGGGGTGTACTCACTTATGTTGCCAGCTATTTAGACATTAATGGCTGTGTGTTGAGTTATTTTCAGAAGACAGTAAATCTACACTGCTATACAAGTTGTACACTGACTACTCTAAGTTATATCCAAGTTTTATTTCTATAGTGTTTTCCCATGAAAAGATATAATAAAATATTTGCAGAAATGTGAGGGGTGTACTCACTTTTGTGATACACTGTATATACACGTATAGATAGATAGATAGATAGATAGATGGATGGATGGATGGATGGATGGATGGATGGATGGATGGATGGATGGATGGATGGATAGATAGATAGATAGATAGATAGATAGATAGATAGATAGATAGATAGATAGATAGATAGATAGATAGATAGATAGATAGAAGAACTATTTATTGTTATTATTAATAATAATAATAATATCATCAAAGGTGAACCGTGCAACTTTGTTATTCAGGACGTTTGTATTAAACAAGTAGCACTTCGTATTACTCAGTACCCTTGAAATGGCCCTCAGTTTAAAAAATGTTGGTGACCCCTGCTCTAAACCTTTTAGATAAGGGTATTTTCAGTTGGTCACACATTTGAAGTAAAGTATTTTAAAAGACAGTATAGAGAATTACAGAAGGAACACTACTGAACCGGAACTTTTCAATTAATCTTGCAATCTGTTCACACCCACACAACATCTTTACAATTTTAATTTATTATACGTCAGTTTTACACAATGTGAAACCTTCAGACATCTTGTGTTCTTCCTTTTTCTTATTTAATCAACTAAGTAGTGGTTGCATCTGTTTTACTTTCTGCACAATTTATTAAGTATTTGATTCTACATGGATATAACTGCCATTTCAGCAGAACCTTTATTTAATACTTTGTATTAAAGTAATCTTTAACACATCACTACAATCTTTGCACATGGATTTGGTTATTTTCCAGCCATTTATCTACTTATTCATTTCAGATTCTCTCGAGCTTCATCAGATTGTACGATGAGCAAATTTTGTCTCTACGTCATACTTTGTAGGAGATATGGAGCCCAAAGTTTGAGGCTACACTACAGTACCACCCTCAAGCCAATCAGGCTGAGCTTGGGCCTACAGGGCCTACTACCTGTTGACCGTGTCTCATGTCCATACAACTTGTACAGTAGGGTCCACATGTTTATCCAGCAACATTACTCTACTGCTGCGTTTTCTTCACTGGCTCCCTGTAGCTGCCCCCATTCTGTTCTGAACAATGAACCAAAAAATCTCCAGCTCCAATCGATCTTTGAGAAGTCTAGCTCGTCCTGATCGACCAATCAGAACAAGAGGAAGACGGGCATTAAGGCTATTCTGTATTAGCCCTCAGATCTATTTATCTATCTATCTATCATTTATCTATCTATCTATCTATCTATCTATCTATCTATCTATCTATCTATCTATCTATCTATCTATCTATCTATCTACCTTTAAATCTATCTATCATTTATCTATCTATCTATCTATCTATCTATCTATCTATCTATCTATCTATCATTTATCTATCTATCTATCTATCTATCTATCTATCTATCTATCTATCTATCTATCTATCTACCTTTAAATCTATCTATCTATCTATCTATCTATCTATCTATCTATCTATCTATCTATCTATCTGTCTATCTATCTATCTATCTATCTATCTATCTATCATTTATCTGTCTGTCTGTCTGTCTGTCTGTCTGTCTGTCTATCTATCTATCTATCTATCTATCTATCTACCTTTAAATCTATCTATCTATCTATCTATCTATCTATCTATCTATCTATCTATCTATCTATCTATCTATCTATCTATCTATCTATCTATCATTTATCTATCTATCTATCTATCTATCTATCTATCTATCTATCTATCTATCTATCTATCTACCTATCTATCTATCTATCTATCTATCTATCTATCTATCTATCTATCTATCTATCATTTATCTATCTATCTATCTATCTATCTATCTATCTATCTATCTATCTATCTACCTACCTACCTACCTACCTACCTACCTACCTACCTACCTACCTGCCTGCCTTCATATCTATCCATCCATCCATCCATCCATCCATCTATCCATCCATCCATCCATCTATCCAGCAGATCTGTGTTCCTAGACTGTTGTCTGCTTGTACTAGAGTTAGAAAATGATGTTTACAGAGGAAGCACTTCTGTAAGTCGCTCTGGATAACTCCGCTAAATGCTGAAAATGTTAATGTTTTCTTTTCTTTGTTTATTTCAATTAAATAGCTGAAATGATATTTTGTATTGTATATTTGTTTTATTGGAGGAAAATCTGGCTGCTATTTGCCTGTCTAAATTATTCATAACTAACACAGATAAGATCTCAGAGTTGTAGGGAGGCCGGTTCGAGCACCTGCAGTGTTCATTCTGTAATTACACGAGTGCTCAGGGAATCCTTCCTCTCACTTACAGCAAGCACTTTCCCTCACACCTATTGTACTTTATCCAGACTGCTGGCTGCAGGCGTTTCTAAATTAATACCACAAAGTTTCATCACTAGCACATGACCTGATGCTACTTAATATAACTGCACAAAAAGTTTAGAAGGTTTATTCATCCATGTTTGCAAATGCATAGGTACAATATCAAATAAATTATATGCTACCAACTTTGTAAAAACAGTTTGCTGTTCCAGCTAGATTTGCCCCTATGCCCAAAGCAATGTCTATAAAAACATGGTTTAGGCCGCAGCAATAAATTCAATATTGGGGAAGGGGGAGGAGGGGGAGCAAATCTACCACCTGGAGTTTCTGCCATTCTGAAACATTCCTGTCACATCAACTACTGATAAAAGCACTGACGGATGCTAACATTACACAAAGCTATTGAGTGGAAGATGGTTATTTCTAATGTTGCATCTGTATATGGAAAGAGGCATTTTAAGCATATCTGAGTATTGGGGGAAAGCCCCCCACCCCAACACTTGTTTGTCCAGAACATCACACAGATGCTCGACTGGATTGAGATCTGGGGAATTTGGAGGCCAAGTCAACACCTTAAACTCATTGTTGTGCTCCTCAAACCATTCCTGAACCATTTTTGCTTCGTGGCAGGTCCACAGCCATTAGGGAATACCGTTTCCATCAAAGGGCGTACATGGTCTGCAACAATGCTTAGGTAGGTGGTACATGTTAAAGTAACATCCACATGGTTGGCAGGACCCAAGGTTACCCAGCAGAACTTTGCCCAAAGCATCACACTGTCTCCACCGGCTTGCCTTCTTCCCATAGAAGAAGTCTATATATACACCGATCAGCCATAACATTAAAACCACCTCCTTGTTTCTACACTCACTGTCCATTTTATCAGCTCCACTTACCATATAGGAGCACTTTGTAGCTCTACAATTACTGACTGTAGTCCATCTATTTCTCTACATGCTTTGCTAGCCCTCTTTCATGCTGTTCTTCAATGGTCAGGACTCTCCCAGCACCACCACAGAGTAGGTATTATTTGGGAGGTGGATCATTCTAAGCACTGCAGTGACACTGACATGGTGGTGGTGTGTTAGTGTGTGTTGTGCTGGTATGAGTGGATAAGACACAGCAGCGCTGATGGAGTTTTTAAACACCTCACTGTCACTGCTGGACTAAGAATAGTCCACCAACCAAAAATATCCAGCCAACAGTGCCTCGTGGACAGCGTCATGTGACCACTGATGAAGGTCTAGAAGATGACCAACTCAAAGAGCAGCAATAGATGAGCGATCGTCTCTGACTTTACATCTACAAGGTGGACCAACTAGGTAGGAGAGTCTAATAGAGTGGACAGTGAGTGGACACGGTATTTAAAAACTCCAGCAGTGCTGCTGTTTCTGATCCACTCATACCAGCACAACACACACTAACACACCACCACCATGTCAGTGTCACTGCAGTGCTGAGAATCATCCACCACCTAAATAATACCTGCTCTGTGGTGGTCCTATGGGGGTCCTGACCATTGAAGAACAGGGTGAAAGCAGGCTAAAAAAGATATGTAGAAAAACAGATGGACTACAGTCAGTAATTGTAGAACTACAAAGTGCTTCTATATGGTAAGTGAAGCTGATAAAATGGACAGTGCGTGTAGAAACAAGGAGGTGGTTTTAATGTTATGGCTGATATATATATATATATATATACTGAGTCCTAAACTCAACCCCAATGAAGAAGAACTCAGAGAAATGGAACACTAGTGGTGGCCTGACAAATGCTTTCAACTGAACAGACACACATTATCATACACAGACTCAAATATCCATAGAGAAGTGGATACTGTTATTTGAATTCCCAAAACAATGGTAAGGTGTTCACATACTTTTGACCACACAGTGTATCTTAAGCTCACTCTCCAATATTGTTGATCAGTTTACTTTAGGTAGTATTTTCAATGTTCTTCTTTAGGCCCACTTGTGTGGTATGGTTTGAATGAATCATGTATTAATCTATTTAAATCTGAACACAGCGGTGAAGCTGTTAGAATGGATGAAAAATTAAACTCCTCACGTTCTGGATCCTCAAGTCCTTGTATTCTCATTGTTTTCTTTTCCAAGTACTCAGGTTTCCACTTACTTCACAAAAACATGCAAACCTTGGATTGGCTATTCTGGATTGCCGCTGGCTGTAAGTCTTTGAATATGTCACTTTTGTTCCTGGAACTTCTAATTCATGGCAACCGTGTTTAATGGTTTTAAAATTAGATTTGACCATGTGTATAAATTCCCTTTTAGCATAATGTGCCTATTTGTGTGCCTTTTTTAAACTTGGCAAGAGACTACTGTTTTATGTACTGCTTAATGGATGCAGTCAACTAACCCCATTTTATAGGCACAGAGAAGTCCTGAGCTGTAGGGGGCCATGTTCTTTAATAATTACATTAACATTAAAACCACCTCCTTGTTTCTACACTCACTGTCCATTTTATCAGCTCCACTTACCATATAGAAGCACTTTGTAGTTCTACAATTACTGACTGTAGTCCATCTGTTTCTCTGCATATCTTTTTAACCTGCTTTCACCCTGTTCTTCAATGGTCAGGACCCCCACAGCACCACCACAGAGTAGGTATTATTTAGGTGGTGGATCATTCTCAGCACTGCAGTGATAATGACATGGTGGTGGTGTGTTAGTGTGTGTTGTGCTGGTATGAGTGGATCAGACACAGCAGCGCTGCTGGAGTTTTTAAATACCGTGTCCACTCACTGTCCACTCTATTAGACACTTCTACCTAGTTGGTCCACCTTGTAGATGTAAAGTCAGAGATGATCGCTCATCTATTGCTGCTGTTTGAGTTGGTCATCTTCTAGACCTTCATCCGTGGTCACAGGACGCTGCCCACAGGGCGCTGTTGGCTGGATATACACTGATCAGCCATAACGTTAAAACCACCTCCTTGTTTCCACACTCACTGTCCATTTTATCAGCTCCACTTACCATGTAGAAGCACTTTGTAGTTCTACAATTACTGACTGTAGTCTATCTGTTTCTATGCATAACTTTTTAACCTGCTTTCACCCTGTTCTTCGATGGTCAGGACTGTTCCAGGACCAACACAGAGCAGGTATTATATAGGTGGTGGATCATTTAGGTGTTCAGGTAGACCTTCATCTGTGGACACAGGACGCTGCCCATGGGGCGCAGTGACAGTGAGGTGTTTAAAAATTCCATCAGCGCTGCTGTGTCTGATCCACTCATACCAGCACAACACACACTAACACACCACCACCATGTCAGTGTCACTGCAGTGCTGAGAATGATCCACCACCCAAATAATACCTGCTCTGTAGTGGTCCTGGGAGAGTCCTGACCATTGAAGAACAGCATGAAAGGAGGCTAACAAATCATGCAGAGAAACAGATGGACTAGAAGAAAAAGAACCTTTATTGTCATTATACTTGTGTACAACGAAATTTTGTTTGTTTACAGTCAGTAATTGTAGAACTACAAAGTGCTTCTATATGGTAAGTGGAGCTGATAAAATGGACATTGAGTATAAAAACAAGGATTTAATGTTCTAAGGTTTTAATGTTATGGCTGATCTGTGCATATTTTATACAGAGTATTTTTGAATATACACAATAAACCTATACAGCATTATTTTGCAAGGAAAAGTGGGCAAAAATACAGAACGCTGTCATAAAATCAAAATGTGCTTCAACAAAGTTTTAGTGTAGGGGTGTGTATATTAATCCAACCACATTATTGTAAGTCTTTTAGATGCTAATCCTGATTATTTTAATTCAATAGTAAATTATGAATACTAATCATTTATGAAGTTCTATGAGGAGAGCGATTTCTGTTGTAAACTGAATTGTTGAACAAAAGATAGAGCTCAAATGGCATAATTTGCTGTCTCTAAAAGCATTTATTAGATGGAACAGAACCAGTGTAATGAGTTAATGAGATCAGAATTCTGCTCACAATGTATATAAACCTGTTTAAACCCTAAATCTACTAATCAGAGTTTCATTAAACATGCTGCACTGACACCATTCAGTCACTTAGAGGGAAAATTGATCTCAGAGCTTTTTAATCTCCCTTTGTCTCAAAATAAATTTACTAAGCGGTGGTTCCAGATTAGAAGTTACATTAGAAATGTCTACCATAGTAATAACTGTAATTCCAGAAAATTTGGGACATTTTGTAAAACGCAATAAAAACAATTTGTGATTTGTTAATTCGCCTGAATTTTATAGCAAAGATAGCAAAGATTTCCACTGTTCTCACTAATAAACTTTACAGTTCGTTAATATAAGCACATTTAGATTGTGATGCCTGCGACTGAGAATAATCCACCAACCAAAAATATCCAGCCAACAGCGCCACATGGGCAGCGTCCTGTGACCACTGATGAAGGTCTAGACCAGAGGTGTCAAACTCACGGCCCGCGGGCCAGATCCTGCCCGCCGCGTCATTTGATCCGGCCCGCGAGAGCTTAAACGACTGTATGATTGTTGTGATGGTTCGAGTCGTTACAGAGACGCGCTTATAATTTAATGCGCTCCTGCGCCTTTAAGAGACAATGTGACATCGTAGTCATGGCAACTAACTTTAACCTTCGCTAAGAAGCCATGTGACTTTTACGGCAAAAGAACGCGGGGTAGCGTAGTTAATAATGTAAACAATAAATAAGTACAAATAATTATATTGCAGTATAATACCCAAGCATCGTCTGTAAGTAGTGGCGTTTATATTCTCAGTTGTTTGTAAACGTTTAGTGAGTATATCACAGCGCTTAGTTACAAATTTACCGTAATTAAATACAGTTGTTACTGTTACTATAGCAATTAGTATCTTTACACACAATTTTAACTCGTTATTTTACGTTTAATTAAATCTCATATTGTACCAGATGTAACACTTGACTACAGCTGTGTGCTTTTACTGTATTAAGTTCTTTATTGTTTTTATTGTTTGTATTTTTACTTCATTTTGATGCACACAGCTGGGGAGCAAATAAACCGACTGTATTCTGAAGCTGTCTGTCTGTCTGTCTGTCTGTCTAGCTGAGAAAGGGGGATAAACTATTAGTGAGGGCAGAATGATTGTCTTAAAAATACACTGTAAAATCCTAAATAAACTGCATCTTTCAAAATGCATGCTGATTTTGTGACCTGCAAAGTGACACATCCCACCAGTAGATGATGTTACACATATTTACACATGATCCTAAAATGTACAAAAAGATAATTAAGAAAATTAAGCATGAGGAGGAAATTTAATGAAAATGAAAACAAGTTTGTGCTTCAGGAAGAGAAACCGGTGCGTCTATTGTGTTATGAGGCTGTGTCTGTGGTAAAGTAGAACAATATAAATGCAGAATTCAGCCTCCAAGAAAAACAACAATGTGACTGCAATCACAGCAGGATACGTTACAATCGGCCCTTTGAGGGCCACAATAATGCTGATGTGGCCCTCGGTGAAAATGAGTTTGACACCCCTGGTCTAGAAGATGATCAACTCAAACAGCAGCAATACATGAGCGATCGTCTCTGACTTTACATCTACAAGGTGGACCAACTAGGTTGGAGTGTCTAATAGAGTGGACAGTGAGTGGACAAAGTATTTGAAAACTCCAGCAACACTGCTGTGTCTGATCCACTCATACCAGCACAACACACACTAACACACCACCACCATGTCATTGTCACTGCAGTGCTGAGAATGATCCACCACCTAAATAATACCTGCTCTGTGGTGGTCCTGTGGGGGTCCTGACCATTGAAGAACAGGGTGAAAGCAGGCTAACAAAGCATGTAGAGAAACAGATGGACTACAGTCAGTAATTGTAGAATTACGAAGTGCTTCTACATGGTAAGTGGAGCTGATCAAATAGTGAGTGTAGAAACAAGGAGGTGGTTTTAATGTTATGGCTGATGAGTGTATTTCTACCTCCACTGATGAGGAATTTACAGCCCAAACTACCTACTGTGCTTTAACAAATTCAATGTTTGTCAGAAAATCGATGAAAATGTATTTATTATAAAATACTTATGGTCGTCTGTTCCATTGTTGCTTCATGCTGTGTTTGGAATGTGTGTGTGTGTGTGTGTGTGTGTCCGTGTGTGTGCGCGTGTTTTCTTATTCTAGCAATTATAAAACAATGAATGTTTTAGAAATATATTTTAAAAACGACTGACTGAAGATGTTTAGCTTTCTGAAAATGAATATTGATCTTTCTGACTTGTGAATACATTAAAAAGAAAAGAAATGGATTATAATAAGGACAGATGAAATTACATTTTATATTTACGTACAATATAATGATGACTGTGTTCCAGAGTGAGTCGCACACACAGTGACTTCAGACTCGACTCGGACTCGTTTCAAATGACTCGGACTCGTCTCATGACTCGCAAAAAAAGGACTCGTAAACAACAAGAGTCCCTAGCGTCAGCATGTATTAACATTAGTTACGTGTGGCAATTTTATATATATATATACATTTTTGTTACCTTTGGATTGAAATCTCACTTAAAATGGTGGAATACCCTATGTAGTGCACTTCACAGGAACAACTCGGGTGAATGGAACGCTCCTACAGAATTGGCGCTAATGGTTGAAAGAGCGCTTTCTGAAGCAAGCAGACCTTCTGATTTTAATTGTTAGTAAGAATGCTGTTATTTGCAATAATTCAGTTGTGTCACACAGATGATGTGTCAATGAAATGCTTGATTGGCTTTCTAACAAGTTCATGTTTTACTTCACAAGAGGGAAAAGTTTGGAGGTTTTTAATTATAAGCACATTTACAAAATAACGGATTATATTCCTAATGGGACAACACACAGGATTATATATTTAATAGCATCTGGAAGAACATAAGCTAAGGTAAGCAGAGGTTGTTTTTTTTTGTTTTTTTTTGCTGTGTTTTGGATTTTGGCCGCTGTGCCATTATTTATTGCATGCTTTTGTTTTGCAGTTAAAACAAAACGTATCAGTTTAAGCTTTTAACTGGTACCTTCTTGTTATGGAAATTTCATTCATTTGGAAAGTAAAGGCACTAAGTAAAGATGCAAAATACAGTCGCTAATCTGTTGTTGTTTTTTATCTTAACTTACAGATTATTTGTTTATTTCTATGCTACATTTCCAAATATGTTATATTGACTCGTGACTTGACCTAGACTCTAGCCTAAAGACTCATGACTTGACTCGGACTCTAGCCTAAGGACTCGTGACTTGACTCGGACTCTAGCCTAAGGACTCGTGACTTGACTCGGACTCTAGCCTAAGGACTCGTGACTTGACTCGGACTCTAGCCTAAAGACTCGTGACTTGACTCGGACTCTAGCCTAAAGACTCGTGACTTGACTCGGACTCTAGCCTAAGGACTCGTGACTTGACTCGGACTCTAGCCTAAAGACTCGTGACTTGACTCGGACTCTAGCCTAAAGACTCGTGACTTGACTCGGACTCTAGCCTAAAGACTCGTGACTTCACTCGGACTCTAGCCTAAAGACTCGTGACTTGACTCGGACTCTAGCCTAAAGACTCGTGACTTCACTCGGACTCTAGCCTAAAGACTCGTGACTTCACTTGGACTCTAGCCTAAAGACTCGTGACTTCACTCGGACTCTAGCCTAAAGACTCGAGACTTGACTCGGACTCTAGCCTAAAGACTCGTGACTTGACTCGGACTCTAGTCTAAAGACTCGTGACTTCACTCGGACTCTAGCCTAAAGACTCGTGACTTGACTCGGACTCTAGCCTAAAGACTCGTGACTTCACTCGGACTTTAGCCTAAAGACTCGTGACTTCACTCATACTCTAGCCTAAAGACTCGTGACTTCACTCGGACTCTAGCCTAAAGACTCGTGACTTGACTCGGACTCTAGCCTAAAGACTCGTGACTTGACTCGGACTCTAGCCTAAAGACTCGTGACTTCACTCGGACTCTAGTCTAAAGACTCGTGACTTGACTCGGACTCTAGCCTAAAGACTCGTGACTTCACTCGGACTCTAGTCTAAAGACTCGTGACTTGACTCGGACTCTAGCCTAAAGACTCGTGACTTCACTCGGACTCTAGCCTAAAGACTCGTGACTTGACTCGGACTCGTATTTTGTGACTTGTGAACATCTCTGCTGTGTTCTTTAGTCAAAAGAAATACAAACTACAAACCCCACAGAACCTGGAGTAAAAGCCTGGTATCACAGGCATGCTGGTAGCACAGTGGATTTAGCCCCAGGCACTAGACCTACACTTGGAATTCAGAGATTTTAATAACAATGCAGATAGCGTCTAAGCTCCCAAAGCTACAGCTCATCACTTTGCTTTGACAGCAAGCATAAGTACAGACAGCACATCCGATTTTGCTCTGCCTAGTGATGTGAAGCCCTGAAGAACTGAACCAGAGTACAGGTCACCTTAGCTGTTATCATCTACAACAAGCTGTGAGCCACCTCCAAGCTGTCAAGCTGTGAAATTAGAAGGACCTATGTGTTCTACACTCTGGAGGGTAATAAAAGTTTTTTCATAATTATATAAACCCCACTGTCAGTAACACTGAGACATTTTGTAAAATGGAAAATGAGCAAATGTAAAATGTGTGTGAGTCTATTTTTATTACAGCAGGCTTTATTTAACACATTAATTTAACACATTTGCCAGTAATTTGCTGCTTTTAGCTACTTTTAACACCATAAAAGGCCATAAAAAGTAACAGCATAATCCATTAGCAACTTCTAACGTCATAAAGCATTTTTTATATTTATTTCTTTATTTTTTAAGCAAAACAGAATGTGACCAATATGCAGGTCGAGTTTGCTAAAATATACATTGCCACCTCCTTGTTTCTACACACATTGTCCATTTTATCAGCTCCACTTACCATATAAAATAACTTTGTGGTTCTACAATTACTGACTGTAGTCCATCTGTTTCTCTGCATGCTTTGTTAGCCCCCTTTCACCCTGTTCTTCAATGGTCAGGAACCCCACAGGACCACCACAGAGTAGGTATTATTTAGGTGTTGGATCATTCTCAGCACTGCAGTGACACTGACATGGTGGTGGTGTGTTAGTGTGTGTTGTGCTGGTATGAGTGGATCAGACACAGCAGCGCTGCTGGAGTTTTTAAATACCGTGTCCACTCACTGTCCACTCTATTAGACACTCCTACCTAGTTGGTTCACCTTGTAGGTGTAAAGTCAGAGACGATCGCTCATCTATCGCTGCCCACAGGGCGATGTTGGCTGGATATATTTGGTTGGTGGACTAATCTCAGTCCAGCAGTGACACTGAGGTGTTTAAAAACTTCAGCAGCATACCTGTGTCTGATGCACTCATACCAGCACAACACACACTAACACACCACCACCATGTCATTGTCACTGCAGTGCTGAGAACGATCCACCACCTAAATAATACCTGCTCTGTGGTGGTCCAGTGGGGGTCCTGACCATTGAAGAACAGGGTGAAAGCAGGCTAAAAAAAGTATGTAGAGAAACATATGGACTCCAGTCAGTAATTGTAGAACTACAAAGTGCTTCTACATGGTAAGTGGAGCTGATAAAATGGACAGTGAGCGTAGAAACAAGGAGGTGGCAATGTATATATATATATAATACTCTAACAGAGAGCCAGACTGTAAACAGAGAGACACACTATGAATTCAGTTTACACCCCCCCCCCCCCTCCCCCATTTACTGACACTTTATAAACACATTGGCACATCAATTCAGTGCCCAATTGTTTGCAAGAAAGCAAAATAATTTGAAGTAGTTTGACCAGTGAGGCATCCATGTAGCTTAAAGAACGACTATAATCTTGCCTGCTGTATATTCAAGCACTAACAGGACAGCTTTTTCTATTGCAGGGAAGATTGATCTGTCTATAAGTTCCTGAACATGAAGTAAAAATGCCATCCTCATTAACTTGGATTAGGTGACATTTTCCTCATGGAACTACAGTCAGGACTTAGTAAAATGTGAATTGTGTGCTCATTATGATGCTATCAGCTGGTCGCAGGATTACTGTGAAAACCTTTTTAGCAGTGCTGTTTGAAAATATTCTTTCTGCTGCTTGAGGGTGAGAAGTTGTTTACTGGGTTCTTTTCCAAAAACATGAGAACTGAACACATCATAAAACTTTGCTTCTAACTGTGGGTAAAAGATGCTGGTGGCTGGTTAATCACTGAAAGTGGCAGGGACTCACTGCATTGCTTCACTAATCAATAGAACTAGGAAAAATAATCCCTTTACTGTCAGTATAAAGCATGGGGAAATACGTCTAGAACTATGTAAAACTACATTTTTAAGTATAAGTTTTTCCCACAGAAGTGTTAGCTGAAATTGGGTTACTGGGCATAAATGTGTTTAATGGTGAAACTACCTCTCTGCACAGCACAATAAGTTTTTCAAAGTTGCACGTGTTCCAAACCTTTACAGTAGACCCTTGACTTATGAATTGAATTGGTTCTGAAGGGCTGTTCTTAAGTCCAAATGTTTGTTAGTTAAACCTATTTTTCCCATAAGAAATAATGTAAACAGAATTAATCCGTGCCAGACCTCCCAACCCCCCCCCCCCCACCTAACCTCTCTAATGTCTTAAATGGTCTTTTTTGTTATAAATACAAGTATATTTTCCCTTAAATCTTAAATTATAGAATAGATAATATTGTAATATACAACAATAAACAATAATACACAGTAGTACTGTACATAAAACACACATCACATTTCAGTACAGTACGTGTGCTGTACCATACACCATAATACATTTCCTTCTTGTTTATATAAAATGTATCTACCAGAAACAACAATAACTCTCATATTTCTCTATTATTTCCTTCTTTATTTCAACAGTGTTGTATTTTGTAGGTGTAATTGCACGAAAGAAAGAATACTTTACTCAGCAATTTCCTTCTTCTCTCTCTCACTCACTGTCCCCTCTGTCTGATACACAGTGACAGCTACTGGCAGGAGTAATTAAACAACAATGAATATTAATAGATTTGTTAATTTTCTCAACACTAAGCTTCCTCTGCACATTCTTTGAGTGCATTTTAATATGTAATTTTACAAAATATAAAGAAAACACCGACAAAACACCGTCCGCTGTCCGAATGTTCGCTCACTGTATATATATAGAGAGAGAGGCGATCGGAGTCAACTTGTTAGTGATATCACGTGTTTTGCGAATTTCGGTTCGTAATCCAAAATTCTGCGATTTAGGGCTAGTAATGACGTGAAAAAACTAAATAATGATGTGATTTTAAACAGGTGATTGTAATCATGGTTTGGTACAAAAGCAGATCTGTGAGAAAATGATCTAAATGTTTAAAAACAATGTACCTCAAAGAAAGATTGGAAGGGATTTGCATATTTCTCCTCTACAGTGCATAATATCATGAAACCATTCAAGGAATCAGCAGGAACTTCAGTGCATAAAGGCCAAGGGTACAAGCTTAAGCTGAACGCCCGTGATCTTCGACCCCCCAGACGGCACTGCATCAAGAACCGTCACTCAACACTAGCTGATATAACCACATGGGTGAGGGATTACTTTAGCAAACCTTTGTCGAGCACTACAATACAGAGTTACATGCACAAATGCCACTTAAAACTTTACTGTGCAATAAAAAGCCTTATGTTAACCATGTTCAGAAGCAGCGTTGACTTCTCTGGGCTCAGAGGCATCTAGGATGGACCATCACACAGTGGAAACGTGTACTGTGGTCAGATGAATCAGCATTCCAGGTCTTTTTTTAGAAAAAAATGGACGCCGTGTGCGCCGGACCAAAGACAAAAAGGACCATCCAGACTGTTATCAGCAACAAGTCCAAAAGCCAGGGTCTGTCATGATATGGGGTGTGTCAGTGCCCTCGGCAAAGGTCATTTACACTTCTGTGATGCAGCATTAATGCAGAAAAGTACATTGAGATCTTAGAGCAACATGTGCTGCCCTCAAGACGTCATCTTTTCCAGGGACGTTCATGCATTTTTCAACAAGACAATGCAGAACCACATGCTGCACACATTACAAAGGCATGGCTGTGGAACAAGAGGGTACGGGTACTGGACTGGCCTGCCTGCAGTCCTGACCTGTCCCCAGTAGAGAATGTGTGGAGAATTTTGAAATGAAAAATGCGACAACGACGACCCCGTACTGTTGCACATCTTAAGACGTGTTTGCAGTAAGAATGAGACAAAATAAAAGCTGAAACATTAAATCACTTGGTCTCCTCGGTGCCAAACGTCTTTGAAGTGTGGTGATAAAGGAATGGCAACATTACAAAGTGCTAAATGCTTTACTGTCCCAACTTTTTTTGGAATGTGTTGCAGGCTTGAAATGCAGGAATGAATGTTTATTAATAAATGAAATGAAGACGAGCAGACAAAACATGAAATATCTCAGGTTCATCCTGTCTGCAATCAAATAAAAGTCAAAGTAAATGTATTATTTGCTTTTTCCATGCCGTCCCAACTTTTTCTGATTTGGGGTTGTACTAAAAACTATCCAAATAACAAGGTTCCCAAGGCAGGGTCAAACAGAGTGGACAATCATCAATAGACAATAAACCAATGACCACCCAATTATGGATTTTACACAAAGCACTTACATTTTAAAGTATACTGAGCCCCACGTGTACTTAATTCTGTAAATAATAGTATTAATAATAAAGCAACTTTTGCCATTTATCGAGATAAAAGAACAGGTGACTGGTGGAATGACTAAGCTAGAAATGCTTTATTTAGATTTACATGGGAAATGTATAAAACCTAAACATGAAGCAACCTTTAAAACTGTCATCCCAGCTTCTGTAAGCAAACTACAAGTCTTTAGAGTTTTGTACTGTAGTTGGTGTCTCTGGTTAAAACTCTGCTGTTTCAGCAGCTGGAAATAACAGAGAATCCACATCAGGCCTGAACAAAAACATCTTAAAGTCGTCTTAAGGTCAACATCCATCAAAAGTGTGAAACAAACTTTCCTCAGTGACTTCTACTACTAAACATTTATGCTAAACTGATTCAACGAAAGTGTACAGAAAATCATAAATGTGTGACGAAATGTCGGATCTTTTGTGCCTAAGATGAAAAACCAATCCAAACTGTTATGAACAAAAGTGCAAAAACAAGCATCTGTGTATCAGTGGGTTCAGCATGGATAATCTGCTTATATGTGAAGGTACTACTGATGCGAGGGCTTATATTGGTATTTTGGACAGACACATGATGCCATCAAGACATGTTTTTTCCCAGGAACCCAATGTCTCTTTCAGCAGGACAATGCCAGGCCTTATTCTGCATGGCTTAGTAGGCACAGAGTGGGTCTGTTTAAAAACCTAGTGAGATCTCTGCATAGACACATTTAACGTCATCCTACAGACTTCTGAGAAGGAGGCTGTCTAAATTCTTGGATGCCTTAAAATGCTGCCTACTAAGGGGCTTTATTTCGAAGCTGTAAACTGACTGAATAATAAGGGAGAATCCGATGCTTTCTTAGCGATGAGGACAATCCCAGCATTCTGTGCAGAAAACTTTTCTCACCAAAGATTTCAAACAGAGTTATTTTTAAATGTAAATAAATTCTCATTGATTTTTAATTTGTATAAAGCACATGAGTGTACAAGTGTAATTTCTTTGCAAATTCGGGCTTGTCAGTGACAATTTATAACAATTTTCGGTACACGGAGTGAGATGTTAGCAGGTTGTGCCACCTTAGCCCATTGGTTTGAATAGCCTGAGGCTAACTGTGTTAGCCTAGTAAGCAAAAACTGCGGTGGCATAATCACTGTCTGAGTAGTGTGTCTGATTAACCTGCCTTTGCATTTTTAGAAAGTGTCCCAACTTTTCTGGAAATGGGGTTTGAACTTAAAAAACGTTTCAAGGGAACCTAGGTGGCACAGCGGGATATTCCGCTAGCACACCAGCGCCGAGATTCTGAACTCCTCGGTTCGAAACTCGACGTTGCCTCCGGTCGACTGGGCACCATCTAGTGGGCATAATGGGCAGTGCCCGCAACAGATACTAATTGGCCACCGTATCGGCAGGGTGGGGGCCGGACTATGCGTGGGTGGGTGGGATCTTCATACGCTGTGTAAGAACCCTGATCGGCAGAAGAGATGCCTGTGCAGAGCAAGGTTATAATAGTTTTGGATTTTTCATTATAGTTTAGTTTTATTTTGTTGTGACTTTTTTTTCTCTAATTCAGTTAGTTTTCATTCGTTTTTTCAGAGTGAGTTTGCTAGTTTTTATTATTTTTTTAATGCTTAGTTTTAGTTTAGTTTTCATTAGTTCTAGTATTAGTTTTAGTTTTTTCATCCTGTGGGTTATTTTTCAGGTGCAGGATTCAAAAAGGTCAGAGTAAGTATTGTGTAATAAAAACTCAACAAAAGATACCATTTAAAAAATGTATTCAATTACTGTTGAACAACCAACTGTTTACAAAAACTGTAACAGTCCACAAGATAGCAGCCTTAAGTGCAAAATGTGTGTAATACTGCTGCTGAAAATAGTCAGTAGACTAAGGACACACATAAACATAATAATTAGGGCTGCCCCCTCAACAAATTGCATATGCTGACAGCTGTATGAAGTTAGACTTCAAGTTTAAATTCCTGCCTCTGGCATTTTTACTGCACAGTTTTAGTTCTTTTAATTTTACTTAACGAAAATATTGTAATATAATAATGACGACCTGGTGAGTGCAGCCAATGTGGGGCAGTGAGGTGAGTGGTTGAGTTCATGTCGTGGAGGCCCCCCTGCCATGGGCCCCGGTGCACCTTTTGTATCTGCCGTAGTTTTTCCTGCCCTTGTAATTCACACAAGAACTGTTTTTCCTTAAAAAAAAAGGGCTATTCTAAGAAAAAGAATGTTGTTTTCTAACGTCTTACCTGTCATGTAATGTGGATTACAAATATATTGTCTGGCCCTTTAAGAATGTTAAGTGTACTATAGGGGCATAGGGAGCAAGTGTGTAGAGAAGATATAAAAAATGAAACAGTGCCGTGAGGGGGCATGAGGTACCGTACGGTGCCGGCAGCTGACGTAAAACTGCTCGAGTGGAAAAAAATCGATTTCATATCAGTTCACAATGCTCATAAATAAATTGACAAACACGAAATCGAAGGGTATTTTATCTATAATTTCAGTACGTTTTGGTTAGTTTTGTAAACGCCTAATACAGTTACAGTTAGTTATTGTTTTTTCTTTTAATGATTGTTTTTATGTATTTCAGTTAACGAAAATGTTTTTTCAATTTGAGTTTTCGTTATTTCGTTCGTTTTCGTTAACGATAAAAACCCTGGTGCAGAGTGCATGGGCGAGAAGAGGAGGGCTGTGCACCTGTCGGAAGAGGCGTGTGCAGCGACGTGCTCTCCTCGGATGCAATCTGGTATCTCTCAGCAGCGGAAGACAAATTGAGTGCGCTAAAAAGGGAGGAAAATGGGGAGGAAATGCATATAAAAAACGTTTTATGCTTAGCGTATATCGAAAAAAAAAATGCATATTTAAATATCCACCGCAACCACTGCAAGTTTCTTTTTAGTAATGTCAGGGCAATTTATGTCCTCTCAGGTTCAAGAGAGCAAACCAGTCATAGCTACTTTAAAATAAAGTTGTGTTTACTCTGCAATTTCAGCTTTGACTAATCATTTGGCAAAGCGAAAATGTAAATGAGGGCAATAAGTTACATTAAGAAGTATATTTCTACCCTTCTCTGTCTCTACTGCCTGTGTGTCAGCCTCTCTCTGCCTCTATGAGGAAGTATTTCACTAATTTATGTTACCTCGCAGTGATGCTCTGTGGGAAAGCAATTGGGAATAAGATGCAAAGCAAACCTAAAATTTTACCATCACACTCCCTTAGCATCTGTTTATCATCAAGCAAGTTGCAGTGTAATCACCAAGAAGATCATTAACAACGTGGATACAGAACTCACACCTGGCATTATGGTGTTCACAGGGGTAAAGCTGCTCAGCTGCTTACGAAGTACGTTCACTGTATTTAAAAGTGTTATTTAATCAAATGTTTACACGTTTCTTTTTTAGCATAAGTGCTTTAAGCATTTTGTCAGATAATTTTCCACAGTGCAAGGTTAAAATAAGGTGTAAAACTGTGATAATAGTACAGAGACAGCTCATGCTGCAAATTCATTTTTGCTTGATTCATCACTGTCACAGTTCATGGCTGAAGTCAAAAACCAAACAAGGTTATCAAAGGTAAATCGTACATGAAAGTAGATATACACCGATCAGCCATAACATTAAAACCACCTCCTTGTTTCTGCACACACTGTCCGTCTTATCAGCTCCACTTACCATATAGAAGCACTTTGTAGTTCTACAATTACTGACTGTAGTCCATCTGTTTCTCTACATGCTTTGTTAGCGCCTTTTCATGCTGTTCTTCAATGTTCAGGACTCTCCCAGGACCACTACAGAGCAGGTATTATTTAGGTGGTGGATCGTTCTCAGCACTGCAGTGACACTGACATGGTGGTGGTGTGTTAGTGTGTGTTGTGCTGGTATGAGTGGATCAGGCACAGCAGCGCTGATGGAGTTTTTAAACACCTCAGTGTCACTGCTGGACTGAGAATAGTCCACCAACCAAAAATATATCCAGCCAACATCGCCACATGGGCAGCGTCCTGTGACCACTGATGAAGGTCTAGAAGATGACCAACTCAAACAGCAGCAATAGATGAGCGATCATCTCTGACTTTACATCTACAAGGTGGACCAACTAGGTAGGAGTGTCTAATAGAGTGTATAATACCTGCTCTGTGGTGGTCCTGTTGGGGTCCTAAACATTAAAGAACAGGGTGAAAGCAGGTTAAAAAAGTATGTAGGGAAACAGATGGACTACAGTCAGTAATTGTAGAACCACAAAGTGCTTCTATATGGTAAGTGGAGATGATAAAATGGACAATGAGTGAAGAAATTAGGAGGTGGTTTTAATGTTATGGCTGATCAGTGTGCATTATAAATATACAGTATAAATTTGGCATTTTAACACCAAACAGAATTTATTAGCCTGCATGAAAAACAACAAATTGTCCAAGACTTAAAAGGCAGACTGTAATCACAGCAGGATACGTTACAATCGGCCCTTTGAGGGCCAACATAATGCAGATGTGGCCCTTGGTGAAAATGAGTTTGACACCCCTGTGCTATGTAAATATTATTCTTTTACATCACTGTGGGGAAATTTTTACGCTACTTATTTTTTTAATACATAGAGCTTTAAATCTGACTGGGTTTTTGGCCTCATACTACTTGTTTTAGGTCTAGTCACTGCATGTCTTTTGGTCAGGACTAGGCTCTCTAAAACTTTCATTATATCTTCATTAATTTAGACGTGAACTTGCTTTTGTATATTGGATTATTTCCTGCTGCATAATTTAACTACAACAGATCCAGCTCAGAGGTGACCTCATTTCTCCTTAAGAATATTCACCTAAACCACATGTGTCAAACTCACGGCCCGCTGGCCAAATCCGGCCCGCCACGTCATTCTATGTGGCCCACGAGAGCTTAAAAGACGTATGATCGTCTTAAAATACACTGTAAAATCTTACATAAACTGCATCTCCCACAATGCATGCCGATTTTAATGAAAGATGGGAAAGTGAATACAAGTTTGTGCTTTAAGAAGAAAAAACGGTACGTCTCTTGTGTTGTGAGGCCGTGTCTGTGGTAAAGGAGTACAATATAAATGTAGATATACATTATAAATATTCAGTATAAATTTGGCATTTTGACACCAAACACAGAATTTAGCCTCCAAGAAAAACAACAAATTTTCCAAAACTTAAAAGGCAGACTGCAATCACAGCAGGATACGTTACAATCGGCCCTTTGAGGGCCACCATAATGCAGATGTGCATAATAATGCAGGTTTTCGTGAACCTGCATTTGTATGTTGGATTATTCAGCTCAGAGGTGTCCTCATTTCTTCCTTAGAATATTCACTTAAACAGTGTCTCAATATGAATGAATCATTAAGGTCCTAATGCAGCACAGCACCCTTATACCAGCAGCTAAATTAGCTTTCCAAATAAACTGGGGGAACTGGTAGATGGCTGAATAATACATGCACTGGTTAACTTTGTTCACCTAAACAAAAAATATTTATTGTGCACTTGTCTGTGCGCTCTCAGTGCTGGTCCCAAGCCTGAAATAAACTATGGAGGGTTGCATCAGGCAAAAAAAAAAAAAACAACACACTGTGCCAAAACAGATATACAGACCAGAATGATCCACCATGACAACCCCTAATACAGGAGCAGCCAAAAGAAAAAATATATGATTTAAAAGCAACCATAGTAGTGAATATACACTGTACACTTTAGAACGTGCACCAGTCCATCAGCACACAGCACACACTTCCCCTGTCAGTCATTTGAAGGCACTCACACATAAAAAGCAATTTGGAATGGCCAATCCATCAACCTGCATGCTTGTGAGAGGTAGAATGATACAGAGGTATATGAATAAAACTGAACTGGACACAGAAGGAGTATGGCAAACTCCAGAAAGATAGTAACACTGCTAGAGACACAACCATGAAAGTGGAAGAGTGTGGCACCAACAGTGTCATCTGTAAAACACTGAATAATAGTTTCATTAACAATATTTACATTTTGATATTAAATACACACATAAGACATTTATTCACTTTAAATTTACATGCCAACTTTTACTTTAAATTTCACAAATACTAAAATACAGTGGAACCTCGATTTAACGGACCTTCAGTTAACAAATTTCGGATTTAACGGACAAAATCTAAAAAAACAATTGTCAGGTTTGATTGTTTACAATGTCCCCTAGAAGCGTATCAAGACCAGTAGTTCAGTAATTGTCCACTAGCCAGCGCACGTCTCTCTGTTTACATAAGTGATAGGTTTTACTTTGTCGGGAGGCTCGCTTTATTCTCGCCTTTTTTCTGATTTGTTTTCCAGTTCTAGAGCTTAGTTATGCACCATCACTACTCCAGTAGCCACCAGCGGTGCTTCAGAAAGAGTCCCCACTATACTGTGCGATCACAGCAAAAAAAAACATCTCCTCCACCACACAAGGTAAATAAAATTTCACCCCAGTAGTACAGTACACCAATTTAAATATTTATTAACAGGGTTTACATTATATATTTACATACACCGTTCAGCCATAACATTAAAACCACCTCCTTGTTTCTACACTTTCTGTCCATTTTATCAGCTCCACTTACCATATAGGAGCACTTTGAAGTTCTACAATTACTGACTGTAGTCCATCTGTTTCTCTACATACCTTTTTAACCTGCTTTCACCCTGTTCTTCAATGGTCAGGACCACCACAGAGCAGGTATTATTTAGGTGGTGGATGATTCTCAGCACTGCGGTGACAATGACATGGTGGTGGTGTGTTAGTGTGTGTTGTGCTGGTATGAGTGGATCAGAAACAGCAGCGCTGCTGGAGTTTTTAAATACCGTGTTTACTCACTGTCCACTCTATTAGACACTCCTACCTAGTTGGTCCACCTTGTTATTGCTGCTGTTTGAGTCGGTCATCTTCTAGACCTTCATCAGTGGTCACAGGACGCTGCCCACGGGGCGCTGTTGGCTGGATATATTTTTGGTTGGTGGACTATTCTTAGTCCAGCAGTGACAGTGAGGTGTTTAAAAACTCCATCAGCGCTGCTTTGTCTGATCCACCATCACCACCATGTCAGTGTCACTGCAGTGCTGAGAATGATCCACCACCCAAATAATACCTACTCTGTAGTGGTGCTGGGAGAGTCCTGACCATTGAAGAACAGCATGAAAGGGGGCTAACAAAGCATGCAGAAAAACAGATGGACTACAGTCAGTAATTGTAGAACTACAAAGTGCTTCTATATGGTAAGTGGAGCTGATAAAATGGACAGTGAGTGTAGAAGTTTAACACATGTCAACCAAGGAGTAGATAAGGCCCAAACAAGATTATTTAAGTATTTCGACCAAATGATTGAGCAGATCATGAAAGGGTTAAATACCCATAACTCACGTGACAGATTCAGACAGTTAGTACTTTGTTGCAAAGCCACTGTTGGTGAAGACTCTTCTACGAGAAGAATCCATTTGCCGTTCTCCCACTCACTGCCCCTCTCTTTAACCGACACATCACCTTATAATGCATTTACATTAACATAAATATCTGATCAGTGATGTGTTCCCAGAACACCCACCCCCGCAGTCATTACCTGCCTCCCACAAAACGGCTGATTACACTTGAACATTACGCACAATAAACTGCTCAATTACACAGTTGCACGAGATCACTTCATAAAGACACTTGAGTCTCTATTTAGCTGCTAAATAGAACCGCACAATATCTTTCATTTGCATTTGTATTCCATTCATTGTGTGTGTGTGTGTGTGTGTGTGTGTGCATAGTATCCACTATGCCTGCTAGTTGCTAACTAAAGTGTTTCCATACAATGCCAATGTCATTTATACAACCCTAAATCAAAAAAAGTTGGGACAGTATAGAAAATGCAAATAATAATAAAACAGTTTCTTACATTTACTTTGACTTTTATTTGATTGCAGACAGGATGAATCTGAGATATTTCATGTTTTATCTGCTCAACTTTATTTCATTTATTAATAAACATCCATTCCTGCATTTCAGGCCTGCAACACGTTCCAAAAAAAGTTGGGACAGTAAAGCATTTACCACTCTGTAATGTTGCCATTCCTTTTCACCACACTTCAAAGACGTTTGGCACCGAGGAGACCAAGTGATTGAATGTTTTAGCTTTTATTTTGTGCCATTCTTCCTGCAAACACGTCTTAAGATGTGCAACAGTACGGGGTCGTCATTGTCGCATTTTTCCTTTCAAAATTCTCCACACATTCTCTACTGGGGACAGGTCAGGACTGCAGGCAGGACAGTCCAGTACCCGTACCCTCTTCTTCCGCAGCCATGCCTTTGTAATGTGTGCAGCATGTGGTTTTGTATTGTCTAGTTGAAAAATGCATGAACGTCCCTGGAAAAGATGACACCTTGAAGGCAGCATATGTTGCTCTAAGATCTCAATGTACTTTTCTGAATTAATGCTGCATCACAGAAGTGTAAATGACCTTTGCTGAGGGCACTGACACCGCCCCATACCATGACAGACCCTGGATTTTAGACTTGTTGCTGATAACAGTCTGGATGGTCCTTTTTGTCTTTGGTCCGGAGCACACAGTGTTAATTTTTTTACAAAAAAGACCTGGAATGCTGATTCATCTGACCACATTACATGTTTCCACTGTGTGGTGGTCCATCCTAGATGCCTCAGAGCCCAGAGAAGTCGAGGCCGCTTCTGGACCTGGTTAACATAAGGCTTCTTTTTTGCACAGTAAAGATTTAAGTGATATTTGTGTATGTAACTCTGTATTGTAGTGCTCGACAAAGGTTTGCTAAAGTAATCCCTCACCCATGTGGTTATATCAGCTAGTGTTGAGTGGCGGTTCTTGATGCAGTGCCATCTGGGGGGTCGAAGATCACGGACGTTCAGCTTAAGCTTGCGCCCTTGGTCTTTATGCACTGAAATTCCTCCCGATTCCTTGAATGGTTTAATGATATTATGCACTGTAGAGGAGAAATATGCAAATCCCTTCCAATCTTTCTTTTAGGTTTTAAAACATTTCAATAATTTTCTCACACAAACTGGAGATCCTATGATCATCTTTGCTCATCAAAGACTCAGCCTTTCCTGGATGCTGCTTTTGTACCAAATCACATAAAATCACATTATTTCGTTTTTTCACCTCATTACTAGCCCTAAATTGTCCCCATATCAACTTTTTTTGAAATGTTAGTTAGTAAAGGAAACAAAAAAAAGTGCCAATGGGATTACTCTCCTCAAAATGCACATATACACCTTCAGATTACTGTTTTCACATCCTCCCAGCTAACCCCAAAGCTATGTGGAATGAGATGCTAAATAAAGTAAATCCCTCAAGTGGTCTACACTGCTGACAGCGAGACATGTTCTTCTGAGACGTTTGAACTTTTACTGCAGGGTAAAAAAGCTCCCCAGATAAAAAGTAAGCAGACAGTGACAAAGAACTCCACACAACCTTCATCTGCTAATCAGTCTCCTTCTAAAAATACACACTTTGTCTGCCACATCTACCCCATTCAGTCACTCGCGCTAAACCAAAACCTTAGCTGAAGAAATGAGTTAAAATAGGAACTTTTTTTGTCTAAGAGCTATAAATCTACAGGACTGAAGGGGATTTATAGTCTGTGGGTAGGAGAGGAGTTCATGGCTGTCAGGTGTAGGACTAGAAGTGCTTCCTTATACACTGCTACCACAGCATCAGCCACCTCTTCACTATTTTACCTCTGAGAAGACTTTTTTACTCAGTGTGATGTTCCAGCTGAGGGTTTAATACTGTGTCTTTCGGTAAAAAGGGGGTTCATAAATGCCTGTAATCCTCTTTCTCACGGGCTTTATAAGACATATGGAAGGAATCATGTGCTATCTCATGCCAGGACATTACCAGCAGGTCCTTCAATTTCTGTACATTGCGATTGATTGACTGTCAGTGAATCCTACAGTGAATCCTGATGGCATCTTTTCAGTGGGTAAATAATGCACACATGCATGACCGCCCTCATTATCTGTGAGGAAACAGAATTCACTGCAACAGTCAACTTTTTATTACTTCTTGCTCCATGGACCACCGTCAGTGGGTACTCACTAAGGTCGATGAGCACTTCTTGTTGTTTCGGAGGTACTTCAACACAGCTCTCTGATCATGAGGTACTGTATATTCATTCCACTTCCAAAACTGCAACAATTTGTGTCCTCAATTCCAAACCAATCAAAAGTGTCATTAATAGGAAAGCTGATGGAATAAACATGCCTCTGTCCCAACTTCCAAGTTGTTTGTGCACTGATAGCCAGCGTAAAAACAAGGAGGAAAAAGAAGAGAATCGGGGTAAATTACGCACCTGCTCCACACATGTAAAGCTCCTCCCCCGGGTTCCCCTCACCTCATATCTTGCGTTGTCATTGGCTGGAGTTGGACACCACACTGATTGCAAGACACTAAAGGGTTTTGAATAGCTGACAGGTCCAGATATTTATTCTAGATATTGAGTCTGCAAGCGATCGGTGAGTCGCTCAGATCGAGTCGTTGTAGAGTTCACACACAGCGATCAAGAGAAGATTTTCGAGCCCAGAGCGAACGCCGATTTGCCTCTGAGCTGGCACATGTAGTGGCAACCTCCCGACGAGCGAAAATCAGGTCAAAAGTCATGTAGTGTGAACTAGACATTACCTTAACATGTACCAGATGTAACACCAGCCCTATTTTAGATACATTTACTTCAGTTAAAGGTTTGATTTTTAATTTTTTTCATTGTAAATTTAAAAAAACACGGAAGCCTCAGTCTCTGAATGTTCTAGGTTTACATTCAACTATTAAAGTAGGTGCTATGAATTGTAGCTTCCATTTATTCTATCATTCAGTTTATGAGTGTTATTTATTGACTGACGTGAATGAAATGTGGCACTCCGTGAAATCTGTGATTTAAAAAAAAAAGGTTCCTGAAATTCTCCTGTGCATTTAGTAGGGTCCTATGTATAGATTGAATCAACCCCTTGTACTCCATTTACCCCCATTGTCCATACATTATCTGAGTAATTGATCATTCTCAGCACTGTAATGACATAGTAACAGGGTAAAAATATAGTAGCGTGTTGTTCTGAAAGTAACCCATTGTTCTTCAAGTCCCTGGATCTGTGTGCCTCCCACAGTACATGCTGTACCCCGATCACTGTATGGCTGATATTGTCATGCTATGGTTAAATTCTTGGTCTATTATAAACCAGATCTAGTAATATTTCCAAAACATGTTCTGCCCTGCATGATTGAATCCATTGCTGTCACACGGCAGAAACCCAACAGCTCACCTGCTCTCTCTGAAACTCTTTTATTTCTGCTGAGTGCACAGTGTGTTCAATCTCACTGGTATAAGCAAGTGGATACCATTGTGTCGAGACCACCCTCTACACTGGGATCTGTCAGAAGAACCTGTGATAATTTCACACTTCAGGAACCAAAAACACTTCCACGTCCACGCTTTCGAGTCACCACTGTCAGACTTGTCAGTTTTGGATGAGCTGCTACAATGAGAGCAATCTCTGTCGATTGAGTCTGGTGCATCTTTAATCTGTGTCTTCTTTATCAAATTTAAAATGTGGGTTCTCATTCAGTCTCACTCATAGAACCGATTATCAAAGACTGAAACAATGACTAAGGCAACAGCAACTAAGGTAATTATTGCTAAGATACACTATATGGACAAAAGCATTGGGACACCCCTTCTAATTATTGTGTTTTAGCTACAACAATTGCTACCAGGTTTAAATTTAATTACATAAAGGAAACAATGCCTCCAACTTTGGAGCAACAGTCCTTTTCGACCAAAATGGAATGGGCTCCATTGGCAGTTATGACCTCTGCTGGCTTATCGATGGCACCTGCACAGAGTCAAGGGATACTGTGTGATCAGAGTGTGTCTCTCTGTACACAAAGCTGATCCACATATGAACTCTATTGCGTAATGCAATCGGGTAATTGTATACGACTAGATGGGAAGGAATATTGGGGGTAAAAAGGAAAGAGAGAGAGAGAGAGAGAGAGAGAGAGACTTTTATCCAAAGAGACTTACAATTATGAATAAATACAGTTTGAGCAACTGAGGGTTAAGGGTTTTGCTCATGGGCCCAAGAGTGGCAAATTGGTGGTGATGAGGCTTGAACCTGCAACCCTCTGATTACTAGTCCAGTACCTTAATCACTGAGCTACCACTATCCCGTTGATCGATGCTTGCAAATGCTTGCAAGTAATCTACACACTCCGCCATCATGTTAGTACTTCTGTTGTGCAACGCCCACCGTTGATGACGCATCCTTGGCTCCCAAAAACTACTAGAATCATGGGTCGGTTCTTTAAAAAGCACCAAGTTTCTAGGAAGCCTGAATGGAACCAGTTTAAGAACCAGAATTCTTTAGGTGGAAACAGGCTATTCCTGTTCAAGCATGACTGTGCCCCTGTCTACAAAGCAATTCTATAAAGAAGAAGAAAATCTTGGTTTAAAGAAGCTCCAGCGGCCTGCACAGAGCTCTGACCTCAGCCCCACTGAACAGCTTTGGAATGAACTGGAAGTTCAGTCGAGGCTTTCCTGACTAATATCAGTGCCCAGCCGTACAAATTTGCTTTTGACTGCATGGGCACAAACTCCCAGGGATATACTTTAAAGTCTTGGCTGAAAAGTTCACACAGAGGTGACAACAACAACAAAGACAACAACACAAAGTTATTTACAACATTTAATTGCATTGAATCAGCGCTCCGTCTTTCAGATCACCTTTTAAGCCTTTCTTAAAAATCTGAGCTTTTATCTAGAGAATAAGAATGACCATCTTCTAATACTAATTATCTTCTTGTTTTTCATCTTGCAAAATTCATTAACAGGATTTAGATTCCCAGGCCCTACAATTTGCATTTGAAATGCGTCTGCTTCTAATAAATATGAAATTCTAGTTTAAGGAGATCATTTTAATTAAAAGTTTCTTTATTTCACTCTTCACTATGATATGATCTGTTTTTTTCTTCATTCTATTCAGTGCAGTCATCTGTAATCCATTAATTTATGCACTTGTTATTTTCTCATTGTTTTCATTAGATGTTAAATGTTAAATTAACTTGAGAACTCGTTCTTGGTTTATTTCCCCGGAAAACCCACAGCAATTTGCATATTTCATCTAATGAATGTCTAATCAGAAGACTTTAATGGTCTATCGTTTGGGTTAATTTAAGGTGTAGAGTGTCAGCCTCCGTGGAGACTGAATCTCTGATGAGCTCAGATTTCTTCAGTTAAGCCTGTCACAAGCTTTTTCTTTTTTTTTTTTTACTTTACAGACTTTTTATGTTCTGGTATGAAAAGATGATTTTATTTTCTACACGTCGGATGTTTCTGTAATATCACACAGTATGAGATGTTGATCATACATCATTGTCTGTGTTGCTGTAAGGATCAAACTGTCATGATTCCAGCCTCTATGTGCTCCTGGGACGTGGAACTCAGGTGCACCTGCCACGCCCACCTCTCCAGGAGCACATGTTAGAGCCAACCCGCTTAATATGATTGGTCCCCGCTGCTATTTAGCCCCAGCTGCACCTCATTTGAGGGTATTTAAGAGGGCCTTGTTTTGATTTGCTTTTGGATTAGCTTTGCTTCTGTCTGTATGTCAGTTTTGCCTTTGCCTAAGATTCTGTTTGCCTTAGTCTTTTTTTGTTAGCCTTTGCCTTAGCCTGTTTAATCCTGTTTAGCTCTGTTTAGCCCTGTTTAGGTCTGTCTAGTCCTATCTAGTTCTTGTTTAGCTTAGTGTTTAGCCCTTAGATTAGCATTGTTCATGTATGTTTAGTTTAGTTTAGCATTTAGCTTAGTTCATGTTAGTTTGTCTTGTCTAGTCCCTACCTGTCTTGTGTAACCTCGTTGTGTGTCTTGTCTTTTTTTATTATCATTAAATCTTTGTTTATACTGTACATCTCTGCGCGTGTGTCCGCCCCCTCTTGTCCCATCATAGCCCATATAGCCAATATAGCGTTACACAAACAAGTTATACGTTATACATTTCTATATCTATAAGACTCTATGAGATACATTATACACTGTCAGATGTGTGTAGGTTGCATAGTGTGTCCAATAAAACAATAATAATAATTTACATAAACTGCTACAGCATTAGGAGATCCAAATTGCAGTTTTTGCTTATATGTTGTAGGATGGGAGATCACTATGTCTGTCTCTGACTTCAGGTTGTCATGGTGATGGCTATGAATGGCTGGATTTTCTTAAGTTTTATGACGGATTAGCAGAACATGTGGATTAGTGGAACACGTTTCTATCTTCGAACATGTAAAAGCATATGGCTGAAGTACTCATGTGATTGTGGGATCTTTTAATAAAGTAATCGTAACTATTTGCATTTTTGTAATCTTAACAAGCACTAGTAGGTACACCTACATGGTATGTGTATTCACTGATTACATTTATTGATGCACTTTGTGGGTGTACATTTACTGAATGTAGCCGAATCTGTTGCTCTGTAC
Source organism: Trichomycterus rosablanca (assembly GCF_030014385.1). Classification (NCBI taxonomy): domain Eukaryota; kingdom Metazoa; phylum Chordata; class Actinopteri; order Siluriformes; family Trichomycteridae; genus Trichomycterus; species Trichomycterus rosablanca. Next base: position 40,664,862 of record NC_085993.1, on the reverse strand, counting down.
TTGCTGTCACACCCATGTACCTAGGGTGGCCAGCCGTCCGGCTTTAGGTCGCACAGTCCGGTTTTTCAGCTGCCAGTCCTCCACCCATGCAACGCTAGGACAGACACTTAAAAATCCTCCTTTTGGAATGAACTGGTTACATTTTTGATCAATATTATCTGTCATTGGCTCAGGTACATGTCAAAACAAATGCTTTGTATTTCATTGGTTTAACAGCCTCATTTGACTGCTTATAGTGCTACCTATCGTGGGCGGACCTTCTGCGATTCGTGGCTCGCCCACCACTGGCCAATCGCAGAAGGTCTGCCCTCTAAATGCCAGTCTGTGATTGGGTGGTTGAATTTCGCCCGCTCGCTCTGTTCTGCATACACCTCTACTTGAGTCAATTAGTCAGCTCTCATGCTCAGGAACGCTGTAAAAATGCCAAAATTTGGTGAGTAAAACAGTAATTTGTTATGGAATTCTTGCTTAAATTGCAGTATCATGTCCCCCCTGTTCCTGGTATGACGTCCTCCTTTTGGGGGTGTAATGTCCTCCTTTGTGACTATGAATGTGGCCACCCTACATGTACCCCATTTATCAATGAAAAAAGACAACCATAGAACCCCTACTGGCAAGATGGTATGTAAGTGGTGAACTAATAGGAATAAATAGTATAGTAAGTTTTTAAACAGTGTTTAAAAATCCAGCAAAAGTGCTGCAACCGGTTAGTTTCACTCCTCTGGTAAGTGGGGGTCATATGGGGGTCCGTTACAATTAATAAATAAAAAACAAGTGATGGCAAAGTGTACACAGCAACAGATAAGCTAGAAAAGTAATTGTTTTCCACAATGTTCATCTGAATGGTGGAGATGTATCTAATAAAATCAGTGAATGAATGTACCACTTCATGGTGGTGGCTAAGTGGGTAGCACTGTCGCCTCATAACAAGAAGGTCCTGGGTTCCATCCCCAGATGGGGCGGTCCGGGTCCTTTCTGTGTGGAGTTTGCATGTTCTCCCCGTGTCTGCGTGGGTTTACTCCGGGTGCTCCGGTTTCCTCCCACAGTCCCAAGACTTGCAAGTGAGGTGAATTGGAGATACTAAATTGTCCATGATTGTGTTTGATATAACCTTGTGAACTGATGAATCTTGTGTAATGAGTAACTACCGTTCCTGTCATGAATGTAACCAAAGTGTAAAACATGACGTTAAAAATTCTAACAAACAAACAAACAAACAAACCACTTCATGGTTGGACTCCATACCGCAGGTCAGTCTTGACCAAGAAGCACAGGAAGTGTCAAATGTAACATACCAGAGGAATTTGGATAGGCATGAAATGTTCTAGGACACAGTATTATAAAATGCCAAATTTAACTGTAACTGTTAGGCCACGTAGATCAGAGGTTTATCTAGTGTGAGAAAAGCAAGGCTTATAACCAGAAGAATACTATACCTATAGTTTAGGCCCTACTAAATTCACGGGATAATCTGCTTAATTTCACAGACCTCGTTTTCCAAAAATCCCAGTTTTAAAGAAAAGTGCCTCATTTGACGGCAGTCAATAAATAACACTGATAAATTAAATGATACAATAAATTGAAGCTACAATACACAGCACAGCCTACCTTAATAGTTGAATGTAAACCTAGAACATCCAGCGACGGTACTAGAATTGGTTGTGAGTTTTCCAAACTCAGTTACCCGAGTAGTGTTTTAGCTGCTGTAGACTTCAACATTTTGACTAACCGATTGCTAACTGCATTGCCGTAGGATTGCTAGGACCTCCTCATAGTGTGAATTGACCAGTAAACATGAGGAACATCTACACTTTGCGAATAAAAACGTTAAATCCCTAAACACAAACCTTACATTTTGAATTTCACAGCAAATTGCATGTTACATAGGAAACAGCTCATTTCACTGTTCGTGATGCTATTTTCATGGCAGTAAATTTGGTAGGGCCTTACCTATAGTGAAGTATTGAGGTGAGTAGATAGATAGATAGATAGATAGATAGATAGATAGATAGATAGATAGATAGATAGATAGATAGATAGATAGATAGGTAGGTAGGTAGGTAGGTAGGTAGGTAGGTAGGTAGGTAGGTAGGTAGGTAGATAGATAGATAGATAGATAGATAGATAGATAGATAGATAGATAGATAGATAGATAGATAGATAGGGAATTGAGGATAGTTACTGATGATGTGAGGATGTCTTTCCACTTTTCATTTTGAGATGAAATGTTTTGCCTTGAGTGGTAAAATTAACCCTTGGTGATAATTGGACTTTCCAGCAACATGATAATCCCAGGCACACCCACAATATCCTGGAGTGACCTTCCCAGTCTTTAGATTTCAATTCCATAGAAAATCTTAGGTAAGATTTAAAGAAAGCAGTTGCAGCACAAAAGCCATTACACCTCAATAAGCTGGAAGCTTTTGCATAGAAAGAATGGGTGATCATTCCACAAGAGAGGTAAGAGAAGCTTGATAGCACTCAACAAAACTACTTATTAGAGGATATCAAGGTAAAATGATGTTCCATCAAGCACTGAGGCTGGGGATTGAATAAATTAAAATTAAATTAAACTAAAAGTTATAACTAGCAAAAAAAATAATAATAATTGGAGTTCTTTATTACTTACTCCGGTTTGTGATGAAGTCAGCAGTGGGGTGACTTTCGGGTTAGCAGTCGGGTGGATAAACAAATGACATTTGTCAGGAGATAAATGTTATCAAGGTAAAATGATGTTCCATCTAGCACTGAGGCTTGGGATTGAATAATAGTGCACAATGACAAGTCAAGTCAATTTTATTTATATAGCGCTTTTTACAATAGACATTGTCTCAAAGCAACTTTACAGACTCCAGGACCAACAGACCAAAAACCCCTGTTGAGCAAGCCGAGGACGACAGTGGCAAGGAAAAACTCCCTTATGATTGCAGGAAGAAACCTTGAGAAGAACCAGACTCAGTAGGGACCCCCATCCTTGGGTGGCCTGGAGGACAACTTAAATGAGCAGAATCCACAAAAATCATACCTCCACAAAATTCAATTGAACTAAAAGTTATAACTAGCAAAAAAAAAATATTATTGATTCCAGTTTGTGATAAAGACTGCAGTGAGTTCTTGACATTTTTTTTGGTGCAAACATGCCAAATTCCCGTCAAATCTAGCAGGAGCAGCATTGTTGGCACAGAAGTCTCGACAACCTCGGGTGGATAAACAAATGACATTTGTCAAGACATCTAAATGTGTTTTAAACTTACAATTATGTCTACCTATCAAACTTGCTTATACATATCAAAACATATCCTTTCTTTATTTTATGAGACTTTTGTTCTTAATTTAAAACACACTTATATTAACTTTTAAGGTGAGAGGGTTTGAGTTTTTCCAATTGCAGTTACAGCTTGCCTACCTGTTTCTTTGCAGTCTTAACCAAACATGTACACTATATTGCCAAAAGTATTTGCTCGTCTGCCTTCACACGTGTATGAACTTGAGTGACTCCCATTCTTAATCCATAGGGTTTAATATGATGTCGGCCCACCCTTTGCAGCTGTAACAGCTTCAACTCTTCTGGAAAGGCTTTCCACAAGGTTTAGGAGTGTGTTTATGGGAATTTTTGACCATTCTTCAAGAAGCGCATTTGTGAGGTAAGACACTGATGTTGGACGAGAAGGCCTGGCTCACAGTCTCCACTCTAATTCATCCCAAAGGTGTTCTATCGGGTTGAGGTCAGGACTCTGTGCAGGCCAGTCAAGTTCTTCCACACCAGACTCGCTCATCCACGTCTTTACGGACCTTGCTTTGTGCACTGGTGTGCAGTCATGTTGGAACAGGAAGGGACCATCCCCAAACTGTTCCCACTAAGTTGGTAGCATGAAATTGTCCAAAATCTCTTGGTATGCTGAAGCACTAAGAGCTTCTTTCACTGGAACTAAGGAACCGAGCCCAACTCCTGAAAAACAACCCCACACCATAATCCCCCCTCCACCAAACTTTACACTTGGCACAATGCAGTCAGACAAGTACTCGTCCATCGGATTGTCAGACGGAGAAGCGTGATTCGTCACTCCAGAGAACACGTCTCCACTGCTCTAGAGTCCAGTGGCGGCGTGCTTTACACCACTGCATCCGACGCTTTGCATTGCGCTTGGTGATGTGAGGCTTGGATGCAGTTGCTCGGCCATGGAAACCCATTCCATGAAGCTCTCTACACACTGTTCTTGAGCTAATCTGAAGGCCACATGAAGTTTGGAGGTCTGTAGCGATTGACTCTGCAGAAAGTTGGCGACCTCTGCGCACTATGTGCCTCAGCATCCACTGACCCCGCTCTGTCATTTTACATGGCCTATCACTTCATTGCTGTCGTTCCTAATCGCTTCCACTTTGTTATAATATCACTGACAGTTGACTGTGGAATATTTAGTAGAGAGGAAATTTCACGACTTGTTGCACAGGTGGCATCCTATCACGGTACCACGCTGCAATTCACTGAGCTCCTGAGAGCGACCCATTCCTTTACAAATGTTTGTAGAAGCAGTCTGCATGTCTAGGTGCTTTGTGGCCATGGAAGTGATTGGAACACCTGAATTCTATGTTTTGGATGGGTGAGTGAATACTTTTGGCAATATAGTGTATTTCTGTCTATGCCATTGCCATTGTGTGCCACTTTAAACTTTACAAACAGCCAAAGGAGTAAAGTGCACAAAACTCGAATACTAAAGAACAATGGGATGCAGTCAGGTTTAATAATTTCTGGAAGGGTAAATTGTCCACTCGTGCATCCAGGCCTGTCAGCCATTCAACTGCCTGGTTTGATCTCCTAAATTCTGTGATGTTTGGCACAAAACCAGGCCACCGGTTCAGCAGCACAGTTCAAAGGAAACCCAGAGTTCAGCAGCATGGTGAGAGGAGTAAGTCTGAACATCATCTTTTGTCAGAGGAACTGCACTAAGATGAGATAGATGCCGTTTTTTTTTTTTTTTTTTTATAAAGGCTTGGCTGTCAGGTCATGTTTGCTTTAACTTCAGAAGCCTATAAAACCGTCCAAATGAAGGCCAGAGCGGAAATAAAGGTCACCTACAGGTTATTAGATATGCTGGAAAACCTATTTGCTTTCAGACAGTTAAGCTGCATGCAGGCACACAAGTCTGTTTTCTGGCCGGCCTATTCAGATTATGTAAATGAGCTGCATGCAGTTTACTGATTGCCTGGGTTGTTTTTTTTCTGAGTAGTGGACTGGAAACATGTGTTTCCTGAATTTTGTATGAGCCATCATTTTTTAACAAGGACTTCTTGTTATGGAAAACACAGGTGATAAATCTGATGACAGTTTAGCAGTGAAATATCCTGAATCTCAAGCAGCTCTATATTTAAACGCCTTTGCTGAACCTTGGAAGTGCTAGACAGATTCTATATGCTGTTGTTAATTAACATGATAACTGGGAGGAGCTGTGTTCTGACTGTGTTCTGTCAAATCATAATCCACAAGCTTAGATCATTCATCCTGCACATCGTCAACAATGTGTGCTACAAACTCTGAGCACTGTATTCCACAAGATAGTTCCCAGCACCAGAACTACATGATTACATCTGTCCCAGTTTTTTTCATTATCACATTTTATTACATTCCAAGGTAATGTTATTACATCATTATTCAAAGTCGACGCGGCATTATTTTTCTTGTCTATAGGCGATTTTTAAAAAAATGGCACATACACTATATCGCCAAAAGTATTCACTCACCCATCCAAATCATTGAATTCAGGTGTTCCAATCACTTCCATGGCCACAGGTGTATAAAGCCAAGCACCTAGGCATGCAGACTGCTTCTACAAACATTTGTGATAGAATGGGTCGCTCTCAGGAGCTCAGTGAATTCCAGCGTGGTACCGTGATAGGATGCCACCTGTGCAACAAGTCCAGTCGTGAAATCTCCTCGCTACTAAATATTCCACAGTCGACTGTCAGTGATATTATAACAAAGTGGAAGCGATTAGGAATGACAGCAACTCGCGGATGCTGGGGCGCATAGTGTGCAGAGGTCGCCAACTTTCTGCAGAGTCAATCGCTACAGACCTCCAAACTTCATGTGGCCTTCAGATTAGCTCAAGAACAGTGAGTAGAGAGCTTCATGGAATGGGTTTCCATGGCCGAGCAGCTGCATCCAAGCCTCACATCACCAAGCGCAATGCAAAGCGTCGGATGCAGTGGTGTAAAGCATGCCGCCACTGGATTCTAGAGCAGTGGAGACGTGTTCTCTGGAGTGACGAATAACATTTCTCCGTCTGGCAATCCGATGGACGAGTCTGGGTTTTGCGGTTGCCAGGAGAACCGTACTTGTCTGACTGCATTGTGCCAAGTGTAAAGTTTGGTGGAGGGGGGATTATGGTGTGGGGTTGTTTTTCAGGAGTTGGGCTCGGTTCCTTAGTTCCAGTGAAAGGAACTCTTAATGCTTCAGCATACCAAGAGATTTTGGACAATTTCATGCTACCAACTTTGTGGGAACAGTTTGGGGATGGCCCCTTCCTGTTCTAACATGACTGCGCACCAGTGCACAAAGCAAGGTCTGTAAAGACATGGATGAGCGAGTCTGGTGTGGAAGAACTTCACTGGCCTGCACAGAGTCCTGATCTCAACTTGATAGAACACCTTTGGGAGTAATTAGAGTGGAGACTGTGAGCCAGGCCTTCTTGTCTAACATCAGTGTCTTACCTCACAAACGCGCTTCTGGAAGAATGATCAAAAATTCCCATAAACACACTCCTAAACCTTGTGAGGAAAGCCTTTCCAGAAGAGTTGAAGCTGTTATAGCTGCAAAGGGTGGGCCGACATCATATTAAACCCTGTGGATTAAGAATGGGACGTCACTCAATTTCATATACGTGTGAAGGCAGACGAGCGAATACTTTTGGCAATATTGTGCATTTCTGTACCCAACAGACAAAAGCCAGTCAAGCTGTGATGTCAAGTTCACTTGACTGTAGACAGTGTCACACATGCTCCAGAAGCCTCTTACTTATAAAGGACTAGGGGTTCTTGGATTTCATCCAAACATCTGGACATTCGTCTGAGCATATGGTGAAGGTTTGAGTTTTCTTTCTACACTTGGCAAAATACTATTGTTCAGTGTGTTTTCAAGGGTGCAGTGAAATATTTATAAGGACACAGAAAATTCATTTACATTTGATGGATTGATCAGACTTAGCGATGGTGGGGCTTGAACCGGCAACCTTCCTATTACTAGTTTAGTTACATTTAATTCACTCACTCACTCACTTTCTTAACAGCTTATCCAATTAGTCGTGAAGGGGGGGGGGTGTATGCTGGAGCCTATCCCAGCTTTTCAATGGGAGCAAGGCACACAGTAACACCCTGGACGGGGCGCCAGTCCATCGTAGGGCAGACACACACACACACCCATTCACCTATAGGGCAAATCAGTGTCTCCAATTAACCTGACTGAATGTTTTTGGACTGTGGGAGGAAACCGGAGCTCCCGGAGGAAACCCACGCAGAACATGCAAACTCCACACAGAAAGGACCCGGACCGCCCCGCCTGGGGATCGAACCCAGGACCTTCTTGCTGTGAGGCGACAGTGCTACCCACCGAGCCATCGTGCCACCCTTTATGCATTCATCGGACGCTTTCATCAGAAGCAACTAACAATTATGAATAAATACAATTTAAGCAATTGAGGTTCAAGGGCCATGCTCAGGGGCCCAACAGTGGCAACTTACTGGTTATTACTAGTCCATTACTAGTTACTTTCTAATATTAATCCAGTACTTAAACTGCTGAGCACTAATTATATTCAATTAGAATCACTAACACTTACTCACTGTCTTAACCGCTTATGCAATTAGGGTCGCGGGGGGGATTTGTGCTGGAGCCTATCCCAGCTTTTCAATGGGAGCAAGGCACACAGTACCACCCTGGACGGGGCGCCAGTCCATCGCAGGGCAGACACACATACACACTCACATACACACAATTAACCTGACTGAATGTTTTTGGACTGTGGGAGGAAACCGGGACCGCCTAGCCTGGGGATCGAACCCAGGACCTTCTTGCTATGAGGTGACAGTGCTACCCACTGAGCCACCGTGCCACCCAGAATCACTAACAGTAGAACAAATAAAAAAACATACCACGATGTTTAATGATATTACAGAACTTTCTGCATCACAAAATTAAGAATCCAAGTTGCTATAGAAGCAGGTCTGAGTTTGTCAAAAACTGCAGATCTTCTTATATTTTAACGAGGTTAAAGAAGAACAATCAGACTGGTTCCAATCGAAAGAGAGTCTAAAACATACCCACTCTTTACAACTGTGGTAAGCAAGAAAAAGCATCTCAGAATGCACCACACCTTGGGGTGAATAAGCTACAACAGCAGAAGACAGCTGAAGATTGTTAAAACTTGCCTGGACTATTAAACGTTGCTGCAACATACAGATGGTCGGGTCAGAATTTAGTGTAAACAGCGTGAATTCATAAACACAGTCTGCATTGTGTCAACAGTTTAGGATGGTGCTGGTAATAAAATGTAGTGGGTTTTTTTTCTTGGCACACGTTGGACAACAGAATTAGGCATCATTTGAATGCTATGGCCTATCTGAGCATTGCTGCTGACCATATGCATCCCTTTATGACCACCATTTAGCATCTTATAATGTTATCTCATAAAATCATCTTAAACTGGTTTCATGACCATGACAATGAATTCAGTGTACTTTAATTGCCTCCCTAGTCAGCAAACCTGAATCCAATAGAGCCTGTTTGTTATGTTTGTTATGTGGTACAGAAGATCTGAAGCCTAAATGCACAGTTGGCAAATCTGCAGCAATTACAGGAATGTTTTACAGGGAAGTTTGTCAACATGAACAAAAACCTCACAAAGTTTATTTTCCCACCGATTTAAGGAATCAATGTCATACAGAATTTGCCTTTCGGAAAGCAAAGTGGGTTCTTGAACTCATATATACTATTCATATACACCGATCGACCATAACATTAAAACCACCTCCCTGTTTCTACACTCACTGTCCATTTTATCAGCTCCACTTACCATATAGAAGCACTCTTTAGTTCTACAATTACTGACTGTAGTCCATCTGTCTCTCTACATGCTTTGTTAGCCTGCTTTCATGCTGTTCTTCAATGGTCAGGACTCTCCCAGGACCACCCCAGAGCAGGTATTATTTAGGTGGTGGATCATTCTCAGCACTGCAGTGACACTGACATGGTGGTGGTGTGTTAGTGTGTGTTGTGCTGGTACGAGTGGATCAGACACAGCAGCGCAGATGGTGTTTTTAAGCACCTCACTGTCACTGCTGGACTGAGAATAGTCCACCAACCAAAAATATCCAGCCAACAGCACCCCGTGGTCAGCGTCCTGTGACCACTGATGAAGGTCTAGAAGATGACCAACTCAAACAGCAGCAATAGATGAGCGATCGTCTCTGACTTTACATCTACAAGGTGGACCAACTAGGTAGGAGTGTCTAATAGAGTGGACAGTGAGTGGACACGGTATTTAAAAACTCCAGCAGTGCTGCTGTGTCTGATCCACTCATACCAGCACAACACACACTATCACACCACGACCATGTCAGTGTCACTGCAGTGCTGAGAATGATCCACCACCTAAATAATACCTGCTCTGTGGTGGTCCTGGACTACAGTCAGTAATTGTAGAACTACAAAGTGCTTCTATATGGTAAGTGGAGCTGATAAAATGGACAGTGAGTGTAGAAACAAGGAGGTGGTTTAAATGTTATGGCTGATCAGTGTATATTATTATATTATTGGTATGCTGCTCCCCAGTTAATAGCTGCTAAAGTAAACTTATACTTCAGTGTAGTACAATTGTTGAGAAAGACTGTTACCACTGTTACAATAGAAACTAAAGTATGTAGGTCAGAAAGTGTGACACAGTATTGATGCTGTCTCTGGCGGATACCAGTACTGCTCTATAGTGCCAGTATCTGCAACCCTAATACAAAACCTATTAAATATCAGTCAGGCTACTGTCAGCAAGCTATCTAGTTTACTGCATCAGTTAGCAAAATGTAATACATGGAACATAGATTATGGTAGAGATATCACATAGAGAAAACTCCCTTATTTAATTTTCTGTTTCTGTATTGGTCTTCGTATTTACTGGTAAACATTGGTTGGTGGCTAGCACACCAGCGCCAAGATTCTGAACTCCTCGGTTCGAAACTCAGCGTTGCCACCGGTCGGCTGGGCACCGTCTAGCGGGCCTAATTGGCAGTGCCTGCAGCAGATACTAATTGGCCACTGTATCTGCTAGGGTGGGACGACCGGACTATGTGTGAGTGGGATCTTCATACACATCGCCCTGATTGGCGAAAGAGATGCCTGTGCAGAATGCAGGGGCGAGACGAGGAGAGCTGTGCATTTGTCGGAAGAGGCGTGTACAATCGGGTATCCCTCAGCAGCGGAAGACAAATTGACTGCGCTAATTGGGAGGAAAATGGGGAGAAAATGCATTTTAAAAAATAAAAATAAATTGGTTGGAGGGCAGTGATAGCTCAGTGGTTAAGGTACTGGACTAGTAAACAGAAGGTTGCCGGTTCAAGCCCCACCACCACCAAGTTGCCACTGTTGGGTCCCTGAGCAAGGCCCTTAACCCTCAATTGCTTAGACAGTGTACTCTCACAGTACTGTAAGTCGCTTTGGATAAAAGCGTCTGCTAAATGCTGAAAATGTAAATGTAATTGGTTGGAGCATTGCACTGTGGGAGTTTTCATAGTTAATGCTCCAAGACACCTGGGTTATGCATTTGTAAATTTCTTGGCTGTTTATTTTCATTTTAAAGAAACTACACTGACCTCAACAAATACTGGCACCTCTGAAAACATTAACACAAATGGGCCAGAAAAAGGTCTTTATTGCTTATCTTTTGAATTTATTTTAAATATTAATAAAGTACTTTCCTTGATTAGACGTAAAACAATAAAAAAAAATATAACTGGCACTAGAACACAATTACTGGCACATAGAGGTATGCAACATCAACAACATCCATTCATATTTTATATTCTAAAGTTCATTAAAGCAATTAGGAACACTTCCAAACAGAGAATACAGCAATGATGTGCAACATGATGTTATCAGGGTGCACAAACAAGGAAATGACTACAACTACTCCTGGTGCACTAATAAAGAAGTGTAAAGAAAATGGAGATGCTAAAAATCTGCCTGAAAGAGACGTGCAACCACTTTGACAGCATGTACAGTGGGAAAGATGGTTCAATTGGCCAAACAATCTTCAAGAATCACAGCTAGAATAGAAATCAGTTAGGCCTGGGGGTTTGGAGGCATTAGTTAGGCCTATTGTTGTTTGAGAGTGTTGCCAGGAGAAAGCCTCCGCTGTCAAGTACCAACAAACCCAAATGCCCTAGGAGGCCCAGAGGCAGAAAACTTCTCATTCACACTGTGTAACACTGTTATGGATCTGTGATGTTTGACTACCTGGTAGGACACATGTTTATTATTTTTATTATAAACGCTGTAAAATATCAGCATATATTAAATTCCAACAAGACAGCCGCTCAGGTGGCGCAGCGGTAAAGTACGCTAGCTCACAAGAGTTGGGGTTTCGAATACATCGTATCGAATCTCAGCTCTGCCTTTCCGACTGGGCTGGGCGGCTGTATGAACAACGACTGGCTGTTGTTCAGGGTCAGAGGGTAAAGAAGTCGGATCATAGGTCCTCATAACTGGTGCGACTGCGGCCCCTGCTGGCTGACTGATGGCGCCTGCACAGGGCTGAGGAATAATGCTGATGGGGGTGTGACCCTCCATACACAGTGCCCGTCAAGTATATGAACTCGACTCGTGCAGGTGAAAAATGCCGGAGAAACAGACGGACTACAGTCAGTAATTGTAGAACTACAAAGTGCTTCTATATGGTAGATGGAGCTGATAAAATGGACAGTGAGTGTAGAAACAAGGAGCTGGTTTTAATGTTATAGCTGATCAGTGTATGTTGCAGTTGACTTTTTATTTTTTTTAACCAACAACACTGCTGCAACTGATACATTCATACCAGTACAACACAAATTATGATGTCATTATCTCGTAAGTGTCATTGCAGTGCTGAGAAAGGCTGACCACCCAAACAACATCTGGTAATCAGGGGTCCTGTAAGGGTTGATAAATTGGGTACAGGGAGGTGACAAAGTGTACAGAGCAGTGGCGATTTCTCTAAGACTGCAAGGGAAGCTCAGCTTCCCCTAAAATGTCAAAAATTAAATGGTCAAATATGTACAGTTGTGTTAACATTTCATCGACTACAAATGCGTTAGAACACGTTCATCTTGAAGACGAGTTCGTTCAGAATCAGCTACTTATCACAAATCGACTCGATTTTGTTAACTTAACTCATACGTTCCCGGAGCGTCAATGCATTTACCCGCAGACACTGAGCGTCTCTTTGCTTCTACGGGGCTGCATGGGCGGGACTTCGAAACTCACCGGTCATTGGATAAATGCCACGATCTTGTCCCGCCCCCGGACGCTGAGCGTCTCTGGGGGTGAATGGGGCTGTGGGCGGGTCTGGACGCTGAGCTTCTGCAAGATGATTGGAGGATCAGTCGAAAGGCTGAATCCCGTTTTGATTGACAGCTGTCGCTGGGAGCTTCAGTACCATCGTGGATTTTGCGAGTGAAGTCGGAAGACAAACTGCAACCCATTTCAGGCCATTTTCTTGAAAACTAACAAAGGGGAGAATTTATACATTTATATATAAATAAATTGACAAATTTTATGATGTAAGCCGACAATGAGCTTCCCCTCTTTGAAAGACCAGCAGCCGCCACTGGTACAGAGCAACAGCTTAGATCTGTAGGATAGGTGTCGCTTTTAATAATAATCAATTTAGGGATAGGTGTACCTAAAATGTACTTGTATAGCATACATTTTAAAATATAAACAACCCAAAAACATAAATCTCACCATAAAAAATGTTGTTCTTTTTTATCATTGTACTTCTAATATAGAGTGGCTTTTGAGTGCACTTTTAATAGCTTGTAAGTGGAGTAATTGTCTGTAGTTGCTCTTTTTTCTCTCCCCTCTCGACAGTTCAACAGCAAAATGAAGTATTTAAGTTATTTCTGCCATCTGTTGAACCCAACCAGGTCACAATCAAAAGGCTGCATAATCTTCATGTCAGCTCTTCATCCAGTGAATGGGGCACTCGAGGCTTTGCTTTAACATCAGCCAATGAGCCGCAGATCCTGTGAGATAGCCGATTTCCTGTCTCTTTGTGGTGGGAATGAATATAAAGGTAGCTGACAGACTGACAAGCAGGTGATGGCTGCAGGGCTGAGGAAATGAAAGAAGGGCCAGACTCTTTAAAGGCTCTTGTATTAAAAGCCTGCAGAAACATGGAAGTGAATGCACTGGAGGCTACAAAAATTGCTGATCAAGCAGTGCTGTGACAGTGGGTGCAAAGTTAGTGCCCTGTAAAGCTGCTGCTGGCCGGAGCGCACCAGATAACTCACCACTGCATAAAACACTTACTTTTAGGTGTCACTTGTGCCATTTACAAATAATCAATATTCAATATAAGTGTATTTACACATGAGAAAACTGAACTGTTCACAGTCCAAATCTATCTGCGGTCATTACTGCAGTCAATGAACTTTACTGTTGTGGTGCTAAAATGAACACTCACAGTCTAGTAAATATGTAGTTAAAGCACAATGTCTACTGAGCTCTACTCCCTATTTCTCCTATAAAAGTTTACAGTAGTCGTTTACAGCAGTTATTGCTTAGATGCTTAGAAGAGATGAATTAGATTGGATTAAACACAGGTATAATCTAAAAGGTCCTATTTATTTCCACACAGGTGCTATTAGGGCATTAATGCAGCTAAATTACTAATTGTAGTTTATTCCCTGCTTTAAAATATTTAAGTTTTTTTTATTATTTAATATGTCTTATATTTAACAATCATGATTCAGAGTTGTACTTTTTTACTGCTTGAACAGCCCACAGATAAAAGCAAAAACTTTACACCGATCAGGCATAACATTATAACCACCTTCCTTATATTGTGTTGCCCCCCCCCCCTGCCAAAACAGCCCTGCACCTGTGATGCACTGTGTATTCTGACACCTTTCTATCAGAACCAGCATTAACTTCCTCGGCAATTTGAGCTACAGTAGCTCGTCTGTTGGATCGGACCACACGGGCCAGCCTTCGCTCCCCACGTGCATCAATGACCCTGTCGCCGGTTTACCACTGTTCCTTCCTTGGACCACTTTTGATAGATACTGACCACTGCAGACCGGGAACACCCCACAAGAGCTGCAGTTTTGGAGATGCTCTGACCCAGTCGTCTAGCCGTCACAATTTGGCCCGTGTCAAACTCACTCAAATCCTTACACTCGCCCATTTTTCCTGCTTCTAACATCAACTTTGAGGATAAAAAGTTCACTTGCTGCCTAATATATCCCACCCACTAACATGTGCCGTGATAAAGAGATAATCAGTGTTATTCACTTCACCTGTCAGTGCTCATAATGTTATGCCTGGTCGGTGTATGTACTACAAATACTGGTCTGACCAAACCTTATTTAGAAAATGTGTGCAAAATGTTTTTACTCACATGCACTCTTACAAAATGCACAAAATTGTTGTGCCTACTAGTGTATGCTTATTTTTTATAGGGTACTTTTATGGGAATGCTTTGTTTTGGGTCATTGCAGGTCAAGTTCCATAAAGTGCCATTTTTACACTGAGTAGAAATACACCCTGGACAGAGTGCTAATCTATGCCAACACTTATCCACACATTTACTTACTTACATCTACAGCATGGAGGCTCTACCTGGGTTTCCTCCAGGATCTCTGGTTTCCACCCACAGTCCAAAAACATGTACAAGAGGTACAAAATTGCCCATAACAGTGTTTGACACCAAAGTGATGAATCATGTGTGAGCTGTAACTGACTTGTACAAAAGCATAGTGTAAAACATGACGTAAAAACCCTAATAAACAAACAAAGTTACATATATATAGACAAATAAGACTAGAAAGTCTACCTTCTGCATGTGTTTTTTAAAGGGTCTAAACTAGAAATGTGGATCAAACCCAAGTGCTCAGGACCCATGGTGCGGTGCTGATACCATTTTACTAGCTTATTTTTAAAACATCTTTGTAAAATGATAAGCATAATAAGCATCTGTAGGTATTTGTATAAGCAGAAAGGGCGATCAAGAAATCAGAAACAAGATACAACAGAGCAGCTCAGTGATCACAGGTACAACAAATCAAGCAAGAGTAATTAGGAATCACAAAGTCAGACAAACGGTCCGACACAAAACAAACTTACTGCACACACCTGTACCTGATCCACAAATTCTATACACAGCCTGCCTTGTGGATCTTGCAATATCCTGCCTATCTCTGAGTTCCATGTCTGCTCGTGGTACTTGACCTTGGACTGTTTTTCTGACTTTGTGATTCCTAATTACTCTTGCTGAGAACAGCAAGCTGTAATAATGGCCGAGAAGTGGCGAGACACAAGTGCGGTGACTTAGCAAGGGCTTTATTATGGCAGGTCCAATAATCAAAGTCAATGTCCATAGCAGCGGTCAATACACAGACTGGCAATTAGATACATGAATAATCGATACTCGTAAGTCAAAGAGCAGGCACTGGATATACGCAGCAGGAATATCTGACAAGAAGCTAAAAACATGATTTGAAAAAACGATGAAAAGACAACACAATGCAAAGAACACTGAAACGTAGGGCTTAAATGCACATGCTAATGAAAAGGGATATTAAGAACAGGTAAAACATAAAGAAATTATTCAAAGAAGATAGATGGATGAATGGATGGATGGATGGATGGATGGATGGATGGATGATAGATGGATGGATGGATGGATGGATGGATGGATGGATGATAGATAGATAGATAGATAGATAGATAGATAGATAGATAGATAGATAGATAGATAGATAGATAGATAGATAGATAGATAGATAGATAGATAGATAGATAGATAGATTAGATAGGAAATTAAGCTCAATGTGTTCAGTTTGTTTTTTTAAAATGTACAAAATGAGGAAGAAAAAACAAAAATTAAAACATCACAATCAGGGGGAATAAATCACTGACAGCAGCAGTGTAACGAGTTAAATTTATAGCCTTGCCCCACAATAATTGCCAATCATGTTGATGACTGATCGGCGAATAGCAACGCTGCGGAATCAAACCCTGGATCCCTGCGGTAGAGGGCTAAAGAAGTTCCCCTCTGCGCCACCTAAGCACCTGTTAGATCAGGGGTGTCAAACTCATTTTCACCGAGGGCCACATCAGCTTTATTGTGGCCCTCAAAGGGCCGATTGTAACGTATTCTGCTGTGATTGCAGTCTGTTGTTTTTCTTGGAGGCTGAATTCTGCATTTATATTGTCCTCCTTTACCACAGACACGGCCTCATAACACAAGAGACGCACCGTTTTCTCTTCCTGAAGCACAATCTTGTTTTCATTTTCATTACATTTTCTCCTTCTGCTTAATTTTCTTACTTATATTCTTGTACATTTTAGGATTATGTGTAAATATTTCTTAACATCATCTACTGGTGGGATGTGTCACTTTGCAGGTCACAAAATCAGCATGCATTTTGAGAGATGCAGTTAATGTAGGATTTTACAGTGTATTTTTAAGACAATTGTTCTGCCCTCACTAATAGTTTATCCCCCTTGCTCAGCTAGACAGACAGACAGACAGACAGACAGACAGACAGCTCCCTTCAGAATACAGTGGTTTTATTTGCTTCCCAGCTGTGTGATACACTGTGTGCACCAGAATGAAATAAAAATACAAACAATAAAAACAATAAAGAACTTAATACAGTAAAAGCACACAGCTGTAGTCAAGTGTTACATCTGGTACAATATGAGATTTAACCAAATGTAAAATAGAGGTAAGGAGTTAGCATTTTGTGTAAAGATACTAATTGCTATAGTAACAGTAACAATTGTATTTAATTACGGTAAATTTGTAACTAAAACGCTGTGATATACTCACTAAACATTTACAAACAACTGAGAATATAAACGCCACTACTTACAGACGATGCTTTGGTATTATACTGCAAGATAATTGTTTATATTTATTATTATTGTTTACATTACTACCCGCGTTCTTTTGCAGTAAAAGTCACATGGCTTCTCAGCGAAGGTCAAAGTTAGTTGCCATGACTACGATGTCAACAGTTAAAGGCTTAAAGGCGCAGGTGTCCTATTAAATTATAACTGCGTCTCTGTAACGACTCGAACCATCACAACAATCGTACAGTCGTTTAAGCTCTCGCGGGCCACATAAAATGACGTGGCGGGCCGGATCTGGCCCGCGGGCTGTGAGTTTGACACCCCTGTGTTAGATGATAACAGTTTATTTGATATACAGTGGTACCTTGAAACTCACCGTCAATTGGTTCTGGTAGTGGCGTTGGAGTTTAAAAGGTGTTGAGTTTCAAGGTATTTTTCCCATAAGGATGTATGGAAAACCTGTTAATGTGTTCCATGGTCCCATGGTCTTGCATATATTTTAGGCTAATGTAAAATAATGGGGTTTTGACACTTCTACACTGAAAATAACACAAGTTAAGTAAAAGTAAAACAAAAAAGTTAAAGTAAAACAGTTAAGAAAATCCAGCTAAAGACAGATAGATGTGGAACTTTCAGAGTGAATCTGAAGGTAATTCCACACAAATACAGTTTCGTCTCATATTCACACTTTGATGACGTTTTACCGCACCGCTCAAGCCGTGTGCTGAACAAAGTGGCTGTTCATTGTTAATTTGAAATTAAATAAATACAATCATTTGAGTTTAAGGGTACAAATTTCTCAACAAAGGGCGTTGAGTTTCAAAGATTTTGAGTTTAGAGGACGTTGACTTACAAGGTACCTCTGTACACTCTATAACTAAAATGATGGGATCACCTGACCAAAAGCCTATTAGACATTTTGTTGCAAATGCATTATTCATAGGAACTGAGATCAAATCAAGTCAGGCTATTACAAAATACAAATACTCATACCAATATTTGTATAGAAAGATATAATGATACTAAAATATTGATAATGACAGCTAAAACTCTTTATAAATATGCAGTTATATTAAAAATATTATTACATTTTGGACATCTGCAAACCCAAAATCTGAAGTCTATGAAATTTAATTGGTTAATATGGTAATTACAATGACTGTTTGTTTACATTTTCTTATATTTGCACTGTGGTTCACTTTATAATTTACTTCATAATTTAGATTTTACAGCTGTTACTTACAATCTACACCAGCCTTACGATATAAACCGAAATAACACCTCTATATGTACCCTCAGGTCCTGTTGTTGTAGTGTGTTGTAAGATATAAAATATCCTTTATTTGTCATATATACATATACAGTACAATGAAATTCTTTCTTCACGTATCCCAGCTTATTTGGAAGCTGGGGTCAGAGCACAGGGTCAGCCATCGTACGCCACCCCTGTAGCAGACAGGGTTAAGGGCCTTGCTCAAGGACCCAACAGTGGCTGCATAGCTGAGCCAGGATTTGAACCGCCAATCTTCCGGTTGATAGCCCAAAACTCTACCCACAAGGCCACCACTGTCCATTATTGTCTGAGTGTTGTTGTGATTATACAGATACTTGTTTGTATAACGTGAATCTCTGTAGTGTGTACTATTACTTTTACCTTTTGATTTGTGTAACTTGCTACTGAGGCCTTAATTTCCTTCGGGATTAATAATCTATCTATCTATCTATCTATCTATCTATCTATCTATCTATCTATCTATCTATCTATCTATCTATCTATCTATCTATCTATCTAAGTAACTAATACTGTTTGTCTTTGCCATTCACATGCATGTGATTTTGACTTGCAAATGATAAGCACAATACAGGCCTGATTAAGAAACTTTTTTTGTTTCAAAAATCATTTGTAGAAACTTTAAATACGTGTGAATACCTTTAGAATGATCTAACTTCAACTCACCTCCTTATAATTGAGGCCTCTGGGCTCCACTATTTTCTTTGGTAAATTTGTAAGACTGATTATAAACAAACTGTATAATTGGAAGTTATTGTTTCCTCACTTATTAAATAAGCGTGATTACATTTTGTCGAAATCCAGCAAACATTGCTTGGAATCCAAACAACTCAATAAGAATAAAGGAAACGATTTTTTGGATGTTGACTTACCAAAAAATTAAGACTCATAGTGAATTCAAGCAAGTTCATCATGGCTCTAGATTAACAAACACTTCTTAACCTGGGGGTCAGGACCTTCTCTGGGGTTGCAGGATGGGTGGTCATGAGAGAAATGACATTATTTAATAATACAAGATGGGCTACAAGGGAATTGAATAATGTTAAATCATTTTGCTAGGATTAAAAACAGAGAAAATAATTTTTATTATGATATAATCATCATTTTCCAATATAAGAATTATTTCCCATCCAGAGGTCATAAATTAAAACTAATTCCTTGGTCATTTATTTTGGTTAGTTAAATTACTGATGAACAGTGAGGTGAAAGATGTATTCAAGCACTCCTGCTGTTATTCAATATACACCGATCAGCCATAACATTAAAACCACCTCCTTGTTTCTACACTCACTGTCCATTTTATCAGCTCCACTTACCATATAGGAGCACTTTGTAGTTCTACAATTACTGACTGTAGTCCATCTGTTTCTCTGCATGCTTTGTTTAGCCCTCTTTCATACTGTTCTTTAATGGTCAGGACCCCCACAGGACCACTACAGAGCAGGTATTGTTTGGGACCAACCAAAAATATATCCAGCCAACAGCGCCTTGTGGGCAGCGCCCTGTGACCACTGATGAAGGTCTAGAAGATGTCCAACTCAAACAGCAGCAATAGATGAGCGATCTTCTCTGACTATGCACAAAAATGATGTTTTAGAAGGATAAGGTTTATATGGACGAATATTCAGAAACCACAAATTAATTAACTGTCACTTTGTTGTTAAGCTGTCATTGGCAACTACAGCTGTAAGACATTCCCTATAGACAAATCCTTTTGAACTTCCCAAAGTTACAAGGGTCTCTGCTGGACTAGCAATTTTGTTGTCTTGTTGTCTGGTTTTAGTTTATTGGAGCATGTACATTTAGCGTGATCCATTTATGTGTTCTTCTATGAAGTGTAACATACCAGTGGGAAGTGGTAGCCTAGTGGTTAAGGTACTTGATGTAGGAGGGAGGTCACTGGTTATTGCTCTATTACTGTCAGGTTGCCATTCTTGTTAACTCTTAATTTCTTGGATTGTATTTGGGCATAATTATACATTACTTCGAATATTTTATTTATTATTTATTAGGATTTTAACGTCATGTTTTACAACTTTTGGTTACATTCATGACAGAAACGATAGTTACTCGTTACACAAGATTCATCAGTTTACAAGTTTAATGTCAAATTGTATCTCCAATTCACCTCACTTGTATGTTTTTGGACTGTGGGAGGAAACCGGAGCTCCCGAAGGAAGGAAACTCATGCAGACACAGGAAGAACATGCAAACTCCACATAGCAAGGACCCGGCCTGCCCCACCTGGGAATCGCAGCCAGGACTACCCACTGAGTCACCGTGCCGCCCCTCACTTTGGATACAAGCGTCCACTAAATGCCATAATTGTAAATGGTCCCACCTCCATACTTTACTGTGGGTAAGGTTCGATCTCTGAACAAAATCAGCTAAATTATTAGGTTTTTGATGCCATGAACTATCCACTTGATCTGACAGGATGTGTTGTTTTCTGGCCATGGTTCTGTATGTTATATAATTGTTAGGGCTGGTATCGGATCGGTCCCATATTGGCCCAAATCACTGGATTGGAAATTGGAAGGAAAAAACGTATAATCCAATCCGATACTGTTGCTTAATGTAAATAACACTTAATGTAAATAACACTTAATGTAAATAACACTTAATGTAAATAACACTTAATGTAAATAACATTTAATGTAAATAAGGCCATTCAGAAATTAAAACACACTGATGTACTTAAACTTTTAGCATTTTAAAAAATCACCTACTACTGTCACAATTAAAAACATTGTTTTATGGCATGTCGTCAAAGTGTCTACAATTGGAAGGTGTGAATGTCAATCAAACACGATGGACCAATTAGAATTGACGCAGAGTTTGGTTGCGATTTTCCGTTAAAGTTCTGTCATTTTTAGATTATTAACAACCAAAGCGCTCTTGGATTTGGAAGAGCACATCTGTGGCTAAACGCGAAACGGTGTAGTTTGTTTTATTACATAACTTTAATGGGTTAAATTTTGTTGAGGATGTGAGAGATCGCTAAGCCGGGACAAGATAGATACATTTGTTTATTTTTTATTATTTGTTTCATTTTTATTGTTTATAAATAATATTTTTCGCATGCCTCTTCAAGGTGTAGACTTGAGAGTTGACAGATCTACAATTTTATACTGAAATTATAATGTATTTGTTAAATACAGATAAAGTTGCACTTTAAATTTTATTTTAAATGTTTGTATGTTGCTATTAAACAAGCTAAAAATGCTGCTAAATGTTCTGTGTGTAAAAGTTAAAATGAAAACAGCAGTTTTGTATAAGTGTGATGTTGTAGCTTCTGTATTTATTCCTTTAAAATATTTGTTTCACAGTCTGAGCATTGTTATTTAGATAGCTAGTTTAACCATGGTGCATTGAGACATGTATTATTACTGCTTAGTTGTTTGAGAGGAGAAATGAGGGTATCGGATTGGTATCGGCAGATACTCAATTTGCAGTATCGGACATAAAAAAGTGGTATCGAGCCAGCCCTAATAATTGTATAATCACAGATAGTAAAGATTTTCTACAATTCACATTACATTATTTACCAGTTTTGTTTGCAGAGAATTGAACAGACCCTATATTAGCCATACAAATGCAAATTTTAAAAGACCCCAAATATTTTTTGCTCGTGTCCATATGTTTTACTTTCCACATGGTGCACAAGGAGCACTGAAAACAACTGAAGAGACGAACTGCCCGAGGCTATTTTGAGACGTTTAAGGATAAAATCTCAGAGGCTTTGAATGCACGAGTTCACACAATATAAAGTAAATGGCAAACCGCTAACATGCACAGTAGTGAGATTTAGAAAATGCCAAAAAATGCATGAATTTTTTCATTCTGTTTTTCATTCTGAATGCTGAACTTTCCCTGACAACAAAACAACACCACCCCTTACGGGATACACAACAAAAAACACCCACACAGTTCTTACAGAGTCACAAATGTTTTCAAAGTATGATCATCAAATAACTTTTCACTCCATCATGCTCATGAACGACTGAACACTGCATGCACACAACTGCTCATCCTCGAGACACTTGTACACTTAGCAACTGCTTATTTAATTAGGTAGAAAATTATAAATTTGTATGTATAATGACATACAACATTCCATACACTGGTCTTTCACACTCACTATCCATTTCCTATTTATATATTTTCTATATTGCACATACACAGACCAGCCATAACATTAAAACCCACCTCCTTGTTTTTTTACACTCACTGTCCATTTTATCAGCTCCACTTACCACATAGAAGCACTTTGTAGTTCTACAATTACTGACTGCAGTCCATCTGTTTCTCTGCATGCTTTGTTAGCCTCCTTTCATGCAGTTCTTTAATGGTCAGGACTCTTCCAGGACCACCACAGAGCAGGTATTATTTAGGTGGTGGATCATTCTCAGCACTGCAGTGACACTGACATGGTGGTGGTGTGTTAGTGTGTGTTGTGCTTGTCTGGGTGGATCAGACACAGCAGCGCTTTCTGGACCACCTTGTAGATGTCAGAGACGATCGCTCATCTATTGCTGCTGTTTGAGTTGGTCATCTTCTAGACCTTCATCCGTGGTCACAGGACGCTGCCCACGGGACGCTGTTAGCCAGATGTATTTTTGGTTGGTGGATTATTCTCAGTCCAACAGTGACAGTGAGGTGTTTAAAAGCTCCATCAGCATTGCTGTGTCTTATTCACTCATACCAGCACAACACACACTAACACACCACCACCATGTCAGTGTCACTGCAGTGCTGAGAATGATCCACCACCCAAATAATACCTACTCTGTGGTGGTCCTGGGAGAGTCCTGACCATTGAAGAACAGCATAGAAGGGGGCTTACAAAGATGCATGCAGAGTAACAGATGGACTACAGTCAGTAATTGTAGAACTACAAAGTGTTTCTATATGGTAAGTGGAGCTGATAAAATGGATAGTGAGTGTAGAAACAAGGAGGTGGTTTTGATGTTATGGCTGATCTGTGTATTTTAACACAATGTGGATTGCACATGCTAATGTTTACAGGTATGAAAGTGTGTTTTTTTGCACTGCGAGCTTCCCTGTGACCGAAGACAAATCCCTTGTATGTGTGAGCATACTTGGCCAATACAGCCTGATTCTGATTCTAAAGTGATCAAATGCTACCTCTTGTTTTTACATCATGGCAGATACAAAAACAGCCCCAATACTGAATTACAATACAAAGACATGAGACAGAAATGCACTGGTGCCTGATACTGTGTATAAAATGACGTGTTAATCTATAAGACATTTTACAATGAGGAATCAATACACAGCTTTAATCAATACACTGTTCTAGTATGCAGAACTAAATACAGCCAGCCAGTGTTCAGCAGTGCTCAGCGGTGTTGAGACTCCACAGCGCCTACAGTGTGCAGTCACTAAATCTGAACCGATGCCCCACTGTGTTTAACTCAGTCACCCACAAAGCATGCCACCTGTGACACAACAGCTGTGTGTGGCCTGACATAGAGTTCTGGAAAGCATCAAAAGGCACCCTAGAGCTCCGAGAGCCACCATAAACAGTAAGGAAGGTGGCATATAGCTAAAAAACAGGATGAAATAAGATCTACTTGAGAATACCCAACCCCCATACGAAGTACAATCAATCATAATACTGCTCTGCTGCTGAGTTATTGCTCCTGGAAATAGGGTTAAGAATAATCTCATCAAGTCTGCAATCGGTCACCGTATAAGATGTCAGGCAGTCTTTTCCTTTGCTTCGACTTTTTTGCTGCTAATGGTCCGAGTACAAATTTAGGATTTATTTTGCTCGGCTTCCAATTTTGAGACCTTCAATCATATAAGGATGCATTTTAGGAAAATTGAGTTAGGAGCAATAGGCCCTACTGGATGACAAAATGCTGGAATAAACCCAGAGCAAGGTGCCAATCAGAGCATCAGTCACCAACCTATTCACACAGTCACAGGATGAACAGGCAAAACCCTGCAGAAACTAGCACTGAACTCAGACCCTGTTGCACCACAATAACTATAAAGTTCCACTGAACCAAGGACCCCAAAATATGTGGGCAGATTAACATGAGCGTGTTGGACATCCCATTTCAAAACCGTTAATATGAAGTTCACCCTCCCGTTTGTGGCTATAAAGCCTTAACTTTTAAGATTTTAAGATTTGGGAGTTTGTCTGTTAACACGTATACCCATTACGTCAAGAGACCAGACATCCCAAGTCTCCCGGAAGTTCCGGGAGTCTCCCGCATATACATAGCGGCTCCCCGATGCCCGCAAGTCAGATAAAATCTCCCGGAATCTAGAACGGGCGGCCCAGACTTTATTCCCCGATCGCGTATTAAATCCGTTATCTGATATACAATCTAGCGCACTGTGTAGGGAACATAAATCCGTTATCTGATAAAATGTACAATCTAGCGCACTGTGTAGGGAACATAAATCCGTTATCTGATATACTGTACAATCTAGCGCACTGTGTAGGGAACATAAATCCGTTATCTGATATACTGTACAATCTAGCGCACTGTGTAGGGAACATAAATCCGTTATCTGATATACTGTACAATCTAGCGCACTGTGTAGGGAACATAAATCCGTTATCTGATATACTGTACAATCTAGCGCACTGTGTAGGGAACATAAATCAATTGTACAATATACTGTCTAGTGCACTATGTAGGGAACATAAATCCGTTATCTGATATACAATTTAGTGCACTATGTAGGGAACATAAATCCGTTATCTCATATACAATCTAGCGCACTGTGTAGGGAACATAAATCAATTGTACAATATACTGTCTAGTGCACTATGTAGGGAACATAAATCCGTTATCTGATATACAATTTAGTGCACTATGTAGGGAACATAATTAATTACGTAATACACTATCTAGTGCACTATGTAAGAAACACAAATCATCATCTAGTTATACTTTTTAGTGCACTATGTAGTAAACATGAATGCGTTATCTAATACACGATCTAGTGCACTATGTAGGGAACATAAATCCGTCATCTGATATACAATCTAGTGCACTGTGTAGGGAACATAAACCAATTGTCTAATTCACTATCTAGTGCACTACCTAGGGAACATAAATTCATATCTAAAATACTATCTATGTAGGGAACATAAATCCGTTATCTGATATACAATTTCGTGCACTATGTATGGAACCTAATCCGTTAACTAATACGCTACCTAAAGAATTATGTAAGAAACATAAGTTTATTATCTAGTACACTATCTAGTGCACTAAGTAAGGAACATAAATTCTTTTCTAATATACAATCTAGTGCACTATGTAGGGAACATTAATGTGTTTGTGACACAAACAGTTAGCAGCTCCTAAAAGTTCTGTTATCACCCATATCCTTTGGTGTGTGCGAGAGGACCAGGTCCGGGGGTACCTCCCTGAAATGAGTTTTTGCAACTTGGGATGTCTGAGAGACTGTCAGACAAGAAGGCCTGCCTTGCAATGAAAACTTCAACTAATCCCAAAGCTGTTAATTGGGGTTCAGGCCAGGGCAATGGAACTAGTTTACATTCATCTTGGGCACTGGACTGTGAACAAGACACAGTCATACTAAGCACAAGGCACAAATACACCCTTGGCAGCGAGCCAGTCCACTCAACTATTTAGTCTCTTACAAATCTTAACATCTTATGAAGAAAAGGAGAAGTTAAGTTTATACAAATAATAATGAAGTGTGGTAGAGCAACACCGATCAGCCATAACACTAAAACCACCTCCTTGTTTCTACATTCACTGTCCATTTTATCAGCTCCACTTACTATAAAGAAGCACTTTGTAGTTCTACAATTACTGACTGTAGTCCATCTGTTACTCTGCATGCTTTGCTAGTCCTCTTTCATGCTGTTCTTTAATGCTCAGGCCTCTCCCAGGACCACTACAGAGTAGGTATTATTTGGGTGGTGGATCATTCTCAGCACTGCAGTGACACAGTGAATAAGACACATCAGCGCTGATGGAGTTTTTAAACACCTCACCGTTACTGCTGGACTGAGAATAGTCCACCAACCAAAAATATATCCAGTCAAAAGCACCCTGTGGACCACGGATGAAGGTCTAGAAGATGACCAACTCAAACAGCAGCAATAGATGAGCGATCGTCTCTGACTTCACGTCTACAAGGTGGACCAACTAGGTAGGAGTGTCTAATAGAGTGGACAGTGAGTGGACACTGTATTTAAAAACTCCAGCAGCGCTGCTGTGTCTGATCCACTCATACCAGCACAACACACACTAACACACCACCACCATGTCAGTGTCACTGCAGTGCTGAGAATGATCCACTACCTAAATAATACCTGCTCTGTGGTGGTGCTGTGGGGGTCCTGACCATTGAAGAACAGGGTGAAAGCAGGCTAAAAAAGTATGTAGAGAAATAGATGGACTACAGTCAGTAATTGTAAAACTACAAAGTGCTTCTATTTGGTAAGTGGAGCTGATAAAATGGTCAGTGAGTGTAAAAACAAGGAGGTGGTCATAATGTTATGGCTGATCAGTGTATAAGTATATAACAGGCCTTTTTTAAGGTTTGTTTTTAATACACAGCCTGAAGGTTAAGCATCTCAATGTGAATCTGTCTGGCCTGTTGTAAATGCATGATCAGTTTGATTACTGAAGAATTAAAAATCTGATTTAAAAAAATATAGATAAACCTAAAATCTATAATATTTCTATAGTCTGACTAAGTGTTTGGTTACAGCAACTTCTTAACCAAGCCATATGCAAATGTTGCCTATAATAAAAAAAGATTTGTAGGAAAAGTAGAGTTTAATTCAGTCTGCCGGGCCTTTTAGATTTAAGATTTTGCGTGCATAATAGCCAATAAAATAATTCCACATCTCACGCACTTATGCCACCCGAAATAAAAGTCGAAAGGTCTGTCATAATTCATCTCCGGCAGCCTCCTCTCCTTCACCACGCTATCAGTCAATCAGAAGCATTCTGACATTCCTGCAACCGAGGAGAGGCAGGTGTCTCTCTCCCCAAGTTACAGCCTGTGAATTATTAATTGCAAAGTTCAAATAATCACATCACATAAGCAAAGCCTGAGAATCATCTCTAGACTCTCTCTCTCTCTCTCCCTTTGCTCGCTCTAAATTTTTTTCCCTCTCATCTGCACTCTCTTTCTGAAGTAGAGTCATTTTATCTGTTGAAATAAAGAAACAGC
The DNA here is from genome assembly GCF_030014385.1 of Trichomycterus rosablanca. NCBI lineage: Eukaryota > Metazoa > Chordata > Actinopteri > Siluriformes > Trichomycteridae > Trichomycterus > Trichomycterus rosablanca. The sequence goes on along the minus strand of NC_085993.1, from coordinate 40,637,269 downwards.
TCTCTGCTACTGCATGTGACATGCTTACATCACAAGCAGTTAGAATAACACAATACATATGAAGCGCAATAGACTTGTTTATTTTATTACTTGTAACCACAGTCTGAATATCTGAGCTGAATATCATTATATTCTCCAAATTGTTCAGTTTTATAAAACAGGCAATTCGTTGGAACTCCATCAGTATGATAATGGGAACAAAGAGAAAACTCACGAATTCTGCCAGCCATAAGTAAATACAGATAGTAAATATCATGATTTGTTCTCTCTTGTGGACTGAAAACATTTTAAGTTAGTACAAGACGTATCTACGTAAGATAACCCATCAAGCAATTTTGGAAAAATGAAAACCCATTTCTAAACACATACAAGATCATAAGTGTGAACACATTTACTTATGCAGTTTTTTTTATTATTATTCAAATCTATTCTAGGGGTGGGGCGACGCGTTGATAAAAAATACTTCGATTTGCAAAAACGTGTATCGACGCATCACAAAGATGGCCAAGCCCACTAAAAACATGGATTTCTCTGGGGAAGCTGCAGCTAAAAACCTTGCACACGAGCATCTAAAGTTTAGGAGTGTTTTTCACAAAGATACAACAATGTGGTGCTCTGTAAACGCAAAGTGAAGATCGTTTATCGCAGCAGGACGACTTCTGTGCACGAGCACATGAAGCGCAGGCATCCCGTCACGTCAGCACAACACGCCGGTGGGTTTGTTTACATTTACTTCTCCACCCTAGCGTTATATATTAGGGTTATTAACACATGTAGCTAAGGTGCTTATGTTAGTAGTAGCCGCTGTTAGTAGTTGATTCTCTGTCTTCATCGCCCCACTGTAAAAAAAAAAAGTGCAGCCAACTGAAAAAAAAAAGTCAACTTATTACAAGTTAAATTACTTATTACGAGTAAATCTGCCCAACTCAAAATATTAACTAAGTTATGAGTCCACTTAACAAAAATTATTTTGTCCATAGAATCAAGTACAGAACAAAGCAATGTTAGTTGGGAGAACAAAAGCTATCACAACTTCAAAAAATGAGTCCAGATGGTTAACTTAATATTTTAAGCCAAAGTTGTAAAGAACAATCTTTATGAAACAAGGTGAGCATTATTAAAAACCTTTATTAAACAGAATGGGGTAAAATACAATATGCAAACAACAATATGCAATTTAACAGCAAAATAGCTTACTAATAACTTACTAAACAACCTACTACTAAAGAAAATAGCTAGCACACTAACATACTGCCAGAAAACGACCAGCTTTACTCTCCCCCCCAGCTGTTCTGGGCTTCCAAACATTGTTTTACATTTATTTTCACATTATTTCATATTTATTTCTCCAGCTAATATTTCTACAATAACAATAGCTTCATATTCACAGACCTTTATCCGCTGATGTAAATGACTTTCTTTACTCTATGCTAGCGATCTCTCAGAAACATACATCACTAATTAAGTTTAGCCATTAGCTACTATTCTGGCTGGGTGTTGAACATACTTTGCCCCAGTTAATGTATCTTCTGTCTTGAACTTCTGTTTTTGTAGAATCTGGGACAGCTAAATGAACATGACCAGTATTACAGATACCTATCATACCTTTTTTGGCAGATTACTTATTTAGTTTTTATGCATTTCCCCCCTATTTTCCTCCCGATTTAGCGCACTCAATTTATGTTTCGCTACTGAGGGATACCCGATTGCATCCGAGGAGAGCACGTCGCTGTACACGTCACTTCCGACACGTGCACAGCCCTCCTCGGCTCGCCCATGCACTCTGCACAGGCATCTCTTCCGCCAATCAGGGTCCTTACACAGCGTAGGAAGATCCCACCCACACATAGTCCGGTCCCCACCCTGCAGATACGGTGGACAGTTAGTATCTGCTGCAGGCACTGCCGAATATGCCCGCCAGATGGCGCCCAGCTGACCGGTGGCAACGGCAAGTTTCAAACCGAGGAGTTCAGAATCTCGGCACTGGTGTGCTGGAGGAATATCCCGTTTCGCCACCTGGACGCCTTTGGCAGATTACTAGTCATAAAAGACAATGGGTCTTATTTCATATTGCATATAAATATTAATCCATTTAGGTGAACAGATCTGTCAACATTTTAACATAAAAATGACCATAAAGGTATTTTGAAAATATGTGATAAATATTGCAAAATGAAATTGGTGAAACAATCAGATCAAAGCATTTGTGACTAAGAAAAAAATAGTCTAATAACAGGACCAGGTCAACCCAAAGAGCCCTGCAATCCTTAAATGCAAACATCAAGAACTAACATGCAGAAAAGTTGGGATCAAATGGTAAAAAGTATATATAACATATTTTAGAGTTTTTTCTATGTCTTATCCTCTTGTTTTCTATAAAGCTCACACTTGTAGTTTATTGTCTGTAACCACAGCCCCTTTGCAGTGTTGTCTACTTCAGTCAATGTTTAGAGCGCAGATGGAAAGTGTGATTAAATGGGAGCAATGGTGTTGAGAAGATGAAATCAGTCGGAGATGGAGTAGATAAAGGAGCATTATACTGATGGATTTAACAAGGTGTGTTCATTTACACTCTCCTTCACAGAAGCATGACGTGATGAGATGCATCCACCATGCAGGGACTCTTTCAGCCAATTCCTGCCACTTAAGCTTGGCGTATGGTTGAATTGCTGTTTTGGATGGATGGGTCAGTACTGTGAATGTGTTTACATGGACTGGATTCAATCTCTGAAGCTGACTGATTATTCAAGTAGTCTATATGCAGCATATACGTACACTGATCAGCCATAACATTAACACCACCTCCTTGTTTTTACACTCACTGTCCATTTTATCAGCTCCACTTACCATATAGAAGCACTTTGTAGTTCTACAATTACTGACTGTAGTTCATCTGTTTCTTTACATACCTTTCAGCCTGCTTTCACCCTGTTCTTCAATGGTCAGGACCCCCACAAGACCACTACAGAGTAGGTATTATTTAGGTGGTGGATGATTCTCAGCACTGCAGTGACACTGACATGGTGGTGGTGTGTTAGTGTGTGTTGTGCTGGTATGAGTGGATCAGACACAGCAGCGCTGATGGAGTTCTTAAATACCGTGTCCACTCATTGTCCAGTCTATAAGACACTCCTACCTAGTTGGTCCACCTTGTAGATGTAAAGTCAGAGACGATCACTCATCTATTGCTGCTGTTTGAGTTGGTCATCTTCTAGACCAATGCTGGATATTTTTGGTTGGTGGACTTTTCTCAGTCCAGCAGTGACAGTGTGGTGTTTAAAAACTCCATCAGCGCTGCTGTGTCTTATACACCTGTACCAGCACAACACACACTAACACACCACCACCATGTCAGTGTCACTGCAGTGCTGAGAATGATCCACCACCCAAATAAGACCTACTCTGTGGTGGTCCTGTGGGGGTCCTGACCATTGAAGAACAGCATGAAAGGGAGCTAACAAAGCATGCAGAGAAATAGATGGACTACAGTCAGTAATTGTAGAACTACAAAGTGCTACTATATGGTAAGTGGGGCTGATAAAATGGACAGTGAGTGTAGAAACAAGGAGGTGGTTTTAATGTTATGGCTGATCGGTGTACCAATCGTATACAGACATCAGAGAGGCTGATTATCTGCACACCAACACAGACACTAAAAACTATTTCAGCAGTAAAGCAAAATGGGGGCATTATAGGCAATAGAGTCCAAACAGCTTTTGGTCATTAAGAAAACATTTGCGATTAACTTAATTAAAATGTTGTAGCATGAACTACAATGGGCTGGTAATGCAAGGAATCACAAATAGGTCTAGAATGCCTCATTATTGTAAAATTAGTTACCAGCAAAAGAAACATTATTGATGCTAAAGAAGGATCTGACACTTATTAACTGCAGTGTTTTAGTATTGTTTTCTTTTTAAGACTGAACTGTGAATAACGAATCCGAATACTTGTGTTTAAGAAGAACAAACAGTTGTGTTTTATTAGTCTAGGTTATAATAACTTAAAAGAGTAAATAGGGAATAAATCATAATTGACTGTATGGTGAGGAATGTGAATGCACAGTGAATAATCTCTACTGATACAATACATGGTCACTTGTGGACACCTGACCCACATTTTTTTTTTTTTTTATAAAATAAATAATAGTTTTACCACCTTTTTATTCTGGTCAGGGTCACAGAATCACTAGGCTCAAAGCAGTAACACACCCTGGACAGGACGCCAATCCATCGACCACCTCCCCTCAGACAAAGCCAATCACGTCTGCATGTAGACACTCAACCAGCCAATAGAACGGCTGGGGATTTGAACCCTTGATCCCAGCACTAGTGGGTTAGTGCAATTTACCGCTGTGCCACCTGAGCACTTACTCCTTAGACATGCACTACTCCATATTAACGCCAATACTTTTGAAATATCACACCACAATGACCAAGACCTAATTGATTAAATATAAAGGCAAGTTTAATGACTTGAAAACTGATGTATGGATTTGGTTATTTCAGTTACATAAGCAAGCATAAAAATAGATTTGCACCCTGTTTTTTAAACTGACAGACTGTCTGACAGCCTTACATGATGACAGTGGAGCGATGAAACTCACCACAGCGGATGAATATGCGCATCAGTTAAGTGAATCAAGCAAAAAATTTAAAAGATTAGCTTTGGATTCTTTTACTTTTTAGACCGATACAGAATCACACATACTAGATAAAGTACTTTATTGATTCCTGAGCAATATTGTTCACAGCAGCATACAAAGCACATCAGATTACAAGTACCATACAAACAACACATCCATACCAGGACACAAATCTATTAGACTGCAAGAGGAACTTGCAATTCAAGCATGGGCGATCGGGCGACGCACCACCAAAATTTTTCTATCACATTCAACCGGTGTTAAACTACCTGTGACTGTTCTGGAGTCTGTCTTGCCTCTGAATATCGTAGTCCAATCAGCGTCGAGTTGTGTTCCGTACAGTACCGCCCCTTTTGGGCGATTTCAGTCTGATTGAAAATCGCCCCGGATTGCTCTCATAGACTCTCATGTTAAGGCACTTTTTTTCGAACTGCAGGCGCTGCAATACATTCTGTATGGGTTCCGGGAGGGCTCGCACTTACGTGCTTGAGTCACACATAACGTAGCGATGTGTAGCGATAATTGTAGCAGCTAGCGATCTCGTCACCATGACTACCATTACCTCAGTTCGGAGCAACTCCATCGTGTCATTACTCCATCGCCCCCCGAGAGATTTGGCAGGAGCCGCCACTGAATTCAATTAAAATGGTAAGTGTGGTATATTAGTAATAAGTAGTATTTTTACATAAAATAACTAGAGATGTACCGATCGGGGTTTTTGGCACCGATTTCGATCTCCGATCTCCTTTCAGAGCGACGATAGCCGATTCCGATCTGGGGGGGGGTTACTTGTCTGGGGGGGACACGAGTGCCTGACCGGGGGGCGTGGCGGCATTGCGAGATTTTCTTTTACTTCTAAAACTAAAGCAATTCATTTTTTTACCCACAGGAGACATATTTCATTAGTCTAACTGACCACACACACACACGCACGCAGGTTTAATGTTATCCAGTTCAGTCTGAAAAAAACTTAAAAATAGGGAAACAGTGAAGATAAACCAGTGACAAACGCAGCGACATGTGTGTGTGTGTCTTTAAGAGAGATGATCTGTTCACAGTATCTATATAAGTGATTTGCAAGTCGATTCATTTTATGCGAAGCGTAAGTTTCTCTTCTCAGTTATCTCTCCGTGTTTACTGTTATTAATTAATGTCATGGTTTTAAATAAACACCAGCTACTACAGAACATTTTGTGTGACTCTCTTACATTAAAAAGCTTCATTAAACCGCTATTACCACAGAGCGGTAACCGAGTCAGACTCGTTCTGCCTGTGGAGCTAAAAGTTTTCTGTCAGTCAGAGCAGATGATCCTGAACTAACCAACTTAGTAACTAATAAACTTTTGCCTCTGATTGGCTCTGTAACGTTTTCTGTTCTCATCTACATCACAAGCAAGAACCACTTACGATTTACCAAAGTGAACCACGAGTTTATATAATGTGCTCATAGAATCGACTCAGAAGGGGTCGGGTTGAATTATCTTTTTAAAGTAAATATTTCAATCAGCAAAATTGCATCGTATGTATGATGCACAACGTTAATTATGTTATTTTTGTCACGTGGGAAGAAAGGACGCAAATGCAGAAGTAAATAATAATAATATTATTTTATTTAATTATAAAGGACAACAGAAAGATAAACAGCAAACGAAAAACAGAACACAAAAACCCGATCGGAAACTCCGACGGAGCTGCTGCCGCAACTAAATGAAAAATGGTAAAAGGAAAACTAAATTGAAGAGCGCGAGACGCGAACCCCGATCAGCCGCGTGACAGCAGGGAGCTTTACCACTGCGCTGAAGCGGTGCTGGGGAAGGGGAACGCGAGAACCCCTAATATGTTTAGGAGCGAGGGGAGAGAAGGAGAACTCCGAGGAGCGCTAGACCCACCACCGCGATTAACTATAGCAGTGACGGGTGGCGCGCTCTGGGTCGCGGAGCTGACACACACCGATCTGAAACAAGAAAGAAACAAATAGGCAAAGTTAGACAGGCGTAGACTGCGGATTCGAACCGGGGATATTTGGCATGACAACCGCTTGCTCGACGGAGTCGCCACCCAGCGGTTGGAGAATCCAATGTTCAGATTAACTAAAAGGCACTGGTGCCAGAATTACCATCAGCGTTAGAACAGCGCTGAGTGAAACCGCTAATGCTAAATGCTAGCGAGAAAATGAACTGCAGTTCGAGGACTGCGCGGCGTCGCACCACACTATATCTAAGAGGCCGAAAGAACATACCAATTACCTCAAACCTTGCGGTTTTACATGCCCGAATGGCATACGCCACCAGGGCTACCAGCTAAGGCTACGAACGTGTGGACGAGCTGCCACAAAGGACCGAAAACAAACAAAGGTGCGACACCCGCTGCTGTGTGGAGCTGGCTTAAATAGTCAGCCCCACAGCTGCGGGTGATCAGCACTAATTAGGAGGCCTGGTATAAGAGGCCTTTGTTTTCTGAGCTCTGTAATGTCTGCTTCGCTGGGAACCCGGGGCACGTTCACCAGCTACCACAGACCTCGTTATAGAACCCCCTCCTCTAGGGACAGCTCCTGAGGTCCCAAGACCCGCAGCTCGGTTGCGCCGGAACTCGCGGATCAGTTCAGGGTCCAGGATCTGGCGAGCCGGTACCCATGAACGTTCCTCAGGGCCGTAACCTTCCCAATCCACCAAGTATTGGGTGCTACCCTGAACCTTCCTGCTGTCAAGCAACCGGCGGACGGTGAAGGCAGGGGCACCCTGGATGATACGAGGGGCGGGAGGTTGGGGAGGGGGTAAAACTCCCCCGCACATAAATGGTCGGAGATGGGAGACATGAAAGGTTGGATGCACTTTCATACGGGGAGGAAGCTCCAACCTATACGTCACCGGATTAATCCGCTTTACCACCTTGAACGGACCAATGTACTTGGGTGCCAACTTATGTGGGGCACCTCGAACGGGGAGATCCCTCGTTGACACAAGTACTCGTTGGCCTGGCCGGAAGGTAAGAGCCGGCTGCCGCCTGCGGTCAGCTTTGCGCTTCACAGAGCGCTGGGTGGCCACAAGTGCCTGCCTAGCTTTGCGCCAGGCGGCGCGGCAGCGGCGGACATGAAGCTGTACAGACGGGACCGCTACCTGCTGCTCCTGCTCAGGAAAGAGCGGCGGAGGGTACCCGAACTGAGCCTCAAACGGTGACATTCCAATCGCCGAATGATGCAGGGTGTTGTGAGCAAACTCTGCCCATATCAACTTATCCGACCACGTGGTCGGATTCCCTGCCGTCAGGCACCTGAGCATCTTGCTCAGATCCTGGATCAGCCTCTCCGACTGCCCATTCGACTCCGGGTGGTAGCCGGAGGATAAGCTGGCCGTGGCGCCAATAAGTTGGCAAAAGGCCCGCCAGCACTGGCTTACAAACTGTGGACCCCGATCAGACACAATGTCTGATGGGACCCCATGTGCTCTCACCACATGATTCAGGATGATTTGCGCAGTACCCATGGCGGATGGTAGCTTGGGCAGTGGGATAAAAAGGCAAGATTTGGTAAACCGGTCGACAATTACCAATACCGCCGTGAACCCTCTGGATTTTGGCAAGCCTGTCACAAAGTCCAGAGAAATGTGGGACCACGGTCTAGCAGGTATTGGCAACGGATGAAGGAGGCCCCTCGGGCGCTCTCTGGGTGTCTTGTTCAGAGCACACACAGAGCAAGCACGGACAAAGTCACGTACCTGGTTCTCCATCCCCGGCCACCAAAATCTTCGGCGCAGCAAAACCAGGGACTTAGTCACACCTGGGTGCGCCGAAAATGGGGAAGCATGGGCCCATTCAAAAACCTGACGCCGTACGGATGAAGGTACGTACAGTCTGTCAGGAGGTCCCCCACCGGGGTCGGGTTCAGCCCGGTGGGCATCCCGAATGACCTTCGATATGCCCCATGTGACTGGGGCCGCTATCAGGGTCGAGGGGATCACGGGATCAGGTCCGGTCTCCGGCCTGGTCGGTTCCCACTGTCTAGACAGAGCGTCCGGTTTGACGTTTTTGGACCCCGGTCTATAAGACAGTGTAAAATTGAACCTTCCAAAAAATAAGGACCACCGGGCCTGACGGGAGTTCATCCTCTTGACTTGCTGGATGAATGACAGATTTTTGTGATCTGTCCAGACAAGAAAAGGATGATTGGCCCCCTCGAGCCAGTGTCGCCACTCCTCTAACGCCAACTTAATGGCCAAGAGTTCCCTGTCTCCAACCGGGTAGTTCCGCTCGGCTGGAGTCAGGCGGTGCGAGAAGAAGGCACATGGATGCAGCTTCTTCCCTGGCCCCACTCTTTGGGACAAAACTGCCCCAGCTCCGACCTCGGAGGCATCCACTTCGACAACGAAGGGTTCCTCTGGGTCGGGCAACTGTAAAACGGGAGCAGTTGTCAAGAGTGTTTTTAGCTCGTCAAAAGCTTGTTGGGCCTGCACCGTCCATCGGAACGGACCTTTTCCTGTAAGGTCCGTTAACGGAGAGGCGACTGAGCTAAAGTTCTTAATGAAACGCCGAAAAAAGTTTGCAAAGCCCAAAAACCTTTGCAGTTGGCGTAAAGAACTTGGAGTTGGCCACTTCTCCACAGCTGATACCTTAGCCGAGTCCATGCGCAGGGTGCCCTCGGCCACTACAAACCCCAGGAACGAAACCGTGGGGGAGTGAAAGACTGACTTCTCCAGCTTGACAAATAAATGATTGTCGAGCAAAAGCTGGAGAACTCGTCGGACATGCCCTATATGCTCGTCGATGGACCGACTAAAGATAAGAATATCGTCTAAGTAAACATAGACGAATTTACCAAGAGTCTCCCGCAAGACCTCATTGATAAATCTCTGGAAGACTGCGGGGGCATTCATTAACCCAAATGGCATCACCAGGTATTCATAGTGGCCAGTGGGCGTAATGAACGCAGTCTTCCACTCATCCCCCTGCCTGATCCGGATCAAATTGTACGCGCTGCGAAGATCGAGCTTGGAAAAAACAGAAGCTCGCTGAAGGGCTTCGAAAGCCGTAGCCATCAGCGGCAGCGGGTACCGATCCTTGATCGTAACGGCGTTCAGACCGCGATAATCGATACAGGGGCGCAGGGTGCCGTCCTTCTTGTTCACAAAAAAGAACCCTGCCCCAGCTGGGGAGGAGGAAGGATGGATGAACCCCTGTTTAAGTGCCTCACGCACATACTCCTCCATAGCCACCTTCTCTGGACCGGAGAGCGAAAAAAGGCGCCCCCTAGGAGGAGTAGTGCCGGACAAAAGATTGATGGCGCAATCGAACGGTCTGTGGGGGGGCAAGTCCTGCGCCCGGGACTTGCTAAAAACCTCCCGTAAGTCATGGTACACAGGAGGAACAGCTGCCAAATCCGGGACCTCCATCTGCGGTTCCGTCGGAGCAGAACCCGTGCCAGCTTGCAGCAAGCACGAGTCGCGACACCGCGTTCCCCAGATGAAGATTGATCCGGTGGCCCAGTCGATCTGGGGGTTGTGTCTTTGCAGCCACGAATACCCCAAAACCACCTGAAGGTGAGGAACGTGAGTTACAAGAAAGGTAATCCGTTCCTCGTGGTTTTGCAGACGCAACGTGAGAGGTTTTGTCTGTTGGGTTATCGGGCTGCCCGCTACAGGTCGGCCATCCACCGCATGGACCGACACTGGTGATGCTAGCGGTTGGACCTCAATCCCCAGCCTGTGTACCAGATCGCTGTCAATAAAATTCTCCACCGCACCTGAATCGACACAAACCTGAAGGTTTGTGTTCCCGAGGCCCCAGGACAACCGGGCCTGCAAAAGCAGACCTTGGGCAGGGATGGTAGGTTGGCTCACTCCCGAGTCCCTGACTCGAGAGCGGCCTAGAAGTTTTCCGGCCGCCGGGGTCGGGAGAACGAACCCGATGCCGAAGGAGCATTGGCACGGGCTGAGCCCAACTGCATGGGTTCGGGATCCAGGGCCGGTGGAGGAGACTTAGGGGGCGCCAGCGAGCGGGTAAACGGGGGACAGGTACCGCGTTCCCGGTTTCGCTGGCGAAGACGGGTATCGATGGCTGTGGCCAGCACATAGGAGGCCTTAAGGGTCGTTGGACGGTCCCTGGTGGCCAGCTCATCCTTTATCTTTTCAGATAAGCCACGATGAAAGATGGCGGTGAGAGAGCCCTCATCCCACCCACACTCCGCCGCTAGTGTCCTAAATTCAATTACATAATCTGCGACTGGCCGATTACCTTGGGTTAGCTCAAGTAAGCGTGGGCCTGCCTCACGACCCCCCGAGGGGTGGAAGAAGGTCTCCTTTAAGGCCTCCTTAAAGGCGCTTTCGGATGAGCATTCTGGAGCGTTCTGCTCCCAGAGGGCGGTAGCCCATTCCAAGGCTCGGCCAGTCAAGAGAGATACGATATAGGCAACCCTCGACCGCTCTGTGGGGTAGCGGGAGGGCTGCAACTCGAAGACTAGGGCGCACTGGAGGAGGAAGCCACGGCACCTCTTGGCTTCTCCCGAATATCTTTCAGGAGGAGGGATGGGGGTGTCGCGGCCTCCACACCCTCCAGAGTGGGGTGGGGGGTGCTGAGTAAGCGCAGCTACCTGCTGCGCCAATTGATTGATGGCCACCTCGTGCCTGCCTAACGCCACACCCTGGTGGCGTAGTACGTCGATAGGGGGTGGCTCTTCTGCTGCGTACATGGTTGGTCGCACCTTTCTGTCACGTGGGAAGAAAGGACGCAAATGCAGAAGTAAATAATAATAATATTATTTTATTTAATTATAAAGGACAACAGAAAGATAAACAGCAAACGAAAAACAGAACACAAAAACCCGATCGGAAACTCCGACGGAGCTGCTGCCGCAACTAAATGAAAAATGGTAAAAGGAAAACTAAATTGAAGAGCGCGAGACGCGAACCCCGATCAGCCGCGTGACAGCAGGGAGCTTTACCACTGCGCTGAAGCGGTGCTGGGGAACGGGAACGCGAGAACCCCTAATATGTTTAGGAGCGAGGGGAGAGAAGGAGAACTCCGAGGAGCGCTAGACCCACCACCGCGATTAACTATAGCAGTGACGGGTGGCGCGCTCTGGGTCGCGGAGCTGACACACACCGATCTGAAACAAGAAAGAAACAAATAGGCAAAGTTAGACAGGCGTAGACTGCGGATTCGAACCGGGGATATTTGGCATGACAACCGCTTGCTCGACGGAGTCGCCACCCAGCGGTTGGAGAATCCAATGTTCAGATTAACTAAAAGGCACTGGTGCCAGAATTACCATCAGCGTTAGAACAGCGCTGAGTGAAACCGCTAATGCTAAATGCTAGCGAGAAAATGAACTGCAGTTCGAGGACTGCGCGGCGTCGCACCACACTATATCTAAGAGGCCGAAAGAACATACCAATTACCTCAAACCTTGCGGTTTTACATGCCCGAATGGCATACGCCACCAGGGCTACCAGCTAAGGCTACGAACGTGTGGACGAGCTGCCACAAAGGACCGAAAACAAACAAAGGTGCGACACCCGCTGCTGTGTGGAGCTGGCTTAAATAGTCAGCCCCACAGCTGCGGGTGATCAGCACTAATTAGGAGGCCTGGTATAAGAGGCCTTTGTTTTCTGAGCTCTGTAATGTCTGCTTCGCTGGGAACCCGGGGCACGTTCACCAGCTACCACAGACCTCGTTATAATTTTAGGTTGTAAAGTGCGATGGTTGTTGAATGGTGATGCGATGGTTGGCGCTTTGTAGCTCAAAGTTTGGATCAATCCACTGAGCTGTTAAGCTTAACATGGAGGTGATGTTTATATATCACACGATCGGATCTGCTGAATTTAGGAAATATCGACCGATCGCATATTTTGATTAAAAATCGGCCGATTTCGATACATAGCCGATCGATCCTCCCATCTCTAAAAATAACAATTAAAAAATAGTGTTTATTACTAATAAAAATACAAAAATATTATGTGGACACCTGATTATTCCAAAAACATGGGCTTTAATATGGAGGTATCTCTCTTGCCTCTAACAGCTTCCACTCATCATCAATGCCTTAAAAGGCCAAACAGGGTGAAAGCAGGCCAAAAAAGTATGTAGAGAAACAGATGAACTAAAGTCAGTAATTGTAGAACTACAAAGTGCTTCTATATGGTAAGTGGAGCTGATAAAATGGACAGTGAGTGTAGAAACAAGGAGGTGGTTTTAATGTTATGGCTGATCAGTGTACTATGGGCAAAAGTACATTAAAGAGTGCTGTAATATCAGCCACACCTATTGCTAATTTATATAAATGCAATTTTATGCTTCTAACTTTGTGGTTTGATTAATTTGGTTAGATCCCAGCATGACTTTGCCCCTGTGCACAAAACAAGGTTTATAAATACCTAATTTGACATGTTTGATGTAAAGGAACTGTAGTGGCCTGCTTAACCATAACACCACTGAATAATTTTTGTATGAATGGTGAATTTTCTCTTTCAAAATCAGAGACCTGACCTCACAAATGCTCTTTCATTGAATGGACACACTCCAAAATCATGCCAAAGATTTTCTTAGAAGAGTGGAGGCTTTTAGAACTGAAAAGGGAGGGTCTCATATTAAACCCTGTGAAAGAGTGACACTACAGTGCAGCAGACTATCTGAGCACAGTATCCGACCATAAATTAAGAAACACCCTGACGAGGTACAGACTGAGCGCACACGACCTGGCCGTGGAGACGGGGCGACACACCCGGTCCTGGCTGCCCCGGGAGGAGAGGTTGTGTCAGCACTGCACTCTCAGTACAGTAGAGACGGAGCTGCACTTCCTCACCCGGTGTACCAAGTACCACCACGTCCGCTCCCAATTCTTCCCTAAATTTAATAACATCATCCCCAACTTCACCTCCCTCCCAGACCTCGACAAACTGCCCCACCTACTGGGGGAGCACAGAGAGAGCTGCACACTAGCAGCACTCTATACTTACACCTGCCACCAGGTGAGGGACAGTGGGTGACCATGTCCCATACACACACACACACACACACACACACACACACACACACACACGCACACACAAGCACACATACACACACACGCACAAACTGATTGTTTTACTACCTCATTATTGTAAATATTATACTTTTTATTGTTATTATTTTGCACTGTTTTTATTAATATTTTATTCTATTCTATATTTTTTGCACATGTAACTGTTCTGTATATTTTTGTTCTTTCTTATTTTTATTGTTTATATTTCCCTGTAACTTGCTTTGGCAATACGAATGTCCTTATTTGTCATGCCAATAAAGCTTCGTTTGAGTTTGAGTTGAGTGTCTTTAACAGGTATCCAGACCAAGCATTGTCATCCAAAATCAGTGCTGGGCCTTACAAATGATCACACTGGAAGCAAAATCCCACAGAAACACTCCAAAACACTCCAAGTCTTGTGGCCAGCCTTTTGGAATAAGATGTCAAACAAGCTTGTAGTCAGGTCCACTTACTTCTGACCATATAATCTCACTCTAATCCCCCTCAGGAAAAAAATCTTGATGTTCTGTTCAGTTGTATTCAGTACTTAATAAACATTAGCTGAAACCAATCATTTTCTCTCACACACACACTGTTTCAGCTTGGCCAAGCAATTTAAATTCTAAAGCAGGTGCCAGATTTTTCATTCATTACTCGGAGGACTTGACACAGTTTGTGTACAAAATCCAGCGTTAGACAATCAGCTCAATTTTATCATTGCATTTAATTATTCCTCATTTAAATGTTTTGCTTAAATGGGACCCCTTCTCATTATCATTAACATGCTAAAAAGCCAACAGGCATTTAAATCAAACCACATCCCAGCCTACCCAGTGTTAACCTCAGCATAGTAAATATCCTCATGATTCTCATGAATTAAATGAGCAGTACATTGTGAGGGTTTTTTCTACATCCGGCCACCTCTAAGCTGATGTGGTACAATAAGTGTACTTAGTAATGAATAATTAATCCCAATAGAAAGAGCATGAATTTAACATACAGAGCAATTAGTCTGTGTAGTTACCTTGATGTTAGGAAATATAAATTGCAGTAAAAAGTACTGAATTGGTTGTACATCAATTTTTTGCTTTCATGATTTGCATAATTTGATCAGGGTGGCACTGTGGTACAGCTGATAAAGTGGGAGTGGTACAGCAACATAGTTTCTAAGGTCCTGAGCATCATTTTTACTTTTGGCTGTTATTGTCTGTTTAGCAGGTTAGCAAATTCCCCCCATATCTGCATGTTTTTTCAACCGGAGAGGATCAAGCTCTCAGGCATCACAGCCTCAGAGAAATGCAGGTATGCCAACCAAGAAGCTGGCGAAGAGGAGGAAGAAAAGAAGCTGTGATATATAGGAAACATTTCATGTGAAGTGAATTAAAGCTTATGAGGCGCAGGTGCGAGTCAATCAAGAGAGACCAAACGCAACTGTGCCGGCCAAACAGACAAGGCTCATAATGTGAAGCGGCTTTTGGACAGCTGCCACCATGTTGCAATTTATAGTTATTTTAAATCAACTGTATTCAATAATCACTTTACAATGATCAGGAAAGGGTTTTATTTTGATGCGTTTATTGATACCTCTGGGTAATTCAGAGCAGCCCATTCATGTATTGGCATGGTTAAGGGGGATGGGTAAAAACCCAGGCAATAACCATATATGAAAATTGAACCCAGGAGCTGTGGGCTGGGCAGCAATACAGTAACACTACCTGCTTTGTCATTGTGCTGCCACTTACAATTCTCTGCTGCTTTTAACCCAAGCTTGTTATTCTAAATTCCTGACCCTAGATTAGTAAAATATTAATAGGACTTCCTACTAGGTAAAATGGGTAAATATAGGTAAAAACCCAGGTTAGTGATATGACATCAATTAAAATGATTGCACACACTGTTAACATTGAATATTTACTTTAGACCATATGCGTCAAACTCAAGGCCTGTGGCCCACCAGAGCTTAAAAGACGTATTAAAATACACTGTAAAATCGTACATGAACTGCATCTCCCACAATGCATGCCGATTTTGTGACCCGCAAAGTGACCGCGTCCCGCCACTAGATGCCGTGTTTCCACATCAGCGTTTAACTGAGGCGGTTTTCCAACAAGTGATGCTGAGAAATATTTACAAGTAATCCCAAAATGTACAAGAAGAGAAAATTGAAGCAGAATAAAGGTAATTTAATGAAAGATGGGAAAGTGAATACAAGTTTGTGCTTTAAGAAGAAAAGCCGGTACGTCTCTTGTGTTGTGAGGCCGTGTCTGTGGTAAAGGAGTACAATATAAATGTAGATATACATTATAAATATACAGTATAAATTTGGCATTTTGACACCAAACACAGAATTTAGCCTCCAAGAAAAACAACTAATTGTCCAAGACTTAAAAGGCAGACTGCAATCACAGCAGGATACGTTACAATCGGCCCTTTGAGGGCCACCATAATGCAGATGTGGCCCTCTGTGAAAATGAGTTTGACACCCCTGCTTTAGACCAATCAGCACACAGATGCAATTGTGGTTACATGACTACAAATCTGTTATTAAGCTTTTGATGCTCAGACAGACAAAACTAAAGACAAGCTTGGGTGAAGGCATTCATGTTTGCCCCCTCTGAACCCAAATGTGAACAGGTCATAAATTGTGTAGCTCAGAATTAATGCCACCCAATTCAGATTAGTCAGCATAATGCAGCATAAATGCCATTGTTAGATTTCTGCATGAAAAATCCTTCTGAAAGTTCTGTATAATTAGTGCATAATTTACGTTCCATTTAGTTTATCAATGGCATTTGCCCTATAACAGTAATAAGACTCATTTAAAAAGCAGAATGTAATCTCGTGTGTGTAATCTCACTGTGCTTGGCTCTAATTTCTCATTACCCATGCCTTACAAGAACTGCCATTAGAAGCATTACCATAGTGTGGAAAATCCCTCTGACATTTTACCATTTTATTTATGCAGCCTAATTACATATTTCCTTCACATTGTAAAATGCAGGGCAAAAACTTGACTGAGTGATCAATGTTAAGTCACCAACTGCAAAATATACTGAATACACTGTTCCAAGCATAGTTGGTTAAAAACAAACCTGCTGGCACTTAGGACATGGCATCTTAAAAAAAAAGCTTGTATTTACTGCATCAATTACATGTAGTTTTCGTCAATTCAAATAAATTGTATCAGTGATAACACAAATGTATGCAACATGTATAGACTAAATCAGTGGTCCTCAACAGAGAATAAATAATTAGAGATCGCAACAAAAGCAATGAACACACTGCTTCCATTTCCAACATCCTATCTTTATGAAGAGGGATTTTCTGCAGTGACGGCAACCAAAACAAAGAGTAGACTGGACCTATGCCTAGTTGCCTAGTTCACACTACATGATTTTTGCCCGACTGGTCGCTGCTAGATTTGCCAGCTCGGGAGCAAAGCTACAAAATGTAACAGTAAGGGTAAGGGTCCATATAAGAAGTAACACAGATAAATATGCAACATCATTACCCAACAAAGACTTCAATTAGCCATCCACATCCTTCAAATGGAGAGCTACCAGATCCTGACGATGGTTATACTCTGGGTACTGCCTGGTGCAAGACGTCCAAGTGAACGATTCAGAGTTATTTGGAAAAGAACGTTCATAGAACACCTGACAGCATTGGATATCATGTAAGATGACACAGAAACATCCACCCAAGACCTAAAGCAATAGAGAGCACCGGCGGCCCGATATGCTGGCTAGAATGGGAGGATCTACATCTAAGAGTTAAAATGTAATATTCATTTGTATTAAACTAAAATGGTAAAATAAGCAATTTTTCACTATCCAACATGAGCTGTAATCAGGAACATATGCTTAAGAGCGCCCCAGGAATTAGCATCTGTAGCAGAGAAAACATCTTGACTGACTCAGACTTTCACATGTGTTTTTCATCTCCATAGCCATTATTTTTTTCTCCACAAACCCAACATGGTTAGGAAATCCCTACAGTAAAACCCTGATTGAGTTGTGATTACTGTTAATTCCTGATTTACTAAACAGCAGGTTACGCTGTCTACAAGATAATAATGATCTTACAAATGAATTTAAATTAGTGCATTATTTTTATCTTTAATTACCAATAGTTGCTACATGGTTACATGCAAATTATGTGTATTGGTATCAAAACAAACACTGAGCTACTAGCTTGTAAGTTTAACATGCACACTGTTTCTGAATCAATGCCACATGTACAACATCCAAAAAAGATAAAACAAGCCATTTAAACTCTCTGGCATAGTTGACGAGAGAATACAATTATGAACAAAAGTTTACATACACTTGTAAGGAATTTTAATAAAATCTGACTGTAACTTCTTTTCTGAGAGTGGGTAAAGCACTTTATTGTCTAAAATAAAATACATTTTGTCCTTCATTGGTAAACGGTTGGTTTCTATTTAACATCTCCAGTAAGAATTAAAAGGTTGTTTGTAAGCTGGCCTTATTCATCAACAGTGCCTGATCTTACAAATGCTTTTCGACTGAATGGCTACAAATTAGCCCAGACACCTTTTAAAATCGATGATTGGAAAGTCTTTTCAGAGTAGTGAAGGGTTTTAAAACAAAGGAAGCGAGGAGGTAATTCCATATTAATGTCTATGGATTTGCAATGGAATGCCCCGCAACCTTAAGTTCAAGTGTCCACACACTTCTGGCCATACAGTGTACTTCAATGCACCAAATATTAGCTTT
Source organism: Trichomycterus rosablanca (assembly GCF_030014385.1). Lineage (NCBI taxonomy): Eukaryota > Metazoa > Chordata > Actinopteri > Siluriformes > Trichomycteridae > Trichomycterus > Trichomycterus rosablanca. Next base: position 40,618,896 of record NC_085993.1, on the reverse strand, counting down.
TGTACACCGATCATGCATAACATTATGACCACCTTCCTAATATTGTGTTGGTCCCCTTTTGCTGTCAAAACAGCCCTGCAACTGCGATCCACTTTTTCAGCAGTTTGAGCTACAGTAGCTCATCTGTTGGATCGGACCACATGGGCCAGCCTTCGCTCCCCACGTGCATCAGTGAGCCTTGGCCACTGCACAGTTTACCACTGTTCCTTCCTTGGACCACTTTTGATAGATACTGACCACTGCAAACCAGGAACACCCCACAAGAGCTGCAGTTTTGAAGATGCTCTGATCCAGTCGTCTAGCCATCACAATTTGGCCCTCGTCAAACTCACTCAAATCCTTACACTCGCCCATTTTTCCTGCTTCTAACATCAACTTTGAGGATAAAATGTTCCTGCTGCCTAATATATCCCTCCAACTAACATGTGCTGTGATGAAGAGATAATCAGTGTTATTCACTTCACCTGTCACTGGTCATACATAATGTTATGCCTAGTCGGTGTACCTCGTAGCTTTTATCACCTGTTTTTTTTTTTTATCAGCTGTTTTGATAGCCTTTAACAAACTTTGGGCATTGCTGTGGTTGGATCCTCAACCACAAAATATGTGCTCATTAAATGAGAAGTTGTCGTCAAATAACTTAATTATTGTCTCACTGGACAATAAAACTCTCCCCTTATCAATCAGCAAAGTAAGCAACATACAGTTTTAAAAAGTACATTTTAAAGAAGAGGGTTTTATTCTTGCACAGCAACCTGTTTCAAGCTCCTGTTCCAGTAGTTCAGATATTTTGGATTATATCATACTATCCGGACAAATACTCCAGTTTTCTCCTGACACTGGTAAAGAGACCACTGTTCTATATACCTGGTATATATTGTTTGTGGACTAGGAATCTATCATTTTCTTTGTCTGTTCTGTATGGACTTTCTCAGTGTAACGTGACTCAGTCTGACAGGTAAGGTCAAACAAGACCAATTATCAATTAAATTAAATTACGTTATGAAGCGGCACAGTGACTCTGTGAGTAGCACTGTTGCCTCGCAGCAAAAAGGTCCTGGGTTTGATTCCCAGATGGAGCGGTCTGGGTTCTTTCTGTGTGGAGTTTGCATGTTCTCCCTATGTCTGTGTGGGTTTCCTCCATGAGCTCCGATTTCCTCCCACTGTCCAAAGACATGCAGTCAGGTAAATTGGAACTGCTGACAAATTGTGTGTGTTTGCGCTGTGATGGACTGAAGACCTGTCTGGGGTGTTTTCTACCCTTCACCCAGTGAATCGTACCCACAGTGACCCGGATAAAGTGGCAGTAAAACAGACTTTTTACACAACCAAATGAATAATTTAAGGTTCTCTATGTATTTATTTGACTTAACATGTGTTGTCATATTTTTAGAAAACCCAACAATAAGACTCATCATTTCATCACAGAAACAGAGCATATTCAAAAATATAAAAATATCCAAATCCCTGCAAATGAATGTACAGTTGTACCTTGTAACTCAACATCCCCTAAAAGTAAAATCTTTAAAACGTGACGCCCTTCGTCGGGAAATTTATACCCCTAAACTGAACATTTCCCTTAAACCCTTAAAATGTGTGTGCGACTGCTGCTTTGCTTAGTTCTCGACCTGAGCGGTGCGGTAAAGCGTCATGCAAACATGAGATGAATCTGCATTTGTGTGGAATACCCGTCAAATTTACTCTGAAAGCTCCACATGTATCTGTGTTCAGCTGGATTTTTCTCCTGTTTCACTTTTAAACTTGTGTTTTAGCTCGAGGTTTTGAGAAATTGTAAGAATCAGTTTTTACCAAGAGAGTCTAAAATGCTCATTATTTAAAAAATAATGTAACTTATTGTATTAAAAAAACGACATAGAAACACTAAACCTCTCTTAATTATTACTGCTTATTTGTTCTCTCCACTAATTAAGATGCATAAGAAAACAACAAAGAAGTAAAGGTAAAGAGCAGGTTTTATTGTATTTTTGATTGATTTTTAACTGTTTTTTTTTTTTATTGTATTTCAGTGTTTTTATGTTATACTTGTGTATAAATGTCAAAAACAGCCCCATTATTTTACATTAGCCTAAAATATATGCAGTTCCACCGGACCATGGAATGCATTAACAGGCTTCCCATACATCCTTATGGGAACAAATACCTTAAAGTTTAAAGGTACCACTGTATATTACAAGTGCATTCTTGACTTCAACAGTATAATTGCAAAGATTCTGGCATCAACATCAGAAGGAAACATCTTGGCTGGCTCAGACTTCCACACATGCTTCTCCTCTCCTAATCTTCAATCTTTCAATTTAATTACATATCAACAGTGTATCAAAAACTGCCACTACAGCATTCATAGGGCTTTCGTATTAGATCATTTTCTCTAAGACTCACTTATTTTCAGACATGTTATTTCATTAAACAATGCAGTAGAAAGATTCTCTGTTAACCCAGGGTTTCCCAAACAGCAGCTTACATTGATGCACTGCTCTTATAGAGCACCAATAAACCTGTTGTCACTTGAAACGTGGACATCTTTAAAAGCATTAATGTAGTTATTCAGGTTTAGATGCTGCGTTCACGTTCGGATGTGAATTGTTTGTTTTTACTGGTTGTTCCTACACTCGTTTTAACAAGCCAATTATCTGCATTAGTAACACAGCACGTTTCGTCTAAATGGTCCGAATATTACTGCAACTGTGCACTCTTCCTCACAATATAGGAAACACTTTATTTCTAATTCAACCTATTTGAAACAGTAAAACAAATAGTATATAATGTAAACTTATAAAATATAAGCTAATCATTGTGAAGGTGTGTGCTTGTGGTATTACAAAGTTCCTCGTTTTTCACTCACCGTTTCTGATTTCTGCAGTTCTTCTTACGAACTTAATTCCGAGTGTTTGATCAAATTTAACGCTGTTTGCACTCGAACCGTCGACTTCAACCAACAACTTCTCATTTTTCAGTTAAATAGTAGCTAAAATGTTTTAAATCCACCCAGGAATGAAACGCTGTTGTTCTTCTGTCCATTAGCAGCGGTGCTGAAACATCCACGCGCGCGCTCGCGCTCACTCTCGCGCTCTCTTTCTCTCTCGCGCGCACTTCGTCTCTCAGAGTCTCTTCCTTCCTCTCCTCTTCCTTCCTCTCCTCTTCCTTCTGCATTTATCTAAATACGAACCTGTGCTGAATCGCGCTGATCCAGTAAAACCAGTGCAGTTCCAGTGTAAGAGGGGGAATAATGTTAAACACAAGGTTTGTTACGACTCTTACAAAAACCCACACAGCGAACTGCGCGCAGGGGCGTTAATTTCATTTGTTTCATTAAATAGGCTACAAGTTAAGAGTGCTCAACCAGTAACAACAAGAATGGCCTGTAGATGTCACACTATGGGTGTGTTCGAAAACCTAGTGAGCTGCCTTGCTGTCTTACTGCCTACATAGGCAGCTGCCTCAGTAGAGAGGATTCTAATAAGTCATCTATGTAGACAATGGGTGTGTTCGAAAACCTAGGGAGCTGCCTTGCTGTCTTACTGCCTACATAGGCAGCTGCCTCAGTAGAGAGGATTCTAATAAGTCATCTATGTAGACAAATCAGTAATATTTTATTTACATTTGAAAATAACTCCATTTGTTTCTCTGCACCGTCAGCCATGTTTATTTTTCTGTGAGAGAAGAGCACCTGACCCGCAATGAATTCTGGGATTGCCTTGATCACTAAGGCAGCGTCGGACGATCACTCGTTTTTGAGTCAAAATAACATTGAAATATTAACATGCCTCAGTAGTGAGGATTTTAAGACATCTAGGATTTCGAACAGCCTCCTTCTCGGGAGCGCGCACAGGATGATGTAAAATGCCGTCTATGTAGAGAGCTCGCTAGCTTTTCAAACACACCCATTGACTTATAAGGCATGTTGATCGAACGCGCTATTTAGACAGTGATTCCATCAGTTTTCGCTAACTTAGCTAACACAGTTAGCCTCATGCCATTCAAACCAATTGGATGAGGTGGCACAACGCGCTAGCATGTCAACTAACATTTCCCTTCGTGTACCGAAAATGGTTAAATTCGCTGACAAACCTGAATTTGCAGATAAATGACACTTGTGCACAATTATACAAATTAAAAATCAATAATAATTTATTTAAGTTTGAAAATAACACAACCGTGCGCCATGTTTTCTATGATTTTCTATGTTTTCTATGATTGTCTATTTTCTATTTTCTATGAAAAGTTGTGCTGCACTAAATGCTGGGATTGCCTTCGCTGCTAAGGCAGCATCGGATGCTCACTCGTTCTTGAGTCAAAATAGCATTGAAATTTTAGAATGCCTTACTAGGCAGCATTTTAGGGCATCTAGGATTTCGAACAGCCTCCTTCTCGGGAGCGTGCGTAGGATGACATAAAATACTGTCTATGTAGAGAGCTCCGTAGGTTTTCGAACACACCCAGAGATTTGCTTACTAAGCTAACACAGTTAGCCTCATGAAATTCAAGCGATTGGGATGAGGTGGCACAACGCGCTAGTATATCAACTAACATCTCTCTCTGTGTACAGAAAATGGTTAAACTGTTACTGACAAGCCCAAATTTGCAAATAAATGACACTTGTACACCTTTATACAAATAAAAAGAAAATAATAATAATTTATTTACATTAGAAAATAACTCAGTTCATTGCCCACATTTCTTTAATTTTTTTGTGAGAAAAATCGTGCCACAATGAATGCTGGGATTGCCTTCACCTCAAAAGTGCTCCCTCGTTATTTAGTCCAAGTACCGGTCAAATTTAAGGTACCTTACTAGGCAGCATTTTAAGACATCTAAGAATTCAAACAGCCTTCTTTTCGAGAGCGCATATGGGATGATGTAAATGCTGTCCATGGGTGTGTTCGAAAACCTAGGGAGCTGCCTTGCTGTCTTATACTGCCTACATAGGCAGCTGCCTCAGTAGAGAGGATTCTAATAAGTCATCGACACATACAGTAAGTCAAGTTATTCAAATGCACTACTTAGACAGCAATAACATCGGGTTTCGTTTACTAAGCTAACACAGTTAGCATCCTGCCATTCAAACCAGTGGGATGAGGTGGCAGGCTAGCATGTCAACTAACATCTCCCTCCATGTACCGTGTAAACAGTTAAACTGTCCGAGTTTGCAAATAAAAACACTAGTACATGTTTATACAATAAAAATACAATGATAATTTATTTACATTTGAAAATAACTTCATTTGTTGCCCCACATTTGTCCGCCATATTTGTAATTTTTTTTTGTGAGAAAAGTCATAACCGCACTGAATGCTGGGATTGCCTTCACTGCTAAGGAAGCATCGGATGTTCCCTTGTTATTCAGTCAAAATACAGGTCAAATTTAAGGTACCTTACTAGGCAGCATTTTAAGGCTTCTAAGAATTCGAACAGCCTTCTTCTCGGGAGCACACATAGGATGACGTAAATGCTGTCTATGTGTCTATGTTATAATGTTTTTACAAGGAACGGGTCACTGCCCCACTGGGATTTCCACCCCTGATCCCTAGGTGCAATTAGCACCCGAACTTGATCATTCAATTCCGCAGTGAATTTGTACACTCAAGTCCGTGAATGTTAATTACTCTAAGATAGACACACTGAAAAAAAAAAACATAAGAAAAGAAACTCCAAAAAAACTACAAGACTTACAAGGTTAAGTGGTTAGATCAATAAAACAGAAGCTGAAACCAAGTAACCTGAAGTAAATCATATATACACTATAGGGCCAATAGTATGTGGACACCCCTTGGTAAGTTCATATGTTTCCACTACACTTATTGGTAACAGGTAAAAAAAAAAAAAAAAAAAAAAAAAAAAAAAACAAGTTAAACAGTTTAAAAGCTTTTGAGAAATTGTAAAAATGAAACACCATAAAGCTGAAACACTGGTGTTCTGACACTGGTGTCAAAACAGTGAATCAGTCCACATGATCCACATGATATGATTTACCTCAGGTTACTTGGTTTCGGCTTCTGTTTTATTGATCTAACCACTCAACCTTGTAAGTCTTGTAGTTTCTTTTGTTATTAGTGGCACTTTTAATACCAATTATATAGGATTGGTCAGACGATAACCAGCAATTACTGTGTTGGAACCATGAGGCACTAATGACGAGCGTATGATTGCAGAAAAGGCTCACGAGTACAAAATCCAAATGGAGAGCAGGGAGAGTTTAAACAGCTTTTGTCCACCTACAGATTTCCGAAGCAATCATTTGTCAAGGATTAGTGAAACCAGTCGACCTCCTTCCACTGCTCTGATTCCAGTTCCCATGCCTATATGGCTGTTGTAGATGCTTTTAGCAGTTCACATTTGGTAACATGAGCCCTCTGACTGCCCTGCAACTATAAGGCCCCATACACAGAAGAGTTAGATGCACTGTGCGTTATGAAGCACATAAACTTCATCATTAGTTAAAAAAAAGTACCATACCAGGCACCATCGCCTTTATGTCCTATGGCATCAGTAATTCTTGACCACCCAACAAACTGTTGGCCATTTGTGGCTCGTCCATCTTTGAACCACTGTTGATGGGCACTCGACCTGATTCCATGTGAGCACCCTTTGTTGTTTTGGAGATAAAGTATTTCAACCCAGTCATCTGATTTGTCTATTATCCAAATCATTCAGGTCTTTATGCCTAATAATATCTGTTGCATTCATCAGATAATATGAGTTACTGCATTAGCTAAACATTTAATTCATGAATGACACACACAGTGGTTAAGAATTAGCCATTCCCATGCACATTTAATTTTAACAGAGTGTGAATTATACAGTGACAATTAAAGATTACTATTCTAAGTTCCTGATTTAGATTGTGTCAACTGCATATTGATGAATGCTAACAACTAACAACCCCCCCAGACTGTCCTACCTTTTTTTGAGAGGTTCAAGAATTTATTAGGACACACACACAATTTGAACCTTGGTAGTTCATAGATTTGTGAATAAATGTCAATGATATTTAGGACTTGTTAAATTCATGTATTTACATTTCTGGGAAGAGGCAGCATGGTGGCACAGCTACTGTGATGGGTGCTGCACAGCAACACAGGTCTGAGAACCTTGTTTCAATCATTGCTTAAAGTTTTACACTATCCCAATGTCTCTGTGGGTTTTCCTTAGATTCTCTGGTTTCTTAGCACCTCTTTCTATGCAAAAGGCACATTGGCTACTTTAAAATTTCCCATAGGTTTAATGAACTAAATGGATGGTTAAGGATGCAGTACCCAGTGATGGGTAGGCTCCCGGTCCACAGTGTATTCCTGCCTTGCAGTTTTTGGTTATAGCTTTTGCCAGTGGCTCAATTTCTTAAAACTATCAGCTATCATATGCTCATCTTTCACAGGGGTGGCAAGAAGGCCCTGGGTTCGATCCCCAGATTGGGCTGTTCAGGTTCTTTCTGTGTGGAGCTTGCATGTTCTCCCTGTGTCTGCGTGGGTTTCCTCCCACAGTGCAAAGACATGCAAGTGAGGTGAATTGGAGATACAAAATTGTCCATGACTGTGAACTTGTGAACTGATGAATCTTGTATAACCGTTTCTGTCATGAATGTAACCAAAGTGTGTAAAATCTGATGGTAAAAGGCAGTTGTAGCCTAGTGGTTAAGGTACTGGACCTGTAATTCAAAGGCTGCCGGTTCAAGCCCCACCACTGCCAGGTGGCCACTGTTGGGCCCTTGAGCAAGGCCCTTAACCCTCAATTGCTTAGATTGTATACTGTCACAGTACTGTAAGTCGCTTTGGATAAAAGTGCCTGCTAAATGCCTAAAATGTAAAATTCTAATAAATAAATAAAAATCCCTTACAGAGCATCAAATAAACACTAATGTTATAGATTCAGTGCTATGTCATGTATGTTTTGGCTTCATGAGGCCATGTTACATATTAAATTGCGTAGAACTGTGTGTAAATAAGTTTTCCTCTTCTTGATTTGGTGAAGTGTAGGGTTTTTTGTCCCAAAATTGCATGTATAGTACTACATGTTTATGCAATACAAATGTTACCCGTCTTACGTAGTATGTAGCAAAATGCATACATTTCACCTATGTAAGTACAATAAAACAAACTACAAAGAGAATCAGTGCACAGAATAACAAAGAACAAAGAATAATTGTTATTATTGTTACTGCAGTAAAGTAAAATGTTCTCAGCAGAAGTGAAAAATGCTGAATTGTATTCTTGCTGCTCCATCGTCTTGCCTAACTTCTCTATAACTTCTGTATATTCTGACAAATTTATGAAGTATTCTTCCAATACAGTTTGCACAGGTGCAACATGAGTGAGACTAATTGGTAATCAGGATGGGATGAGGATTTTGAAGCCTGGGTGACCAAAGTGTGCTAAATGATGTAGGTTGTGTTCAGAGAGTTGCAAAACTGTGATTTAGAATGAGATTTGAGTGAGATCAAATGGTGTTGTGCTTAAAGTTAAGCAGTTTGGAGTCATGTTGTTGATACATGAGCATCAAGTTTTCAGATTAGCTGTGTGAATAGTTTTTGTGTGTAATAAATGAATGTCATGAATGACAACAGAGCCAGGAAACCCAAAACTAAAACAATAAGTAGTACACATTGCCATCTGCTGGTGCAACTAGTTATAAAGGGGAACACAGACGTGGGACAAAATAATGGAAACATCTTTATACAGCTCGGTGATAAATTAAATCAACATTTTTATTTAGAGCTGTAACTTATCAACATTTTTTTAAAATGATAACTTGAGTTGCAGATGCAATGGGTACATTATGCTAGTATGGACCAGCTGTAGCCTAGTGGTTAAGATACTGGACCAGTGATCAGAGGGTTGCTGGTTCAAGCCCCACCACTGCCAGGTTGCTGCTGTTGGTCCCTTGAGCAAGGCCCTTAACCGTCAATTGCTCAGACTGTATACTGTAACTGTAATGTAAGTCTTTTTGGATAAAGGCATCTGCTAAATGCTGTAATGTAAATGTAAATGTAGTATGGTTTGGGTACATACATCATACACAAGGATACATTTCAACCTCGAGATGCTATGTAAAGTGATGTCCAAGGACAAGTCATAACTCACCTAGCACTGTTCGAACAGTGATGAAAGGAATACACAAAAGATCTCTGCAAACAAGACATCAGCTGCCAAGACACTTTTTTACTCTGTTTCATAGAATAACCTTCAGTGCTTGAAAATGAAGTCAGACAGTACATCAGAACATCAGAGAAAACCACTAGATAAATAAGATAAATAAGCCAGTGAATCTGGTAAACCATGCAATGGCCAGCAGATTGGAAGAGGTCAGTTTCTATCACAGTACAAACTATTGTACAACTTTCCTCATACCATTCCAAAGATTAATCAACACAGACCAAATCCTTACATTAAAAGAGAACGATCAGGCTTTAGAAAAGGTACAAGAGCAAGAGAAATCATTGCAGATGTACGAGAATTTAAGAAAGAAGTGTTCTCTGGAAGACAGAAATACCAGCACATCTCATTATTCTAATGAGGAATCTCTACACTGATCATAAAGCCACAGACATGACAGAAAACTGACAGACTGGTTCCACATTGCCAAAGGAGACCAGACTGCTAGACAAGACTGCTTTCTGTTTCCATTTCTGTTACACTTTGCTGAACATACAGTACAACAAGAGACACAGAACTGGAGGAAGACAATCAAAGATTTAAGATTGGTGGAAGAAACATCAAAAACCTTTGATATGCTGATGACACACCTGTCACTTAAAGCTCAAAAAACAACTGAATTGAAATTAATTAAAAACAACAGTTATGCTTGGATGCCCTTTATGAACTAGTGATCTGTCTAGGGTGTTTCCTACCTTTTGCCAAATAAATCTGACCCATCGGAATCCTAACCAGGATAAAGTGGTGATAAAACAAAAAATAAATAAACGAATGTATTATGCTTGGAAACGCTGAAGGTAACAGAGGAAGAGGACAGCCAGCTACAAGATGGAGGGATACAATTAAAAGAAAAATTAACAAGCTGTTTAGTAACCTGAAACTTCAGTTTGCCAGAACGTACCTTTTGAGGGAACATTTGTTGCACGGATGAGACCAAAATAGGGGCCCATCATTACATGGAGGTTCACAGATGTTTTTGGGTTGCTTTGCTGCTTCTGGCACCAAAGAATTTTATAGCGCAATGTAGGGCCTAGTGCCAGAAGGCTGGGTCTCCATCAGAGGTAATAGGTCCTCCAGCAGAACAATGACCTGAATAAAGACGAAGCACTGAGTTCTGAAGTGGTCAGCAGCCAGCAAGGGATAAGGGAGACAGGGATGGCCAAATGTTCCAAATGTTCCTGCCTTGGCCCAGAGTACCCAGTGTTTCCAGGGAAATCTAACCCACCACAACCTTTACCAGGATAAAGCAGTGGTAAAATGAAAATTAAATTTAAATAAATTAAAAAAAAACTAATCAGGATCGTATGACACATAATTCCCCTTGGTCTTTTTTAATAAAGCTGAATTTTAAAGAGGGTTTGAGCAAATGTCATACAGGAGTCTGAAGGAAAGATAAAAATATATAAGGACATATGTGGACTTGGGAGCAATGTTCTACTGCCTTAAATAAATGATGAATAAAACCAACATTAAAGGAGCGCTGCAGGTGTTTACACAATGGTATTCCTTACTCATAAGTAAGCTGGAGAAGAATTCTAACCTTGCACAGAAAAACACTTTGAATACTTCCAATACTGCATCAGTGTCCTCTAAGGTACAACTGAACAGCTTAAAAAGCATTGTAAACGCAAAGTTGTGTTCTCAAATCTGAAACAAAACCATAATTATCCATTTCCTTATATGAGGGTGAGATAAGTTTAGATGCTGCACATCACACATTTTAGCGCAACAATTGTGATTCAAAAGTGTCAGTCAAATATCCTCTTCCAAACACGGTCAAACATGATGGAGGTTCACAGATGTTTTGGGGTTGCTTTGCTGCTTCTGGCACCAAATAATTTTATAGTGCAATGTAGGACTCAGTGACAGAAAGCTGTGTCTCCATCAGAGGTTATGGGTCCTTTAAAAACAATTAAAAACTAATCAGGATCCTATGGCACTTCATTCCCATCCATATGTCCCCTTGGCCTTTTTTAATAATGCTAAATTCTAAAGAGGGTTTGGGCAAATGTTATACAGTCTGAATGAAAGGTAAAACATATACTGCCTTAAATAAATGATGAATTAAACCAACATTGAAGGAGCGGTGCAGGTGTTTACACAATGGCATTGCTTACTGTTGAATAAGCTGTTGGAGAAGAATGCTAACCTTGCACAGGAAAATTTCTGCTTGGTACAGGAACTATAAACATGCTGCTATTTATGCTTAAAATATTTTGAACACTTTCAATACCACATCAGGGCCCTCTAAGATAAAACTAAACAGCTTAAAAGCACTGCAAAAGCAAAGCTGTGTCTGAAAAAAAAATGTCATTATCCTCTTCCTCAGATGAGGGTGAGGTAAGTTTAGATGCTGTACATCACACATTTTAAAGCAACAATGGTCATTCAAAAGTGTCAGTCAAATACACTTTTCAGAACAGGTAAAAGCTCTAAGTGTCTAAACACTTAATCTTAAGAATATTGAAATTTCCTTTTTCAATTGTATTCTTTTCAAGTGTCGTCGCTCAGTGCTATTATGGTATGTAGTTAAATTCTCATGCTGGTTGAAGTGGAAAAAAGGCTGATAACTCTTAGAGAAGAGAAAGCTCACGTCTCTTCAAGGAGCCGACAAGTATAACAAAGCTCTGCTTGCAGTAATTTGCATCAGTGTGGGTTCATCAGAATGCTGGCGTACAGATGTTTACTGTCAGCAGGGAAAAACTGAAACAGTGAGTCAAAAGCCTACACACAGAACATTGCTGTCACATGAACATAATAGCACATATATCACCACTGATGATTGTTTTGCACTGAACGTGCCAGTTATATATCACAGTGGGGTTCTCTGGGTAGATGCACTGCCTGCTGTGCTGTATGAGAGTCACACCTAAGTGAGGCTTAGCAAAAAGAGTGATTGATCTCAGACAAGCTTATGTGCATCCAACCTCTGATGCACTTATTAAATTCTTTCAAGTTCTTACTTTTATAAGATCTGCCCAGCAATCCCATCCTGGATCATTGTTTTAAAATTTTATGGAAACAAGTTACAACCCAAAATGCTGTTCAGAGGTTATTAACCATAATAAAAATCCAGCTTAAAAATTCAAAAACCTGAATGATTTGCGACTGTCAACCACATTAATCAGGTAAAAAGTAATTGGCTTAGTGATTGGCTTGGGTCTTGTTAAAATACAACCCCAAATCAGAAAAAGTTAGGACAGCATGGAAAATGCAAATGATAAAAATAGGCACAAATCAACAGATCAACATTTATTTGACATTTAATCTTCGGACTGTTGTATTGCTATTTTTTGTGGACCTTTTTGCGGACCTCGACCTCGCTGAAACAGGTAAGACCATCCCCAAACTGTTGCCAAAATTAGAATCATAATTTACTTAAACTACCAGGTCAGTGTGACTGAGCTGAAAACAGTTCACCAATAATAATACCTGTGGGGTCTTTTATTGACAGAAATGGAAAACCAAATTTATATTCAGCATTTTGTATCTGAAGATCATCTGAATGAGATTAAAAACAGTTCTGCTGGCTTCCTTGCATGCTGTTATGTGGCTAGTAGTTTTATTTGGAGCCATATTTGGTGTATGGGTCGATCAAATTGCAAAACCAAATCCAAAGAAGTTGGGGCAACCTGCTGTCATTACAGTATATTATGCATTACCATCTACAGTGCAAAACACTGTTAAAATATTTAGATAATCCAGAGAAATATTTATATACAGTATAAAGGATCCTTCATAGAAAAGAGTTTGAATGTTTTGGCTGATCAACTTGATTATATTTTATAAATATAAGTAAGTTTTGAATTTGAAGCCCGTAATACACTCCAGAAAAGATGGGACAGGGCAAAATAAGGAATAAACTCCTAAAATATTCAGCTTACACTGTCTTGAAACATTCAACAAAAAGCCATTGAATTGGCAACAGGTGGAGGAATCATAATTAGGTATAAAGAGGACAGGTGAGGGTTCAGACTTTACTAGAAAAGATGGGCTGTGGTTCACCACTTTGTGGCAAATATTTCATATGGAAAATTCAAAATTTTATTATATTTGGGTGATTCTTCAATTGGGGAACTTTTACGTCCCTAATTTGTGTTAAAAATACTTTATTACAAAACAAATATTTTAGGTATTAAAAAGATCATTCATTGCATCACAAAAAAATTACATACCAAAATAATTATGATTTTAATTTTTTATCATGATTTAAACATCAATATTTTGCTACTTTGGCCTTGTCCCCAACCCAGACTTTAAAACTTCTCTGCTCTAATAAAATGCTAAAAAGTGATCAATTCATTATAAAAATCACAATATGAGTTTTATAATAACTTAAAAAGAAACAAAAATGTTTTTTTCATATTTGTACAACCTATGCATATTTTTGAGCAATATATTACTGTCCCCAGCATTATCATCATTACCGCAACAGTGTATGGTTTCTGTAGGGAATCATTTGAAGGTAACTCTTGTTTATGTTGTAACCATGGAAACAAAGACTCGCAAGGAAGCACATGCCAGCCATGAGAGAAGATTGACGTTTTGATGTCTGGAAATGTGAGTAATTTAATCATGTTCCTCCTGATCATAGAGTATATTTATTTAGCGTCATTATCATTTACATCAATATGGCAGTACTTCACCAAAAAAAAAAAGAAATTTACACATTATTTACATGGATTTAAAGTGCATCTTGTACTAGCTGTTGACTAGCTTTAGCAAATCCATGGCCTAGCTAGTTTTTTTCTTAAAAAAAGTAAAAATTGTCATTACCGCAACATGTCATTACCAACACATAATGACATTTTGCTATGCCACTTCACAAATAAATATGAAATATTAAAATTCTATATGAGCTCAATTGTAGCCATCATTAAGTCTTTGATCTAAAGCATGTAAGCATTATTTTGACATAATTAAAACTAAATTATTACTAATTTTATTTTTCAAAAGTTAAGATGGTAAAAAGAGCCCGCAATTGAAGAATCACCCATTTTAGAAATGTAATTAAATATTGTATTTTGTCAGTTAAATAAATGTCCAAGAGAATGAACAAATCACACATTCTTGTTTTATTGCATTTTACAAAATAGCTTAACTATTAAGCCAGAGACTCTGCTCCGCAAAACAAAAAGCGCATAGCAGCAACATCCAGAAATGCCTAATGAAAACCAGCTGCCCTGGGTTGTGTGATAAAACTTGCTACTTTGCTCCTATTGACATAATATAATTCTTGTATTAAATATATTGTGAATGTTATTAATTACATATTTTATGCAGTAAAGAAAGCTGTTTTTTAAAATTGCACTTACATTAATTTTTGTGCACTTTACCTCACTATAATTCCTCACTATTTTTAAAAAAAGCTTTACTATTTATGAATATGTTGTTGTGGGTTTTTTTTGTCAATTTTTATGCCATATACAGAAGCAATTTTATATTATTTTCATAACCAAACATAAACTTTTAGCAGGTAACGCTAGTAGCACTTTGCAGTACAGAAATGCGGAACTTTTATTTTAGCGCATGTTTCTTACCGATGCATTGTCACGTAAAGCACATAAAGCTAAGCTTGCATGTTTAGATGTGTAAGAGCATTAGATAATCTGATACAGAATCATGCCGACATCTGACATGTTTAAAACTTTACTTTATACAATAAACACTTTATTACAGCAGGAGAAACACAAAGCTGCTCTCGCCGTGCTTAAAGGCTTCAGAAATGGCATTGTGTGAGTATCATCGCGTTTGCTCTGCATACTGTCCCGGGCTTTGCTTCTCTTATTAATGATGTATATGTGTGTGTATAGTTTAGTATAAACGTATCGGTTGTACTGCGGTAAAGTTAGTTTTATATTCGACATTCGTTTAACATTCGCCATTCCGATCTATATAAATGGTTCAAAAAACACCTAACACCTACTTATTTTACGAATTCTTGCACAGATTTAAGTGGACAACATACTACAAAAATTATTTTGTAGCAATTTTGAGGTTAAATGCATTTATTTAAAGAAACATTAAAATGAAACCGCTGATCAAGCGTCAAGTTCAGCTAAAGTGTTAGGGAGCGTCATCAAACTAACAGAAAAACGTAGGAAACATTTACTCTGCACTTATTACAGAGAAATAAATCCATTAAAGTCTTGTAATGTATTAATGGATTCATGTCAATCTATTTTTTATGAACACAAATTAATGTATCTCACAACCTATAAAACTTGTTTTATAGATGATACCTTTATTTTTATTTTGTTTTAATTTAGAATTAAGATAAAAAAAATCCATTATATTTTGATATTGGAGACAAATAAATCTATTAAACTCTGATATCATTTAATATAATAAACCCAAACTATTTTTAATATACACATATTAATGTCGCTCACGACGTATAAAACTTGTTTTTTAAATAATACTTTTATTTATTTGTTTTTTTAATTTATTCTTATGATCGATGACTACATAATACACTTATATTGGAACTAAATAAATCTATTAAACTCTTAAGTGATTTAATATAAGAAACCCAAACTATTTTTAATATACACATATTATTGTCCCTCACTACCTACAAAACTTGTTTTTTAAATAATACTTTTATTTATTTATTTTTTTAATTTATACTTATGATCGATGAATACATAATACACTTATATTGGAACTACATAAATCTATTAAACTCTTACATGATTTAATATAAGAAACCCAAACTATTTTTAATATACACATATTAATGTCCCTCACAACCTACAAAACTTGTTTTTTAAAAAATACCTTTATTTATTTATTTTTTTAATTTATACTTATGATCGATGAATCCATAATACACTTATATTAGAACTACATAAATCTATTAAACTCTTAAGTGATTTAATATAAGAAACCCAAACTATTTTTAATATACACATATTAATGTCCCTCACAACCTACAAAACTTGTTTTTTAAAAAATACCTTTATTTATTTATTTTTTTAATTTATACTTATGATCGATGAATCCATAATACACTTATATTAGAACTACATAAATCTATTAAACTCTTAAGTGATTTAATATAAGAAACCCAAACTATTTTTAATATACACATATTAATGTCCCTCACAACCTACAAAACTTGTTTTTTGAATAATACCTTTATTTATTTATTTTTTTAATTTATACTTATGATCGATGAATCCATAATACACTTATATTAGAACTACATAAATCTATTAAACTCTTAAGTGATTTAATATAAGAAACCCAAACTATTTTTAATATACACATATTAATGTCCCTCACAACCTGCAAAACTTGTTTTTTAAATAATGCTTTTATTTATTTATTTTTTTAATTTATTCTTATGATCGATGAATCCATAATACACTTATATTGAAACTAAATTAATCTATTAAACTCTTACATGTATGTGTATATTAAAAATAGTTTGTGTTTATTATATGAAATGATATCAGAGTTTAATAGATTTCATTAGTTCCAATATAAAAGTATTATTGGTTCACTGATTTTAACTATAAATTAAAGTAAATTAAAAATAAAAGTGTAATTTAAAAAAGAAGTTTTGTAGGATGTGAGGGACATTAGTATGTGTATATTAAAAATAGTTTGGGTTTATTAAATTAAATGATATCAGAGTTTAATAGATTTCTCTAGTTCCAATATAAAAGTATTATTGGTTCACTGATCTTAAGTATAAATTAAAGTAAATTAAAAATAAAAGTATAATTTAAAAAACAAGTTTTGTAGGATGTGAGGGGCATTAGTATGTGTATATTAAAAATAGTTTGGGTTCATTAAATTAAATGATATCAGAGTTTAATAGATTTCTCTAGTTCCAATATAAAAGTATTATTGGTTCACTGATCTTAAGTATAAATTTAAGTAAATTAAAAATAAAAGTATAATTTGAAAAACAAGTTTTGTAGGATGTGAGGGACATTAGTATGTGTATATTAAAAATAGTTTGGGTTTTTTTTATTAAATGATATCAGAGTTTAATAGATTTATCTCTTATCCACACTTATTACGTATTCATTGATCTTAACTATAAATAAAAAATAAAATTAAAATAAAAGTATTATTTAAAAAACAAGTTTTGTAGGATGTGAGGGACATTAATATGTGTATATTAAAAATAGTTTGGGTTTATTAAATTAAATGATATCAGAGTTTAATAGATTTCTCTAGTTCCAATATAAAAGTATTATTGATTCATTGATCTTAAGTATCAATTAAAATACAACAAAAATAAAAGTATTACTTAACAAGTTTTGTAGGTTGTGAGGGACATTAGTATGTGTATATTAAAAATAGTTTGGGTTTATTAGATTAAATGATATCAGAGTTTAATAGATTACTTTAGTCCCAATATAAAAGTATAATGGGTTTACTGATTTTAACTATAAATTAAAGTAAATTAAAAATAAACAAATAATTTAAAAAACAAGTTTTGTAGGATGTGAGGGACATTAGTATGTGTATATTAAAAATAGTTTGTGTTTATTATATGAAATTATATCAGAGTTTAATAGATTTCATTAGTTCCATTATAAAAGTATAATGGGTTTACTGATTTTAACTATAAATTAAAGTAAATTAAAAATAAAAGTATTATTTTAAAAACAAGTTTTGTAGGATGTGAGGGACATTAATATGTGTATATTAAAAATAGTTTGGGTTTATTAAATTAAATGATATCAGAGTTTAATAGATTTTATTAGTTCCATTATAAAAGTATAATGGGTTTACTGATTTCAACTATAAATTAAAGTAAATTAAAAATGAAAGTATAATTTAAAAAACAAGTTTTGTAGGATGTGAGGGACATTAATATGTGTATATTAAAAATAGTTTGGGTTTATTAAATTAAATGATATCAGAGTTTAATAGATTTATCTCTTATACACACTTATTAAGTAATCATTGATCTTAACTATAAATTAAAATAAAATTAAAATAAAAGTATTATTTAAAAAACAAGTTTTGTAGGTAGTGAGGGACATTAGTATGTGTATATTAAAAATAGTTGGGGTTCATTACATCAAATGATATCAGAGTTTAATAGATTTATGTAGTTCTAATATAAGTGTATTATGTATTCATTGATCATAAGTAAAAATTAAAAAAATGAATAAATAAAAGCATTATTTATAAAACAAGTTTTGTAGGTTGTGAGGGACATTAATATGTGTATATTAAAAATAGTTTGGGTTTCTTATATTAAATCATTTAAGAGTTTAATAGATTTATGTAGTTCCAATATAAAAGTATTATGGTTTCATTGATCATAAGTATAAATTAAAAAAATAAATAAATAAAGGTATTTTTTAAAAAACAACTTTTGTAGGTTGTGAGGGACATTAATATGTGTATATTAAAAATAGTTTGGGTTTCTTATATTAAATCATTTAAGAGTTTAATAGATTTATGTAGTTCTAATATAAGTGTTTTATGAATTCATTGATCATAAGTATAAATAAAAAAAATAAAAAAATAAAAGCATTATTTATAAAACAACTTTTGTAGGTTGTGAGGGACATTAATATGTGTATATTAAAAATAGTTTGGGTTTCTTATATTAAATCATTTAAGAGTTTAATAGATTTATGTAGTTCTAATATAAGGGTTTTATGAATTCATTGATCATAAGTATAAATAAAAAAAATAAAAAAATAAAAGCATTATTTATAAAACAACTTTTGTAGGTTGTGAGGGACATTAATATGTGTATATTAAAAATAGTTTGGGTTTCTTATATTAAATCATTTAAGAGTTTAATAGATTTATGTAGTTCCAATATAAAAGTATTATGGTTTCATTGATCATAAGTATAAATTAAAAAAATAAATAAATAAAGGTATTTTTTAAAAAACAACTTTTGTAGGTTGTGAGGGACATTAATATGTGTATATTAAAAATAGTTTGGGTTTCTTATATTAAATCATTTAAGAGTTTAATAGATTTATGTAGTTCTAATATAAGTGTTTTATGAATTCATTGATCATAAGTATAAATAAAAAAAATAAAAAAATAAAAGCATTATTTATAAAACAACTTTTGTAGGTTGTGAGGGACATTAATATGTGTATATTAAAAATAGTTTGGGTTTCTTATATTAAATCATTTAAGAGTTTAATAGATTTATGTAGTTCTAATATAAGGGTTTTATGAATTCATTGATCATAAGTATAAATAAAAAAAATAAAAAAATAAAAGCATTATTTATAAAACAACTTTTGTAGGTTGTGAGGGACATTAATATGTGTATATTAAAAATAGTTTGGGTTTCTTATATTAAATCATTTAAGAGTTTAATAGATTTATGTAGTTCCAATATAAAAGTATTATGGTTTCATTGATCATAAGTATAAATTAAAAAAATAAATAAATAAAGGTATTTTTTAAAAAACAAGTTTTGTAGGTTGTGAGGGACATTAGTATGTGTATATTAAAAATAGTTTGGGTTTCTTATATTAAATCATGTAAGAGTTTAATAGATTTATGTAGTTCCAATATAAAAGTATTATGGTTTCATTGATCATAAGTATAAATTAAAAAAATAAATAAATAAAAGTATTATTTAAAAAACAAGTTTTGTAGGTTGTGAGGGACATTAATATGTGTATATTAAAAATAGTTGGGGTTCATTACATTAAATGATATCAGAGTTTAATAGATTTATGTAGTTCTAATATAAGTGTATTATGTATTCATTGATCATAAGTAAAAATTAAAAAAATGAATAAATAAAAGCATTATTTATAAAACAACTTTTGTAGGTTGTGAGGGACATTAATATGTGTATATTAAAAATAGTTTGGGTTTCTTATATTAAATCATTTAAGAGTTTAATAGATTTATGTAGTTCTAATATAAGTGTATTATTATTTCATTGATCATAAGTATAAATAAAAAAAATAAAAAAATAAAAGCATCATTTAAAAAACAAGTTTTGTAGGTTGTGAGGGACATTAATATGTGTATATTAAAAATAGTTTGGGTTTCTAATATTAAATCATTTAAGAGTGTAATAGATTTATGTAGTTCCAATATAAGTGTATTATGTATTCATTGATCATAAGTATAAATTAAAAAAATAAATAAATAAAGGTATTTTTTAAAAAACAAGTTTTGTAGGTAGTGAGGGACATTAATATGTGTATATTAAAAATAGTTGGGGTTCATTACATTAAATGATATCAGAGTTTAATAGATTTATGTAGTTCTAATATAAGTGTATTATGTATTCATTGATCATAAGTAAAAATTAAAAAAATGAATAAATAAAAGCATTATTTATAAAACAACTTTTGTAGGTAGTGAGGGACATTTAATATGTGTATATTAAAAATAGTTTGGGTTTCTTATATTAAATCATTTAAGAGTTTAATAGATTTATGTAGTTCCAATATAAGTGTATTATGAATTCATTGATCATAAGTATAAATAAAAAAAATAAAAAAATAAAAGCATTATTTAAAAAACAAGTTTTGTAGGTTGTGAGGGACATTAATATGTGTATATTAAAAATAGTTTGGGTTGCTAATATTAAATCATTTAAGAGTGTAATAGATTTATGTAGTTGCAATATAAGTGTATTATGTATTCATTGATCATAAGTATAAATTAAAAAAATTAATAAATGAAGGTATTATTTAAAAAACAAGTTTTGTAGGTTGTGAGGGACATTAGTATGTGTATATTAAAAATAGTTTGGGTTTATTAGATTAAATGATATCAGAGTTTAATAGATTACTTTAGTCCCAATATAAAAGTATAATGGGTTTACTGATTTTAACTCTAAATTAAAGTAAATTAAAAATAAACGTTTAATTTAAAAAACAAGTTTTGTAGGATGTGAGGGACATTAGTATGTGTATATTAAAAATAGTTTGTGTTTATTATATGAAATTATATCAGAGTTTAATAGATTACTTTAGTCCCAATATAAAAGTATAATGGGTTTACTGATTTTAACTATAAATTAAAGTAAATTAAAAATAAAAGTATTATTTAAAAAACAAGTTTTGTAAGATGTGAGGGACATTAATATGTGTATATTAAAAATAGTTTGGGTTTATTAAATTAAATGATATCAGAGTTTAATAGATTTTATTAGTTCCATTATAAAAGTATAATGGGTTTACTGATTTTAACTATAAATTAAAGGAATTAACATAAGATATGCCTGAGCTGTTTAAGTACCAGAATGTGTTTATCCCCATGTACACTACAACCAAATGTGTGTCAAATTGAAAACTCTTCCTTCGTAAAATGACTGACATACCTACTTTGTATGGGTTTTTCTGTTTTTAAGTTAGTCACAAGCTGTAGTTAATTAAATTCATCTTTGAGAAGTTAGAAAGGCATGTCACAAATTTATTAATGAATAGACAAAGTTGCTGTGTATGTATTTTTAACCCAACTACTTAAAAAATGCACTAATTAAAAAAAAAAAACATGATCTGAATATAAAGTGCACCTAAACTTGATCTGCATTTACTTTTAGCTGATACATCTATCATCTACTGG
Source organism: Trichomycterus rosablanca (assembly GCF_030014385.1). NCBI lineage: Eukaryota > Metazoa > Chordata > Actinopteri > Siluriformes > Trichomycteridae > Trichomycterus > Trichomycterus rosablanca. The sequence continues at coordinate 40,597,192 of NC_085993.1, read as the reverse complement.
TGTATATTATGGTTGTAGAGTTACTGAGAACACAACCATAGAAAAAAGCACTGAACATGTATTGTGGTGTTGATGGACCATTCTTGGCTCAACAATCCCTGGTTTCATGTGTGTAGGGGAAAGTCCATGCTAGCCCTTATTTTACAGGTTGGAAGCAGTCCAGTGATACTGTGAGGAAATTACCAGTTACAAAATGATGTAATCTGGTGTTTGCCATTCATCTATAGCAATCTTTGATCTTACAGATACGGTGCCAAGATTCGAGCTCCACATGCTTTGGTGATGACGTTTCTTTTTCGAAGTGGCAGGTAAATCCGACTATGCTTTAGTATAATAAGGCATGTGATTTTATTAAGTCTTTTGCATTTGGAAAGAAAGCTATTTCTTTACAATACTAAGTAAATTTCTTTCATGCTTTTAGTCAGAAATAGCATACATAAACTGTAATAAAAAAAAAAAAGCACCTACATCATTTTTAGTAAACTGTCAGTGGTTATAATTTCCTGTTTTTATTCTATTTGCTTTCCAGCCTGAAATCCAAGTTAAAAGCTATAGCCCAGGCCACTTATACACACTCGAGGAATCTAGGCTACTTTGTATTCACATATAAAGGACTGCTGGCTCTTCAGAAGTACTTTCAGGGAAAGAGTCTTCAGTCTCACTCCTTCCTGGCTGCCTGCCTTGGTGGTTGGCTGGTATTTGGGGACAATAACAATATTAATAGCCAAGTAAGTGAAGGATTCACAGGGAAGGGGGGTTCATGCACATTTTGGTCTCTTTTCTGCATTGTTTGTGAGTTTTTTTTTTTATACTTGATCTCATACTTTACTCTAAATCCATCATGGTTAAAAAAATGCATGCTGCGAGGAGATGGGACCTTAAAATTGGATTTAATGTATTTTTTTGTAAACTTGTAAATGTAAAGTGGTGTAACTTTTTGTTTCCAATCTGTGTAATCTTTCAAACCTCTGTTTAACACCACTACAGTGTTAAGAGGTAACCTCACACTTATTTCTCACAGATATTCCTCATAATGCTACAATAATACATAATAATTATTCAATTGGTCTTAAGGTCAAAGTGTTAGCCAAAAAGGAGAGCTGCAGACTAACACTCAGCCGCTCCGACATTTGTGCAGTCACCGGCTGCTTCTTTACACCAACCAGCAGTCGATTCTTATCGAGATCTGCATTGTTTACATGTACTTACACTGTGCATTAAGTTAATCCTCCTCTAATCATGCTGGTGCCTTGACAATACAGCGATGGTTTTATTTGTGCAGCAGCAATGAGTAATCCCTTTGTGAGGTGGCTCAGTGGGTAGCACTGTCACTTCACAGCAAGAAGGTCCTGGGTTCGATCCCCAGGTGGGGCAGTCCAGGTCCTTTCTGTGTGGAGTTTGCATGTTCTGCCAGTGTCTGCGTGGGTTTTCTCCTGGAACTTAGGTCCCAAAGTCCAAAGACATGCAAGTGAGGTTAACTGGAGATACAAAATTGTCCATGAATGTGTTTGATATAAACTTGTGAACTGATGAATCTTGTGTAAGGAGTTACTACCGCTTCTGTCATGAATGTAACCAAAGTGTGTAAAACATGACGTTGACATCCAAATAAATAAACAATCCCTTTGTTAATTTTTATTTTTTTAGAAAGTCAGTTGATTCTTTTTTTTTTTTCTCAACTGACATGCGCCCCCTCCGGTACGCACAGTCAGTACAGATAGTGCATTTTTCACTTGCACGAGTCGAGTTCATATACTTGAGGGCCACACCCCCATCAGCATTATTCATCAGCCCTGTGCAGGCGCCATCAGTCAGCCAGCAGGGGCCGCAGTTGCACCTATGAGGACCTATGATCCGACTAACAACCCTGAACAGCAGCCAATCGTTGTTCATACTGCCGCCCAGCCTAGTCTGAAAGGCAGAGCTGAGGTTCGATACTATGTATTCGAAACCCCAACTCTGGTGAGCTAGCGTACTTTACCGCTGTGCCACCTGAGCGGCCTCAGTCAGTTGATTCTTTTGGTTGCCCAGCCAGTAGCGCTGCTATTATTTTTGTAGCTCTTAATTGATTTTTTGGTACTTTATTAGTTGACCAATATGTTTTAATTTTTTGAGTTTTAATTAACCATATTAGCTCCTGAAACAAAATTGTGTGCTCTGTTATACACGTATCTAACCCATTGCTTCCCATCTACTGTTTCCTAGATAAACATGTACCTGCTGTCTAGAATTCTCTTTGCACTGAGCCGCCTGGCTGTAGAGAAAGGCTACATCTCCCAGCCCAAGAGAGACCCCTTCCCACTGTTTGCAACACTGGTTTGGGGCATCGTGCTCTGGCTGTTCGAGTACTACCCTCACACACTGCAGCCTTCACTTCAGTCCTCCATGACCTACCTCTATCACGACAGCAACACATGGCACGATGTCTCTGATTTTCTGATTTATAACAAACCAAAGAACTGAGCAAAAAACATTCTACATTTACTAACCCCATTTCCGGAAAACATTTTTTGTTTTAATGTCGTAAAAAGAAGAATCTGTGATTTGTTAATTCTGATGAAAATTGAACTGACAAAAGTAGAAAAAATATTTCTAATGTTTTCACTGATCAGTTTCATTGTATTTTGTAAATATAAACACAATTAGAATTTGATGCCTACAACACACCCAGAGGCATGTTTAGCACTGTGATCCATCAACTTTCCTATTAATGACACTTCATAATGGTTTGGGAACTGAGGACAATAATTGTTGCAGTTTTCCAAGTGGAAATTTTTCTCTATTATTGCCTGATACGAGACTTCAGCTGCTCCACAGTCTGTGGTTGCTGTTGTCCAATTTTCCTCTTCATGATGTGCCATACATTTTCATAAAGAGATAGATCTGGACTGCAGGCATGCCACTTAAGCACACACACACACACTGTGTCTATAAAGCCATACTGTTGTAGCACATGCAGAATGTCTTTTGATCCATTGAGATGAGTTCTGGCCCAGAGAACTCAGCAGTGTTTCTGTATGAAATTGATCTCTGGCTTTTTCTTTGTTTAATATAGTTTCTCTTGTAGCATGACATTTCTCACACAATGCCACTTCAAGATCATGCACGTTCAACAGTGGTGTCTGTCCATGACCTATATGGACTGAGTTTTTCTCTGGGTTCTCTGAATCTTTTCACAATGTTATATACAGCAGATGGTAAAGCACCTACATTATTTGCAATCTTGTGTTGAGAATTATTTTTGAACTGGTTGACTGTTTCTCTTGAGCCATGTGGTGAGCCATGACCCATCATTGCTTACACAGAATGAGCCTTTAGTGGATCCTCCTTTTATACCTAATTATCATTCCCTCACTTGATCGATGCAGGAGTCATTCTTATACAAGATAAGCTTATGATTGGATTTAATTTATTTAAAGGTGATTGGATTTAATTAATCCATAGATCTTGTATGGTTTATTTTGAATGTGTAATGCTTTCATTATTGTTTTGTGGAGTGATCTACATGCCGTTGGCCTAGTGAAACAAGTGTGTATACATTACATAACTTTTGATTTTATTACTTTTGCAGTTGTAAATCTATGTGGATTAGGGAGAACATTCATTTTAAATGCTGTATTAACTACAGTACTGTTAACGATTGTACTAATTTATTATACATGTATTTTAATTAATAAATGGGCATATAGTGCCCCTGCTCTCAAAAGACCTTGTTTCTGTTTACTTCTGAAGTTGTAGCATGGTGGCAAAACCAGTAGTATTGCTGCACAGCTTTAGGGACCCAGGTTTAACTTTACTTCTTCACCTTAAGTTCCTGTCTGTGTGGAGTTTGGTATGGTTTTCCTGTGTCAATTATGGTTACCTGCACTCACCAATGTACTGTACATTAAATAATATACAGTATAGTGTCAAGTTGTGGCATTAAAATTGTGACTTTGTTTGTGACCTGTGGGTGGGGCTTCAATATGAATTATTTTGTTGTTTTTAAAAAAAAATCACAAAAAGTAGTTGGGTAAGTTAGTTTTAAGTAAAATGTTGTATTAACAGTTCTGACCCCCTCCCCCTAAATTAGAACTGTAATTAAGTTTTGTAATATAATTGGGGGTTTATGAGTAATTTACTGCTGTAAACTTGGTTTAATTTACTTTAACGCATTTAGCTTGGTGGGTAGCACTGTCGCCTCACAGCAAGAAGGTACTGGGTTTGATTCCCAGGTGGTGTGGCATGGGTTATTGCTGTGTTTCTGTGTGGAGTTGTTCTCCCCATGTCTGCAAGTTAGGTAAATTAGAGACACAAAATTGGCTGTGATTGTGTCTAACACGGCATGTAACCTGTAAACTACCTGTCCTGTCATAAATGTACCCAAAGTGTAAAACATGATGTTAAATTCCTAATAAATAAGCTTATACACATGGGCATAAATTGATAACGCAAGTGACTTATCTTCAATAATTTTATATTTCTTTATTATTGAAATCAATAAAACTGACAAAGTATTTGATCCAACTATATTTGTCAGCTTCATGTAAAAATAGATGCAGCTTCAGAGTAGTAAAGCTGCTTCTGTTGTTTAGCTTGTAGTGTAGTTAGCTTAGTTCCCTAGGTTGATCGCTTCATTGCATTTTTTAATACACTAAATGTTGCTTTTAAAATTGATTGCTTAGCACGACATATTTTATTTATTTACGTTTACTACATTACACATTAATGTAATCATTTAAAAAACATTGCTAGCCAGAGCATCTTGTATGTTAATGGTGGCTAGCGCTTAGATCTATAGTAGCATCCTATAGTATACTATAGTAGTATACTTGAAGTTAGCCCATGCATAACCAGTTGATTAAAATAATTTGTGTTTATATACTTCAGACCCCTATAGTGGCCTTGACCCCCCACTAGGCACCCCAATGCTCCTATCTAGAAAATGTAAACACCAGTGTTTGTGTTTAGCGTGCTCTGCCACTAGATGTCACCTTATTGTTTTAGCAAAGCAAACTTCTGCTAACAAGATCAGACTTCATACAATTAGATGTTAGATAGATGTGACTTAGATTATTTAATTAAAGTCAAACGTTTACATACAACTGTTAGAGACATGTACACTATATGGCCAAAGGTATGTGGACACCCTTTTTAATCATTAGTTTTGGGTGTAGCTACACACATAGCTAATATTTGTATAAAATCAGTCACCAGTTACATAAAACAAATGCTTCAAACTTCATGGCACAAAGTGAACTCCAGAGATTCAACACCAATTCCAAAAAAGCTGGAAAAGTAAAACAAAATAAGTACAGTTATAGTTTGGAAATAATTTTGCGAAATATATATTAATTTTGAACTTTGAATTTTATTGTTTTTACGTTTATATACACTCATTTCAAATTCCATCATATTTTTATTTAACAATTTTCTGTTATCACCTGGGACATAAGGGCTCCTACTGTATTAATTGTAAAAGTGTATTTTTCTCATTTTTCTCATTTTTCTCATTTTCTCATTCTCACAACAACAAACCACAATCTTCAGTGTTACGTATTTATATGAGTTTTTATTCACCCTTTTTAAACGTTTTTAATAGCCATGCACTGCTTCTTTTTTGGAATATGGAGGCATTAGGTTAGGAACTAGCTTAAATGTAAAGAAATCATTAAGGCTTATAAGGTGAACCATTATGATGATCTTTACACTGTTTTCAATTAAATGCCTGTAAAAGACCATTCACAAATCACATGGGTTGAAAAGTTTTGGTGTTACAGCCACACCTTTTTGTCCGACATAAGTGCCTGACCTCACAGAGTGCTCTTTTGTCAAAAAGGGCACAAATTATTATATTCACTTAAAAATAATGTAAATAGCCTGTTAAGAAGAATGGAGGCTGTTTTAAACACAAAGTATGGGCAACTCTGTACTAATGTTTATGGTTTTAAAATAAATGTCCAACAAGCACATGGTCAGACACTTCACATATAATGTGTAGATTGTATTCTTAATGTTTTCAGATACTGTTTCCCACAGCCCTTACCACCATAATATTCGACAGTATTCCATGACATACATAATTATTACTGTACTTCCACGTCATGTCTATTATGGCTACTGCATGTGAAAGTATGAATTCCAAAGTATTACTATTCAGGGCTAAATTACACGAGTAATTCAGTGCAAGTGAAACCTAGACAAGCCCTTTAACACACAGTTGCCTCACCTAGGTGCTGACGTGTATTTTCAGCTTTTCTTTTAGGATATACACTTGTCTGTTCAAGTTCTGGGCATGTCGTCTCATCCACCCTTGGGCTTTTTATATGTATACTTATTTTCAGAATCCATACTAGTAAAACGTGCCTGTTCCTCCTTGTTTGCCTTGCAACTTTCTCATGTTTGCCATAGTTTACCCAGACTCTTTCTTTGTTTTCTTAAATGTATGTATTTTTCCCTTTTTCCAATCTATTCATATCTAATAACCTAGTCAAATCGCCTCTAATACTGACCAAGGATGGCATACCTAACACACACACACTCACATGCAGTTGTCAAATGCTTTTTTCGCCCGTCAGAGACTGGTTCACACACTGCTCACTTAGTCACCCTTGAGCTCTTTGACCCCCATTGGATTTCCACCGAAAGACATACCCACTATATTGCGTAAGCACTGGAGAAAGCATCAGTATGTGCTATGTTGTAGTACTGCTGGTGTTTTGATGTTTAACGGAACCTGTTTTGTTACCAAGCAAATTCTTAGGTAGAACTTTTTTTTCTGGCAGGAGTGTCTATGAGCCAGTATATAAAAATGAATGATGAGTTCATTCCAAGCCACGCTCAACGGCACACAGACGCACTAAAAAATGTCAGGTGAGTCACGTACTTGTGCATATGTTTTAATTTCAAATACATGCTAGATTTGTAGAAACTAGAACTGTATAATTTAAAAAAAATTAATGCTTAAAATCTATCTGCTTCACAGTTTAACATTTCCATGTTCATGTTTTTATTACTGTAACAAATGATTTTGGATCTGTCTTTTTATGTGTGCAGCTATAAAGCTTCAGTATGTTAGCATGGATCTAACTCAGAACCATGCAAACCACAGAACAGAAGGGCTTAAATCCACCTCACTGGTAGTGAGAAGAGGACAGCCGTTTCAGCTCACTCTGGTCTTCAATAGACCCTACAGTCCAAGAAAAAATGAAATGATGTTAAGATTACAGCTAGGTATGTGTGTGTGTGTGTGTGTGTTGGGTGGACGGGTATCTGAATTAAGATTTTTGTGTATACAAAAACTGTGCCTTTTAATTGGACCATTATTTAATATGTTCAAATCTCATCTAAATGTGCATCTACATAGTTTACATTTAATATTGATAACATTTTATGATTCTTACATATAAGGTTCTGTCTTCATTTGTGTGTTTGGTACAACCTTACTGTGGTGTTTATCTTTTTATTCATTTATACTGTAAGATCCACTACCAAAAACAGTTTTAGTTTCTAGGAAGATCTTGGAAAAATAAAGTCATTAAGGATGATGAAACTACATAATGGATAAAATACTGGATGTTGTATGCTGTCATAATTGGCTAAAACATTGATGGTGTTATGTTATTTGTATTTTGTCATGACAGTTGTAATAATATGTGATGCTATGATAGTACATGTCACATGCTGTTTTCCTAAAATGACTAGTCAAATCAATTACTCTATTAGACTCACCATAGTAAATCTGGTGTATTTTAGTAGCCCATTCACCTAAAGGGTTTATGAGCTTTGTATACCTAGATGCTTTTCTGTTCACCAAAGTTAAAATAGCTGTCCTGTTATCTCAAACCGGTCTTGAAAACAAGATAATGGTATCTTTCAGCTTATTTCATCAACAAGGTGTTTCACATGCAGAACTGACACTCACTGGATGTTTTTTGTTTGTTTGTTTTGTTTTCTGCACTATTTTGTGGTAACTCTAGAGCAGGAGTGACCAGCCATATCCACAAAGGGTTTTCATACCAACCAAAATGACCTGTTTAAGGGCCATTTCACTGAATGGGTGCCATTTGTGTGTAGTAATTCGACTTTTTATCTTTGTTCAACACTGAATCTAGTAATACATACTTAACCACTCAGAATGTGTATTGGTCATAAGTGAAAGAGCTGTAGGCTATATGAGTAACAGGACTGAAAGTAAAGACTGATTAGTAAATACATGAAATATAGCAGCATGGAGTTCATGCTAAAATCCAATTACCCGAATGCATTACGCTTCCACTCTACCAATGCTGATCTCCACTTCCGATTGAGGAAAGTAAGACTGCATCTTTCTCGGTCTCGGCTCTGGCTCCCACCCTGTATGAACAACAGCCAATCGTTGTTCGTGTAGCTGCTCAGCCTGCTGAATGGCAGAGCTAAGATTCAAACCAACGAGTTCGAAATGTCAGTTCTGGTGTGCTAGTGTGTTTTACCGCTGCACCACTTGAGCGGCGGAAAAAAGCATTTCTAAAGATTTTAGTCATTATATTTTTGCTTAATTAATAAATGCATTTTAAAGTTGTATACATTAATACATGTTATATCTCGGGGATGGAAATGGCCCTTAATTATTTTGGTCTTAAAACACCTTATCAGCCTTTTCAGATAAAGCTATTGTGTGGTTGCTATAAAATCCTGCAGTCACAGCTGCCCTTTGTGAGACCCTTTGAGATTGTGTGTGAAAATTCCAGGGCATCAACAGTTTTGAACATACTCAGATGAGTCTGGCACTGAAGAATGTGTCACAGACACACCTTTTGTCCACCACTCTGCTATCTAATGTAAACATCAGTCTGTATGACATTAATAAACTGTGCTGCTATTAATAACCTTTATCTAAGTAATGTATTAGCTTTGTATAAATAATAATGTGGTTGCCGCAAATCAACATGGGTACTTGGATTCAATTCTTGTATCTGGTCACTGTTGGTAAAGGGATTTCAATGTTCTTCACATGTCTGTGTGGATATATTTGGGGGGGTTAAATTAGTTTGTAAATGGCTGGTAACAGTGTGCTGCCCAGTGATGGTTTGGCACATAGGTGTATTTCTGCCTTGCACCCAGAGATACCAGATCCACCACAACCCCAAACAGAATGTAGCTATCGGTAAAAATAAATAACATTGAAACAACAACATTGAAACTGTCCACCTGCATTTAAAGTATAATGTGTAAAACTATAATGTACATGTTCTCCCTCCCTACAGGTACAGTTATGCAGTATGACATTCCTATGACCTTTCAAAGCGAGCGTTTGCAGGACCAGTGGTGTGCCTACTATGAGAAGAACACAGTGGATCCTTACAAAGTCTGTGTGTGTGTGCTCAGTCCGGCCAATGCTACTGTGGGAGTGTATCGACTAAACCTGCTGCTCATGTCATCTTCGGAGCAATATAGCTGCACAGTCGGCAACGTCACCCTCCTTTGCAACCCATGGTGCAGTGGTAAGCCTACAGTTTTACTTTTTAAGTTAAAAAGTGGTTACAATATTTGTAATGCACTCATGTGAATGGGAAACATTAACAGGATATGATGTTTGTTTACGTTTTAGCTGACTCTGTCTTCTTGCCTGATGAGAGTCAGAGGGAAGAGTATGTGAGGAAAGACTTTGGTGTGCTATACCAAGGAACGGCAGAAAACATCATCCCCAGGCCCTGGAGCTTTGATCTGGTAAGACTAATACTTCCGGTACGGGTCCTTTCTGTGTAGAGTTTCCATGTTTTTCCAGTGTCTGCGTGGGTTTCCTCCGGGTGCTCCGGTTTCCTCCCACAGTCCAAAGACATGCAAGTGAGGTGAATTGGAGACACTAAATTGTCCACGACTGTGTTTAATATAATCTTGTGAACTGATGAATCTTGTGTAATGAGTAACTACCGTTATTGTCATGAATGTAACCAAAGTGTTACCAAATTGCAAAATTGATACAACGTTTTGCATTTTAAAGCTTATAATTTGCACTGGCAACCAATGTTTTGCTTTGCTGATGCCTTGACAGTTTGCCAGTTTTTGTCACTGATGCTCTAGCAGTTTGGGTGTCCACTTGCATCTTTAAAATTGCATTTATTTATTTATTAATTTATGCATTAATTGCCATAAATCTCATATCGAAAAGTGCCAATTATCTAAGATTTTATAGCTAATATATACTGTTAATTGGTACTAATCCTAATAAAACACACAGCTGCACAGTGCAGCTGTGTATATAATTGTGATTTAGTAACTTAAAAACAAAAAAAAAACCTTTTGTCCACACCATAATTACACATTAATACACCCATACCCATGAAAATATACTTTTTAATTTATTTAAAAATTAATCAAGCATCTGTGGGATGTGCTGGACAAACAAGTCTAATCCATGGAGGCCCCACCTCACAACTTACAGGAGTTAAAGGATCTGCTGCTAACATCGTGGTGCCAGATACCACAGCACACCTTCAGGGGTCTAGTGGGCTGTTTTGGCAGCAAACGGGGGACCAACACAATATTAGTGGTGATAATGTTATGCCTGATCAGTGTAAGTGGCTGTTAAATAAGCTTACATATTATACTGGGTGTGTGTTTGTAGTATGAGAGTGAAATCCTGGACATCTGTTTGAGGATCCTGAATGTGAGTCCAGAACACATTACAAACAAAAAAACTGATTATGCTCATCGTAAAGATCCTATCTACATCAGCAGAGTGGTCTCGGCTATGGTGAGAGATTTCTCAGTCCTGCCTTTTTTCTCTTATTTTAATTATTTATTGAATAAAAAAAAAAAGTTGTGTTCATTCATTCATTCATTGATCTTCATTGAGCAGATCAACGCTAACGATGACCTTGGCGTGCTAGATGGAAGGTGGTCCGCTGACTTCAGGGATGGTGTCAACCCATCGACGTGGACAGGAAGTGGAAACATCCTAAAACAGTGGGCCGGGTCAGGCTGCAAACCCGTTAAGTATGGCCAGTGCTGGGTTTTTGCAGCTGTTATGTGTACAGGTATTACATTATGTTTCCTAAGTGCTGTTATTAAACAGATTTTATATCCGTGTTCTAACACGTCACGGTGTGTCTTTATCAGTAATGAGAGTCCTTGGCATCCCGACTCGTGTAGTCACAAACTATAACTCAGGTCACGACACCAATGCAAACCTGGTGATTGAGGAGCATTACACTGAGAAAGGTGAAAAGCTTCCTAGTGATAGCATCTGGTGAGTTTAGAACAGTTGTTGGACTGTTAGGGCACATTTACATGAGAAGTGGCAAAACCGCGAGTCTCAGAGCTTGGCTTGAGCAGTGCGGTAAAACATCATCAAAGTGCACCACGACATGAATATGCATTTGTGTAAAATAACTGTCAAATCCACTCTGAAAACGTCCACATATGTATATGTTAAGTTATATTTTTTTCACTGTTTCACTTTTAAACTTGTTTTATAGCTCGGGTTGCTGAGAAATTGTGAGAATCAGCTTTTCCAAGAGAGTCTAAAACACTTATTGTTAAAAAAGCTTAATGTGATTTAATGTACTAAAAGAACAACATAGGAACACTAAACCTCTCTTAATTGTTACTGGTCATATGTTCTCCCCACTATTTGAACGTTAAGTTTTGTTCACATTAAGCATTTTTCCTACTGCCTGTCATTTTACTATGTCATATCAATCAGTTCGTCTAATTGAAGGCGCTTTGAGGTCAGCGGCAAACTGGTGAACTTTAAGTGGCACAGCAAGCGCAAAAATCACGAGCCCAGTGCAGCAGAATAGCACAGTGCACATTGCTTAGGGAAGTGCAGCGGCAAGCTAAACAGCACCACCACACTCCATAAAAAACAACGGAACAGTCAGTGCAAAAAATGGTTTTGCCGCTTCTCATGTGAATGCATCCTTATACTATACTCTATCTTGTATTAGCAGTACCAAGGGCAAAAATCTGGAGCTTTACACCTTTTGTATCTTCTTTGCAGGAATTTTCATGTGTGGGTGGAGTGCTGGATGAAACGGGGGGATCTGGGATCAGGCTTCGATGGCTGGCAGGTGCTCGACCCTACACCACAGGAGAAAAGTGAAGGTCAGTACTGTCAATTTCCTGCATGAAGTACTCGCAGAAACGTTGATTATTATTAAGCACAGCTTACAGATGAACTCATTTAGTCCCCTCCTAAAATGTTGGCGTACCTGGAAAACATAAATAAAAAGGGCTGTGAGAACTTTTTAAGTTCCCTTTTTAGAACTGTTGCCATCCCTTTATTTAACAGTGCAGCCTTTCTTTGCTAAGATAACATCTTCAAGTCTTCTCTTACAATACCTAATGACACTAGAGAGCACATAGGAACTGAGACTATTCTTTTATAGAGAGCCAATATCATGTAGAGCCATTTCTAAGTAACCTCAAGTTCCAGGGATGAACCGTACTAACAATTATCTATTAGTACCTGGAACAGTGGTCGTTTTGCAGGGTTTGGCTGAGAGAAAACTGGACAGGGTGATTAGATATAATGCGAGAACAGAAAAAGAACATATTTAAATCCCAAGACTGTCATGACGTATGTTTCCACAAGAGTTTGTAAATAGTTGCATTGAACGGTTACTAAAATTGTTAGCACAAGAGTGTATTGAGTAGCGCTGTCATTACACAGCAAGAAGGGCCTGGGTTCGATTCTCAATTTTCTGTGTACAGTATGCATGGTATCTTTGTGTCTGCATGGGTTTCCTCCTACAAAGCTACTAGAAGCTACTAGAAATTGCCCTGAGAGTAAGTGTGTGTATAAATGTGTGTGTGTGTGTGTGTGTGTGTGCCCTGATGGACTGAGGACCTGTTCAGGGTGTGTCTGGCAAAACAGACAATCAATGAATGATGTTCAATATACAAATGGGTGGCACGGTGGCTAAGTGGGTAGCATTGTCGCCTCACAGCAAGAAGGTCCTGGGTTTGATCCCCGGGTGGGGCGGTCCGGGTCCTTTCTGTGTGGAGTTTGCATGTTCTCTGCATGGGTTTACTCTGGGTGCTCCGGTTTCCTCCCACACTACAAAGACATGCAGGTGAGGTAAATTGGAGACACTAAATTGTCCATGACTGTGTTCCATATAATCTTGTGAACTGATGAATCTTGTGTAATGAGTAACTACTGTTCCTGTCATGAATGTAACCAAAGTGTAAAACATGACGTTAAAATCCTAATAAACAAACAAACAAACAATATACAACTATTTAATATAATTGGTCGATGACATGCCATGTTTTTTATTATACCTATATCAACAGAACTGGCTAAAACAATGCACGTCATTTCATTGACCAATTATATTGAAGAGACAGTTTATGTTATTCACGTTGCTAATACATACTGAACTAGCTGAAACTAGCTTACAGAGAACGCAGGGCAGCCAGCCAATTTCTGGCAATAGATCAAACATCTGTAAGAGAGTAGACAATCCACCTATGTATACAAATTATTTTAACCAATGGTAGTAGGGTTAGGTAGGTAAATTCTAAAAAATATTTTAAATATTTTAAATATTTAAAAGTATACTTTTATACTACACAACAGGGCGACTTTAAAAGTAGTCCAAACGTTCATATGCGATCAGCCTTGTGCCCGGAGAGCCACACCCTGATCAGCATTATTCCTCTACTCTGTGCAGACACCATCAATCAGCCATAATTGCATCAGTTATGAGGTCTCTATCTGGCTTTCTTCCTGGATAAACAACAGCCAAACATTGTTCCTATAGCCGCCCAGCCCAGCTCTGGTGTGCTTGTGAATTTTACCGCTGCCCCACCTGAGTGGCCCCATCAAAATGTTTTTGATTGAGCACGTAGCCACTGATGCACTGCTGTTCCATAGATGGAAATCTGATGCTGCTAAATCCGGACTATAAGCGTCTCTCTCAGTCTCTCAGACATGACCAATTACTACTCCTCCCATCCAGTTTCCAACCAAAATATAAAAGTATCTGAAACCTTCTGAAGATCCCTCGTATATTGTTGCCATGGCACCCACAAAGATTACTGAAACAAATATTATTACATTTAATTATTGATTGAATATAGTACAAAAAAAGTGCATACTTATTGTACCTGTAGCACTGTAGCACATCTTTAGTTTAGCTAAGCACAACTGACCACAGTTGACCACTATAGGACCAAAACTGCAAGATATTGCTTGGATAGATGACTTTTCTAGCACACAGTGGCATGGTTGTCTGAGCTGCACTAGTACAAAATGCATTAGGTGCAGCAATTAATCTACTCTTTTTAATATTTTAATATTCAATAGGGTAGTTGCATCTGCAGTGGCCAGTGAGCAATAAACAATAGTACACTTTAAATTCCCAGACCACTGTGCCATTATCCTGTAGGTACCATACTATTATGTTAACCGGTTATATCCAGTAATTGTTTAAATACACACCCTGATAGTACATGAGTGTACATGTAACATAGGTGTACTTGATAAACTGGTAATTGAGTGTACAGTGGAGTTAAATGGAAACCTTTTGGCTAAATGATCTCATATCTCATTCCATCACAGGAAAGTACAAATGCGGTCCTGCCCCTGTAAAAGCCATTCGGGAGCGTCGGATCGACAAGCTCTATGACGTACCTTTAGTCTATGCTGAAATGAATGCCAGTGTGCAGGTGAACATTTGGCGAGGGAAACAAGTGTTGAGCCACATTGTTGAAAAAGACAGATTAGGCACTCTCATCTGTACCAAGAGTCCGGGCTCCAACGAACCAATGAACATCACCGCTTCCTACAAAAAAACAGGTAAAGAGATGGGCTGTGTGTACTAAACTATAATACAGTATGTGTCTTTGTGACATTACCTTTCAATGTTTCAATGGATCTACATTTTTAGTGCTATTAATTACTTAAATGCAACTAGTAATTTGTCTTTCTTTTTTATGGTTGATGTGTAGTAAGGTCCAGGTAACTGTATTACATAGTATTTAATACAATTTTACAGTATTAGTATACGGCACGGTGGCTAAGTGGGTAGCACTGTCGCCTCGCAGCAAGAAAATCCTGGGTTCGATCCCCAGGTGGGGCGGTCTGGGTCTTTTCTGTGTGGAGTTTGCATGTTCTCCCCGTGTCTGTGTGGGTTTACTCCGGGAGCTCCGGTTTCCTCCCACAGTCCAAAACATGCAAGTGAGGTGAATTGGAGATAAAAAATTGTCTATGACTGTGCTCAATATAACCTTGTGAACTGATGAATCTTGTGTAACGGGTAGTGAAACATGACGTTAAAATCCAAATAAACAAACAAACAATATTAATATAAGAAACAAGCACAAGCATTGGTGGCACCAAGCACTGATGTTAAGAGCAAAAGTGTGGCTCACAATCAGCATTCTAAATCATCCTGAATGTGTGGGTGCAGGTCACTACAGTTTCTCCACACGAAACCTGTCAAACCCTGTCTTCACGTTCTTTCCTTTGTGCACAAGTGCACAGTCAAGTTTAAACAGGAAAATGCACTGCACCAAACTGGTGTAGAGGTGTGGCTAAAACACCTTTGTCTAATAATTAGGAGAGATACTTTTCAACATACTTTTGGTCATACTATGTATTTTAGTTGCCCATTTAAAAAATACTCTCATATATTTTAATACTAATTAAACTCAAAACTCGTTGTTATACTGAGCAGATAACTATGACAATAGTGTATTAAAATAAATGGAGAAATAAAGAAATCATTTATTTTTATTTGTATGGGCGCTCGGGTGAAAAAAAGAAGTAAATTACACAACCCACTAACGATATATTCCCAGTAATCATGTTTTTGTAAATTAGTTTTTTTTCTGTCTCCATGGTGTCAGATGGAGCAGGCAGAGAAATGTATGAGGACTTGTGATAATGTGACCTGTTAAAGAATAAGTGTTAAAATCTGTATTTTTTGTCATTGCAGGCCATCGGTCATCTTTCAGATCCCGAAATTCGAGTAAGTATTCTCACTATATGATTTTATATACAGTATGTATGTACACCGATCAGCCATAACATTTAAACCACCTCCTTGTTTCTACACACATTGTCCATTTTATCTACAACAACTACATTGTCCAGTTAGTTCTACAATTACTGACTGTAGTCCATCTGTTACTCTGCATGCTTTGTTAGCCCCCTTTCATGCTGTTCTTCAATGGTCAGGACTCTCCCAGGACCACTACAGTGCAGGGATTATTTGGGTGTTGGATCATTCTCAGCACTGCAGTGACTCTGACATGGTGGTGGTGTGTTAGTGTGTGTTGTGCTGGTATGAGTGGATCAGACACAGCAATGCTGACGGAGTTTTTGAACACCTGACTGTCACTGCTGGACTGAGAATAGTTCACCAACCCTGTGAACAGCATCCTGTGACCACTGATGAAGGTCTAGAAGATGATCAACTCAAACAGCAGCAATAGATGAGCGATCGTCTCTGACTTTACATCTACAAGGTGGACTTACTAGGTAGGAGTGTGTAATAGAGTGGACAATGAGTTTACATGAGCTCCATCAGTGCTGCTGTGTCTGATCCACTCATACCAGCACAACACACACTAACACACCACCACCATGTCAGTGTCACTGCAGTGCTGAGAATGATCCACCACCCAAATAATCCCTGCTCTGTGGTGGTCCTGTGGGGGTCCTGACCATTAAAGAACAGGGTGAAAGCAGGCTAAAACAGTGTGTAGTTAAACAGATAGACTACAGTCAGTAATTGTATATATATATATATAACTGTATATATAAAAAATAACGAAATTATTTGCTTTTAGCATTAAGACCTACTTTAACCAAGAGCTCTGGTAAGTACAGTTCATTTTTCTAATACTGTAAAACTGCTATTGAAATTAATTTAAATAAAACAAATTAAACATTGGGGGTTTTTGTTTCCTTTCTGCATAGAATCAGGTCTTTCTGTGAGTCTAACCATTCACAAAAGCATCATTGGAGAAAGCATTCACTTCTTAGTCACCATCACAAACAAGGACAGCTTGCCGAGAACAGTGCGGGAACATGTTAACGCTCAGGCGAAGAGTTATAACAGTATACTGTTTACCTTCTGGGAGGCACACAACATAGTTCAGATTGCTCCTTATAAAGGTAGGTGTATGTGTTTGTTCTTGCATGCATATGTGTGTATTTAGTACTAAGCAGCTGATTGCTACAAGTAGTAAAACTACACCGATCAGCCATAACATTAAAACTTGTTTCTACACTCACTGTCCATTTTATCATTATTTAATCTGCTTTCACCCTGTTCTTCAATGGTCAGGATCCCCACAGGACCACCACAGAGCAGGGATTATTTGGGTGGTGGATCATTCTCAGCACTGCAGTGACACTGACATGGTGGTGGTGTGTTAGTGTGTGTTGTGCTGGTATGAGTGGATCAGACACAGCAGCACTGATGGAGCTCATGTAAACTAATTGTCCACTCTATTACACACTCCTACCTACTTGGTCCACCTTGTAGATGTAAAGTCAGAGACGATCGCTCATCTATTGCTGCTTGTGTTGGTCATCTTCTAGACCTTCATCAGTTGTCACAAGATGCTGCCCACAGGGCGCTGTTGGCTGGATATTTGTGGTTGGTGGACTATTTTCAGTCCAACAGTAACAGTGAGGTGTTTAAAAACTCCATCAGCGCTGCTGTGTCTGATCCACTCATACCAGCACAACACACACTAACACACCACCACCATGTCAGTGTCACTGCAGTGCTGAGAATGATCCACCACCCAAATAATCCCTGCTCTGTGGTGGTCCTGTGGGGGTGCTGACCATTGAAGACCTTCTATATGGTAAGTGGAGATGATAAAATGGACAGTGAGTGTAGAAACAAGGAGGTGGTTTTAATGTTATGGCTGATCGGTGTATGTGCTAGTAAACTTTCTTTTAACCACATGTCAGTATGATGATCCAGCATCTGCGCAAATGGTCTAAAGTTACCATCCTCACTTTGGTTCACATCTTTAGTAAATTGAGTTGCTGGGTGTCACTAAGCACTAAAATTGATTTACCTCAAACAAGCTGCAGTGAAGCTGAAATTGCCAGTTTATAAACATAATTGTAAAAATGTACTGGACACAAATTAATACATACGTAAGGATATGACATAGTTATCCATTAGTTTATTGCTTGAATTTTCAATTACAAAGACTTTTTTAATTTTTTTTTTTTTTTTTTACCTTTATTCAGGCATAATTTACATATTTTTAGCAGAACTATTGAATTGAATAGAACTCTACTAAGAATTCAACTAAGCTTTTTGTATTATTGTATTGTATTCATAGACTTTTACTTATTGCAGTCTAATGAATGATTTGGCCAATTAAACAAAATTTTACAATATGCTCATTGGATGCTCATTTTATATATTTTCACATCTAAAACAGATGGGGCATGTAAAGAAAAAACATAAGTGTAATTCAGGTGACTATTTAAATATTAACATGAATTTTGTGTGTTTTATTTTTATATAAGTTAATCCTGTGGGTGAGATTAATCTATTGTGTTCAGCAGTGTTTAGGTTTTCAGGACATCATTCATTTAATAGAAAAAAGCCCATCCAGTAGATAATGACTAATTTGCCACTCATACAAACATTTTTTTTTTGTAAGAACTAAATGTTTGCCATTTTTAGGTAAGTATAATAAGGAGTTAAATAAAGAGGTGTACATCTATCACATGTTGATCATGCTTAATAAGCTATCACTGCTAGACATCTGTTGTGTAATAACCATTTTTACCTGGCTCTCTACTTAGAACTGATCCTACAACACCAAATACCGTACAGTCAGTACGCTGTGCTGGGAAATGAGCAGCTAGTTAATCTCTCAGCGGTCATAACTGATGTGGAAACCGATGACAGTCTACTGGCTTTTAAAGAGTTCAACATCAGTTCCCCCTCCATCGAAATTCAGGTATTAATAATAGTTAAAATTTGAATAGTTTTAACAGGTATTAATAATAAAGTTCTCCTGAACTTGCTGGTAGAAGGTTCTGGGTTTGAATTGCCCTATAAGTGAATGGGTGTGTGTGTGTGTGTGTGTGTGTGTGTGTGTGTGTGTATGTGTGTGTATGTGTGTGTATGTGTGTGTGTATGTGTGTCTGTCTGCCCTGCGATGGACTGGTGTCCCATCCAGGGTGTTACTGTGTGCCTTGCACCCATTGAAAGGCTGGGATAGGCTCCTGCAGAGCTTGGATGACTTGCTGGTATGCTATAATGGGTTAGAAAGAAGATATGGAGGCATTACCACTTTACATAATTATAAATATGTATATATTTTGGTATTTGTATAATTCTAAGAACATGGTTTATTATTCTTAGCCACAAGTTTTTTTGTTTTAAATCACACCACATTACACATGCAGAAAGTAATCTTGTTTTGTCCTATACCATTATGTTCCAGATTCCTTATAGGAAAGCCATCGTTACCCACAAACAGCAGGTTGCTTTTGTGAAGTTTACTAACCCATTCCTGGCACCCGTAAGTGGAGTGTTGACAGTGGCTGGTTCAAGCCTGCTGAAGGACAAACTGCTCTTGAGGTACATAGAAAGCTTTTTAATTCACTCACTAGTTACTAATACCGGTAGTCAGTTAATAATCTGGTCTGATTCAGTAAAAGCAGTCTGACACAAGTTTTATTTATGAACGTGTTTATACTTCATGTCTGGGCCACATAATAAAAGATGGAAAATTCCAGTTTCATTCATTAAAATGGTATGTTGCCAGTTCCCACTCACTAAATTACCCTGTAGTACATACTTGGACAGGGTGCGGTTACTGAGTGATGAGATACTGTACTTTGTTTTGTGTGCGTCAAGCCATGTGTGTATATCAGATAAGCGGGGTGAATAACACAAATAACAATTTGTCATAAAACATTCGAACAAGGTGTACTTATTCTGTGTTTGTGTACTTCTGCACATATCTCAAAGCAGCATTGTTACTGTTTACTAAAACCAAAACATTAAATTAAAGTAAGATAGATACTACATCAAAGGTCAAATTATTATTACATCAAAAGCCTATTAATAAGGGGCCTACCTGCCATATAGATCAACAGGAACGCAGATTTAGGTGCAAATGAATGGCAGTGCCTGTTCCTATATTCAGCACTTCAAGGGAAGTCTCTGCACCTCATTACGTGTTAAAATGATGTATCCTGTTGGGGCTGTTTATATCCCGGCTTTATTACCTACTGTTATTTGTGAGGATTGGCAGGTCATTTGTCAGCAGATTTTGGACTGTGTTTCTGGAAACTTCACTGGTTGTGTGGTACTGTTGTTGGTTCTTCGTCTGAAGGGCGTGGAAGGCTTTGTGTCTCCTTTACTGGTTTCTTATCTGCCTATTAATTGGTACTATTAATTGGTAAATAATATTACATTAAAAGTAAAATAAAACATTAGTATGAATTACCTTGTGAATATAAAAATCCACTGCTTCCCTGGCAGATAACACCAAACCAATACAGTACCATTTGAATGCATGATGCCATCTGCCAGTAGTAATAATGCATGACCAACATGTAACTGTGCTAAATTTTGAGGAATTTTATGACAGTGGACACACTTGTGTAAAAAAAAACCTGATTCCATAAAAAATAAACCAGAAACAAATGCTCTTGAGGTCCACAGAGCTTCTTCCTAATCTGTTTTCTCTTTCCCAGTTGCCCCATAGAGCATCTGCAGCCCGGAAAGACTATGAATGTCCAGGTTTGCTTTACACCAAGGATGGCAGGAGAGAAGATGCTGCATGCCACTCTTGAGCTAAATAACAATCCCATTGCTATCCGTGGCTTCACAACTTTCATAGTGCAACAAGCTTAATATTAACTGTACTTAATGTTATTTATTATTTATTTAATTATTGCATCTTTTTCTAATTGTTCTTGTTTATTTGTTGTTATGGCACTGACTTTGTTTAATGTATAATATTTTATAAATGTAAGGTCATCTAAAGTATTAGGAGTATTTTAGTAATACAAGTAATGCATATCATTTGTATGTAAATAATGTATATTTAATATACTTTTCATAAAATATATTAATATATTTTCCATTTCTGTCCAAAATTCCCTTGTCATTGTATTCTCCATTTTTTTATTATTTATTGGTCTAAAGCACATGTCAAACTCAAGGCCCTTTATGTGGCCTGCGGGAGTTTAAAAGATGTATGATTGTCTTAAAATACATTGTAAAATCATACATAAACTGCATCTCCCACAATGCATGCCGATTTTGTGACCCGCAAAGTGACCGCATCCCGCCACTAGGCGGTGTTTCTACATCAGTGTTTAAGTGATGCAGAGAAATATTTACAAATAATCCCAAAATGTACAAGAAAAATAAAGATAAAAGATGGGAAAGTGAATACAAGTTGGTGCTTCAAGAAGTCAAACCCTTACATCTCTTGTGTTATGAGGCTGTGTCTGTGGTAAAAGAGTACAATATAAATGTAGATATACATTATAAATATACAGTATAAATTTGCCATTTTGACACCAAACACAGAATTTAGCCTCCAAGAAAAACAACCAATTGTCCAAGATGCAAATCACAATTTTTCAGTTAAGACAGAAAAATACTGTGACAAGTAACTCCAGTCCCTTGAACATAAGGCTGTATTTAATATTAATCATTATTTATATAATTATTATGTATTGACACAGTAATACAAACGTTTGTGTGTAATATTTACCTAATATGTTTTCTGGCTGAAATTGTGCTACTGTGTTAACTTATAAATTCACTACTACTAATATTATTGTAATATTATTCACTCGCTTTGTTTACCTGGTTGAATCAACCTTTGTAGCTAATACAGGCAAATGTTTTGATACAGGCATTTTTGAATAAATTCAGTTCAACGTGAAGTGATTTTGGTCTGTTTGTCCTTAAAAATGTCCTGTCAGCTTGGTTAAGGATCAGTGAGATGAGTTGTTAAATAGGGATTAGAATCCTTGGCCCCACAATACATCAAATTTATTTATTTATACTAGAGCTACTGTTCTTTTGGTAGTGTATTTTGAGTCTTTGTTTTGCTGAAAGACAAACTTTTATTTTAGTTTAGGTATCTTGCTAAGAAAATGTATGGCACTAATTTATCTTATCTATCCTGAGCAGATTGTCAGTCCCTGCTGCTAAAAGCAATTCCATAACATGATGCTCCTCTTTATTAAAAAAATTATCTCTATCTTAAATATTTTCGACTGTTTATTTTGGTAAAACATGCTATGGCTAAATGAGCATTCTTCTAAATTGTTGAATGTAACCCATGATCCACTAAAAACAAGTCTGCCATTAATTAGAAGCTGTTTGCTGGAATGTCGTCCACAGTAAAGTCAGCTTTACACGGTCATGGGATTAAAAGCTGTTTCATGTTGGTGATGATGATGATGATGATGATGATGAAGGAGGTTTATTTCTTGCCAAACATCCTCCACGACAGCAGATCAGTGAAGCTGATAGAACAGATTTCTCCCAGTAGAGTGCAGTATAGTGCTTTAATAATCCAACACAATGGCGTCTCACAGAAGGCTTACAAGTTAAATAGACTTTAATATCACAGGAGTATTGCACTGAAGAGAGTGGTTGGTATCAGCAGGGACTCTGTAATGGCCTTCTATTATGTGCCACAGAAAAAGCCCAGGGCGTTAGAGGCCCATTTATTTTAAGGTGTCTCGTCAGTTAAAGTACAAAGTATTTCTGAGCCGTATTAAATTATTAAATGGCTTCTGCCCTGCACATGTTGTACTTTGTAGCATGTGATTCACAAGCTTAACAAACTCCTTATAGCTTAAAAGGCAAAATATGCTGTTAGTTCTATCCTAAATTATGAAATATGTTGTGGGTTTCTTGGTAAAATACATGGACTAACCATCTGTTTGAGGTTCCAATTAGGTTTGATCATCAGGAGTTAGTGTGAGTGCCACAGATCTCTAGTACACAGAAGAGTTTAATTCTTACCATGTACTGTATGTCTGCATGGGTTTTACTGGATATTCTGGTTGTCCTCCACCTCTCTAAACCATTCAACGTTTAAAATTTACTCTATGTGTAATGAGTGAGTAATGGATTGACTACTGCAACCCCTCCTGGCAGGTCAACTCATGTCCACCATTAGATCTCTGCAACTGATTTAAATTAAAGCCACACGCTAGCACACCAGAGCTGAGATTTCAAACTCGACGGTTCGAAACTCAGCTCTGCCATCCAACAGGCTGGGCGCCCACCAGATTGACTGTTCTTCAAGGGGAGTGCCAAACGGGACCTCATAACTGATGCAGTTACAACATCTGCTGGCTGGGATAATGCGTTGGTCAGAATGTGTCTCTCTGTACACAAAGCTATCTGCACATGAACTTGCCCCGTGCAGGTGAAAAGATGCAGCACATGTGTCAGAGGGGGCGTGTGTCAGTCTCGGCTCTAACCCTCAACCAGGGTGGAGATCAACATCAGTAGAGAGGAACCAAACCAAACCAATCAAAGCTACATCACCCCACTGCTGCATTTTCTTCAATGAATTCATGTAGCTGCCCTCATTCAATTTAAACCTTGACCTACCTAACAGCACCTCATTTTGTATCTCTTATTCTTTACGCCACAAGTCTGTGTTGTCTTGTTTCATGTGTCAGGACTTAAGGAAGACAGACATCAAGGCTTCTCTCTATACAAACACCCAGGTGGTGGAGTACAGTTATACTTACATAAAGATTAATATTACGCTTACCAATGTCTACTTAAAACGAACACAAACACTTCTGTTATTCATCTACTTGTATTTTAATCTAACAGACTTGATCAGATTTGTGTTCTTACCCCGTCGTCTGTTTGTACTAAAGTATGAAAATGTTCACTGAGGAAAACACAAAGCACTTCTGTAAGTCACTCTGGATAAGAGCATCTGCCAAATGCTGTAAATCTAAAAGTGTGTGTGAGAGAGATGCTATGAGATGGATTGGCCGGCTATCGGCCGGTCTGGCATCAACATACAGACATTATTGGCCATGTCTGTGAGATGGCTGAGCCCCCGCGATGGATTGGCGTCCTGTCCGGGGTGTGTTACTACATTGCGCCCATTGATTCAGAGGAAGCCGGACCCAGTGACACCCTGACCAGGATAAAGTGGTGGTAAAATTAAAAATGAAATCTACCTTGTTAAAACTATAACTAAGGTAAAAGAAAACTTGTCGTGTCATCATGATGAGCTTTGCTTTCGTTTTCCTTCTCTGAGGAAATGCGTTTGTGAGTGTGTATCATGCTCTGACTGCAGTAGATGGAGCTGTTATTGATCAGTGGTGGGTTAATCAGAAGAGCACAGCTCAGTGCACACTGCAGCTCTTCTCTACTCCTTTGCTAACTCTGTCATTTTCTTTTCTCTCATGAAATATTCAGTTACTGATAAATGTTCATTGCATACAAATCAGCAGTGCGTAACAGATTTTAGCTGTAATAAACCTTCAGTGAAGCCTATAATGAATGGTCTTGTTAAATGTACACAAATCCCTTACTAGGGTTTTTTTTTAACACATACTGAAGTATGAACACAATAAATAAGAAGTATGAATACAATTAAAAAGGAGGAATCTTGTAGCCCTTTGGAATTATCCAAGGCTTTGCATTAATTGCTTCTGTGATTTGTTCTGTTTATTAATTAAAAACACATTGTACCAGAGAATATACAATAACAGTTTTCATGTCTTTATCAAACATACTTAATCATTATTATTTACAACCCCAAATCAGAAAAAGTTGGGACAGTATGGAAAATGCAAATAAAATAAAAACACAGTTCCTTACATTTACTTTGACTTTTATTTGATTGCAGACAGGATGAACCTGAGGTATTTCATGTTTTTCTGCTCAACTTTATTTCAATTGTTAATATACATCCATTCCTGCATTTCAGGCCTGCAACACATTCCAAAAAAAGTTGGGACAGGGGCAATTTAGGGCTAGTAATGAGGTCAAAAAAAAAAACTAAATAATGATGTGATTACAAAAGCAGCATCCAGGAAAGGCTGAGTCTTTGATGAGCAAAGACGATCAGAGGATCTCCAGTTTTTCAACAAATGCATGAAAAAATTATTGAAATGCTTAAAAACTTGAAAGAAAAATTGGAAGGGATTTGCATATTTCTCCCTCTACAGTGCATAATATCATAAAACAATTTAAGGAATCGGGAGGAATTTCAGTGCGTAAAGGCCAAGGGCGCAAGCTTAAGCTCAGATTGCACTCAAGAACCGCCACTCAACACTAGCTGATATAACCATATGGGTGAGGGATTACTTTTCCAGGTTTGAACACACCTTTGAACAACTGAATTTGGGTATTTTAGCTCTGCCCAGTTCAAACAGGTTAATACAGTCATAAATTAAATAAATGCAAAAACGTTATATCAGTTTTTAAACTGGAGTGGATCTACACTATATGAACAAAAGTATTGGGCCACCCCTTCTAATTTTTTAATTCATGTGTTTGTGTGGCAGCCGGTCATTCAAACCTTTTCTGTAAGTAAAAGAAAATCCTAAATCAATATGAGTCCTACATTAAACTAATTGTCATAGTGGATAAATTCTAACATTAACATAATTAGTGTTAGCCCCTCGGGTGTGTTACTGCATTGCACCCAGTGACTAAGGAGAAACCAGACTCACCGTGACACTGACTAGTATAAAACGGTGGTAAAACATGAACATTACATTAAACAAATATTTATTGTTTCAGTATGATTAAAAAATGATACTTTTGCATATAACTGTAATCTATCTGTTATCTGAACTCTAATATTACACTCACCATACATTTGCAATTAATGTTGCTTAGTTTAGCATAGAAACTGGTTTTATCCATCATGCATTAAAACACAAATGCAGAGGGCATGTCTTTGTGCAAAAGTAGACTAAAAGGCAATTATCTACTTGTCTTGGCCTAATGGAGGTGTCATGTGTTGTTCCCATCTGATCTGTATAGTTGTACAGCTTCTGTTGCTATAGCATTATCCTGCCATGGTGCATTACTGATACATTAACTATGAGTGAAATCTCACATGATACTACAGAGACCTGAATCCACTCAGAACAGAGCAAATTTAGGCTGCAAAATTTGCTGAGAGGGAGCAATCTTCCTGCGGTTAAATGGACCTTATTTACAGGAAGACTCTGTACCCATCTGTATGGTGCCCACACGCTGGCATGTCCTTTAATGAACTTAAATTATTGTGTTACTTTTTTGTGCTTAAAAAAAGTCTTAAAATTGTTTACCAGAAAGGAACTGTCATGGCCCTCTACGCCCTCAGAGAGGGCCTGAGAGATTTTAAAAATAATATTTTAAAAGCAGCTAATTTTATTTTAACAACACATACATTTGACAATCACCATTTAAACAAATACAAATCTAATAAGCAAATAAATCCTTCATACCTGCCTATGCAATTCAAACAAATTAAAGAAGTCCCTTTGTCTCTCTAAAAGAATTTTACCACCTCTGTTGCTAAAAAGAATGTTGGTGATTTCTGGTCCAGCTATAAATTTACAGAGGGATGAACAATCTTCATTCAATGAGACTGACCAATCATATCTTTTCTTTAAATGGGTGGGCTTTGTTATAGCTAACTTTCGTCCACTGTGTGAATGTCATGCACAGAGATTCTGTGTTTGTTAGATTGTCAAAACTATAGCTACAAATGTACTTTGTCTTGTAATATTAAAAAATATAAATACTATAATGAATCAGAATGTTCGATGTTTTTAAGGTAATGTATTAATAAAATTAGGTAAAATTGTTTAAACGTTTGAACAGTAGGCATCTCTAGCTATTTAGTCTCATAAAACAAACATTAATTTGCACCTAATTTGCAGGATATATAGCACAGGTATTCTGCTTAATGAGGCACTGATTGAAGGTGATTGAATAATCATTTTAACCAAAGAATTTAAGAAAAAAAAAACACTGCCGATCATCACTATCCCCTTGCAACTGGAGCAGCTGGGTGGCAAAGACAGTGCTAGCAGTACCTCATAAGTAAATTAAATTAAAAAAAATATTTACCATTCCAAAAGAGTGAAAAGTTGTAAGTGAGTAGAGGAAAAGTATAATCCTGACTTAAAAAGAAATACAGTGAGCATTAGGATGCTTCCATCCTTAAAATGTTAAAGACAGATGTAATAAGAACAAGGTAAAGCCACAGACATTGGGGACGACAAACCTACAGACCGACAGAGGCTGGCAATCCACTGACCACTGACCACGGCAATCCACTGACCCGGAAGACCGCCAATTAATTCGACAACTATGGGATGACATCAAGTGACCTACAAAAATAGTGTCAAATAGCAGCTGGGGTAAAGTGCATGGCCACAACGGTTTAAAACATCCAAGAAAAAGAAAAAGCCTTTCAACAGAGACAAGCAAAGAATAGCCAAGGCTGAGCTTAGCCAAAGATTGTATAAATAGAAATATTATAAAAATGTAAACCATATAAACATTCTTAAGGCAATATTGCTCCAATATTCTAACCTCCCTCTCTCTCTCTTTTTTTTTGCTCTCTGCAAGTGCTTTAATCTGTCCGAGTTTTTATTTAGAATTTAATTTACCCAAAGTGATTTTTTTATTAATTTGGGGTAAAAAAATTGGTTGGCTACAGATGACCTGCTTGAAATGAAGTAGTGGAGAAGGCAACTAACAAGAAATGAAATTAATGAGTTATGAATTATGCAGTTGCTGCTGACATTAACACACACACAAACGCTTGCCATTTTACAAGCTTGTATCATTGCAAATTAAATGCAGGATACAACTGATTAAAATTCAAGGCGTTTCTTGCTATCACCTCACTGATATTTAACTAGTTGAAATGTCAGGATGGACGACAGTGATGTGACTGCTAAACAAAAGTTCCAGCTTCTCTCCACTAGGCATAACATTATGACCACTGACCAGTGAAGTGAATAACACTGATTATCTCTTAATCATGACAACTGTTAGTGGGTGGGGTATATTAGTGAGCAGCAAGTGAACATTTTATCCTCAAAGTTGATGTTAGAAGTTTGACAAGGGCCAAATTGTGATGGCTAGACGACTGGGTCAGAGCATCTCCAATACTGCAGCTCTTGTGGGGTGTTCCCGGTCTGCAGTGGTCAGTATCTATGATGCACGGGGGAATCAAAGGCTGGCCCATGTGGTCTTATCCAACAGACGAGCTACTGTAGCTCAAACTGCTGAAGAAGTTCATGCGGGTTCTGATAGAAAGGTGTCAGAATACACAGTGCATCACAGTTGCAGGGCTGTTTTGGTAGCAAAAGGGGGACCAGCACAATATTAGGATGGTAATCATAATGTTATGCCTGATCGGTGTAAAAGTAGTATATGGATAACACAAACTGCCTGACAATCACAACATCATACTAGAGATAGTGTGGTCATTTATTACTGCTTTATTAACTTTATGGTTTATTTGCTGAAGAGTTAGATACAAATTAGAATAAAAATCTCTGAGCTCTTTGTGTGTAGTTAACTATGTGTCTGTAAGCAATAAAATCATCAAGCTACTATTCTATGTTTTGTTTGTGAATGTGTGTTTCTCTAAGGCAGGCAGGAAAGAGAGAGGAAGAGTGTAAAAAAAAGACATGCAGTAATGAGATATTGATTGGGCGGCTGACAATAGGAAGGCCTAGGGCGTGATTTAAAGAGCTGACCCTTCCTTTAACCCCGGTTTTCTGCATCGACCTACATTGTACTTGTCGCTGTGTCTGGATTGATTGAGTGCAGAATCATGTTAGACCCTTGGTATGAACATGAAGAGGAACTCAAGGCAGAAATAATTGTGTGTAATAAAATTATTTACTGTATCATCAGATGTATCAATTAGCAGTTCTCACTGTGTCGTGTCATTTTACTGGTCATTTTATTTAGTTGTTAATCTGTTACTCTGATAAACTGATACATTTTCATGCACAAAACAGATCATGAAAAGTTTCACATTGTTTATAGTTTCAAGTTGACATCCCACTTAGTTGAAAGTTTCACTCATGATTATTGGACAAGAGAGCTGATGAACCACAGCTGAACCTCATTGCAGATTGAGTGCTTATTGTATATAAGGAGCGTGCTGCAGATAATTGAGTGGCGCCTCTGCTAGGAACTCTGCTAGTAGCAGCATGTTTTGTAGTTCATGTATATTGGTTAGAAAGCTTGTTTAGTGGATCTTGTCTTGTATTTTAGTTTATGTATTTTGCTTAGAACTCTTAGAGAACCATGTCTTGTCTTGTATAGTCTAATTCAGATTTAGCATGAACATTGTGTTAGCTTGTAGGGTGTAGCTTAGCTTAGAGTTTAGGTAAGTTTTTAGGATCAAGTTTCATGTGTGTTTTAGATTAGCATTTAGCATAGCGGTTAGCATAGTTCATTATGTTTGTGTGTCTTGTCAAGTGTAATAAATAAACTTACATTATAACATCTGTGTGTCTGCCTTCGCCCCTGTTATGAACCCTTTGTTACAGTAGGCAGAAAAATCTTGTTGATAAGAACTTAAAGGAAATTAGCCAGACTGGTTTAGAAGTCAGAATGTCTATGACCTAAAAACCCATTTTGTATGACTGGTGAGCAGTTGGTCAGTCAAAACATAGGGTGGGTGGACTACAACAGCAGAAAAACACTTCAGATTTCACTCATTTTAGACAAGAATAAATTCTTCATTCAAAATCTGACCCTACTATCTACATGTCAGAGATTAGACCAGTACCCACTCTAGCCACAGACTTCTGTTCTATGCTGGCAGGAGCATGTGTGCACTACTATTGTAACGCATTCACCTCAATGATTAACAGAGATGCATTTTTAGATTACCTTTCTGCTCAACGCAGTTGTACAAAATGGCTATTTGAGATACTTTCAGTCAAAGCCAATCTTTGACCTTTATCAGCATTTTTGGCTTCATATCTAAGGCTTTTTCTTTTGCACTAAACTGTGAAAATGCAGGAGACCTTGGTGAGAACATCCAGGTAGATCAGCAGGTTCTGACATATCTCAACCAGCATGTTTTTCACCAGTGTCAATCAGATAAAATATTTCAGCCTTGCATTACAATGCTCCCATGACTCTCTGATTAGGTATTTTACTAAATGAGGAAGTATACAGGTGTTCCTAGTGGCAGGTGTGTGTATATACACCGACCAGGCATAAAATTATGTCCACTGACAGGTGAAGTGAATAACACTGATTATCTCTTCATCACGACACCTGTTAGTGGGTGGGATATATTAGGCAGCAAGTGAACATTTCATCCTCAAAGTTGATGTGTTAGAAACAGGACAAATGGGCGAGTGTAAGGATTTGAGCGAGTTTGACAAGGGCCAAATTGTGATGGCTAGACGACTGGGTCAGAGCATCTCCAAAACGGCAGCTCTTGTGAGGTGTTCCCAGTCTGCAGTGGTCAGTATCTATCGGTCTATCTATCTAATCTATCTATCTAACAGTGGTAAACTGGCGACAGGGTGATGGGCGGCCAAGGCTCATTGATGCACGTGGGGGGTGAAGGCTAGCCCGTGTGGTCCGAGCCAACATACAAGCTACTGTAGCTCAAACTTCTGAAGAAGTTAAAGCTGGTTCTGATAGAAAGCTGTCAGAATACACAGTGCATCACAGTTTGTTGTGTATGGGACTGCATAGCCGCAGATCAGTCAGGGTGCCCGTGCTGACCCCTGTCCACTGCCGAAAGCACCAACAATGGGCACGTAAGCATCGGAACTGGACCCTGGAGCAATGGAAGAAGGTGGCCTGGTCTGATGAATCACGTTTTCTTTTACATCACGTGGATGGCCGGGTGCGTGTTCATCACTTACCTGGGGAACACATGCCACCAGGATGCATTATAGGAAGAAGGCAAGCTGGTGGAGGCAGTGTGATGCTTGGGGCAATGTTCTGCTGGGAAACCTTGGGTCCTGCCATCCATGTGGACGCTACTTTGACAATTTTTTTTTGTCATTTTAGTAGTTTTAGCTAATTAAATGCAAACCCTATTTCTGGGAAAGTTGGGAAAATACAATAAAAATCTGCAATTTATTCATTCACTTGAACACTTATTTAACTGACAAACGTACAAAGACATAACTCCAATTCACCTCACTTGCACGTCTTTTGGAGGATACCGGAGAACATGCAAACTCCACACAGAAAGGACCCGGTTCGCCCCATCTGGGGATCAAACCCAGGACCTTCTTTCTGTGAGGTGACAGTGCTACCCACTTAGCCACCATGCCACCCTTTATTCATTGTCTATTTTCCCATCACTTTATCCTATTCAGGGTCACAGTGGGTCCGATTCACTGGGCAAAAGCTAGCACCCCAGACAGACACAAACACCCAAAACAGCACCAGAGCATAATATTACCATCACCATGCATGAAAGTAGGTACAGTGTTGTACCTTAAACTACAGACTTTTGATCCAAAGAAGCCTGATAGTCTAACAGAATATAGCACTTAGTGTGCTCCTCTTAGTTCACTTAGAAGTCCTGTGATGTTTTGTGGGCAGTACTTCCCATAAAATGATAGCTCTTACTCTCTTTGCTTAGCAATTAGACATGCTAAAATCGGGTTGTAAATTGTATAGGCTACATCTAAATTTTCTGTTTTAAGTCAAATCAAGTGTATTTGTATAGCGATTTTTACAACAGACATGGTCTCAAAGCAACTTTACAGAATCCAGGACCAACAGACCAAAAACCCCTGTTGAGCAAGCCGAGGGCGACAGTGACAAGGAAAAACTCCCTTAACATTATGGAAAGAAACCTTGAGAGGAACCAGATTCAGCAGGGACCCCCATTCTCCTTGGGTGGCCTGGAGAATAAGTAAAATAAATAGGATTTACACAAATCATACGTACACTCACTCACTCTCATTCCTAACGGCTTATCCAATTAGGGTCGGGGGGGTTGCTGGAGCCTATCCCAGCTTTTCAATGGGCTCAAGGCACACAGTAACACACTGGACGGGGCGCCAGTCCATTGCAGGGCAGACACACATACACACACCCATTTACCTATAGGGCAATTGAGTGTCTCCAATTAACCTGACTGCATGATTTTTCTGGACTGTGGGAGGAAACCGTAGCCCCTGGAGAAAACCCACGCAGACACGGGGAGAACATGCAAACTCCACACAGAAAGGACCCGGACCGCCACGCCTGGGGATCGAACCCAGGACCTTCTTGCTGTGAGATGACAGTGCTACCCACTGAGCCACCGTGCCGCATACATACACAAAATGAATTCAAACTAAAAGTTATAATTACTGAAAAGAGTAAACAAGCAATTTGAGTTCTTTATTATTCAGTCCAGTCTGTAAAAAAGTCTGTAGTGAGTTCTGGACATTTTTGGTGCAAACACGCCTGGATATCTAGCAGGAGCAGCACTGCTGGCACAACAGTCTTGACTTGCAGGCTTTCACATTGGGGAAAATACGGTCTGTTCCTATCTTCACCTAGATGCAAAAAGCATCTGCCAATAGTTTAATTGCAAACGATTAGCTAGTTGCCATGATAAGAGCATTTTAAATATTGCTACATCCTTTAGCTGATGACTGGACACAGCCATCAACCCACCACACTGTAATGATTCAGTTTCCCTACAATAATGTGGTCTTCTTTCATTACATCCACAAAAAGGTATTTATTTTATTCCTTTTTACTGGGTCGCCGCATGTGTTGCACTGTGTTGGTGTTAGCATTTTGTTTCACTAGTGTTTCGACTTGTTCCTGCGGCAAGGCGTCTCTCCCCGGCCTGCTCTCTTGTTGTGTACTTACAGGGTCATGGCGCTGACTGATGATGTGTCTCTCAGGCACAGATGGGCACAGGCTGACGGATGGCCGTTGCAGCATGCTGGCACGAGAGCAGCTCGGCAGACAGAAATGAAGAATGCTGTTGCTAATTTTAAACACTGCAAACTAAATTGTTCCAGCCAAGCTCTCATTCACTGCGAGAAGTGGAGCACAGCTGGGTGAGTCAGATAACGCACACAGACAGAGTTGACCACACGAAACACAAGAGACTCACACGAGTATAGCGCTGTCTTGCTCTTCTTTACACAACCACCATAAAGGGATTTAGATGTCAGGTGAGTAGATGTGCTGGAAGGCATGATGCCTAACAGATAAGGCAGTATCAGATCTGATGGTCCTGGTGATAAGAATTATAAATGAGGTGAAGTGTCTAGGGCAGGACTTTGGGGTAAAGTGTAAGATGCCTAATGCATTTCAGCCTTATCTCAGAGGAAGAGTGTGACCTTGCTGCTGATAAATGAGACTGAAAAAGCATATCAGAAGTTGTATCAAAGTGACGGTCACACGGTGTGACCTTAAAGTCTTTTTCCAGACCAGACCTGTCGTTTGGTTAAAAACCAGCTTTTAGATGCCCAGGTGGCACAGCGGGATATTTCTCTAGCACACCAGCACTGGGATTCTCTCCGATCTCAAATCTCAGCTCTGTCACCGGTCGGCTGGACGCCCCTAGTAGTGCCTGCAGCAGACAAAATTGGCCACAAAAGTCTGCTAAGGATGGGGTGGCACGGTGGGTAGCACTGTCGCTTCACATAAAGAAGGTCCTGGGTTTGATTCCCAGGTGGAGCGGTCCGGGTCCTTTCTGTCTGGAGTTTGCTTGTTCTGCCCGTGTCTGTGTGGGTTTCCTCCGGAAGCTCCGGTTTCCTCCCACAGTCCAAAGACGTGCAAGTGAGGTAAACTGGAGATACAAAAATTGTCCGTGATTGTGTTTGACATTAAACATGTGAACTGATGAGTCTTGTGTAACTAATGACTGCCTGCCCTGTCATGAATGTAACCAAAGTGGGTAAAACATGATGTTAAAATCCTAATAAATAAATAAAAGTCTGCTGGGTGGGAAAAGACTGCACTGTTTGTTTGTTTATTAGGATTTTAACGTCATGTTTTACACTTTGGTTACATTAATGACAGGAACAGTAGTTACTCATTACACAAGGTTCATCAGTTCACAAGGTTATATCAAACACAGTCATGGACAATTTAGTGTCTCCAATTCACCTCACTTGCATGTCTTTGGACTGTGGGAGGAAACCTGAGCACCTGAAGTAAACCAGCGCAGACACGGGGAGAACATGCAATCTCCACACAGAAAGGACGCGGACTGCCCCACCTGGGGATCGAACCCAGGACCTTCTTGCAAAGACTGCACTGGAAAGGGGGGGATGTCTTTAATGCTGTGTAGGGACTCTGGTTAGTAGCCAGAGGAGCCTGAACAAAAGTAGATGAATGTGGATTATCAGTGTGTTGCACTTCATGTGCGAGACAAGCATCTTGCAGATATGGGCGAATAACAATGGGTCGGTGGACTGCGCACACTTCGGAGGAAGTGTGTTTCAGGCAAATATGCCCTCCTCGGAAGCGATCGGAAGACAAATGAGCTAAATTGGGAGAAAAGTTCAAGAAAATGCATAAATAAAAATAGCAAAAAACTGGAACTTATCCCAGCTCTCAATGGGCGCAAGGCACACAAAAACACCCTGGACAGGGCACTAGTCCATCACAGAGCAGAGATACACACAAATACAGCCACACACACATACAGTGTATCACAAAAGTGAGTACACCCCTCACATTTCTGCAAATATTTCATTATATCTTTTCATGGGACAACACTATAGACATGAAACTTGGATATAACTTAGAGTAGTCAGTGTACAACTTGTATAGCAGTGTAGATTTACTGTCTTCTGAAAATAACTCAACACACAGCCATTAATGTCTAAATAGCTGGCAACATAAGTGAGTACACCCCACAGTGAACATGTCCAAATTGTGCCCAAATGTGTCGTTGTCCCTCCCTGGTGTCATGTGTCAAGGTCCCAGGTGTAAATGGGGAGCAGGGCTGTTAAATTTGGTGTTTTGGGTACAATTCTCTCATACTGGCCACTGGATATTCAACATGGCACCTCATGGCAAAGAACTCTCTGAGGATGTGAGAAATAGAATTGTTGCTCTCCACAAAGATGGCCTGGGCTATAAGAAGATTGCTAACACCCTGAAACTGAGCTACAGCATGGTGGCCAAGGTCATACAGCGGTTTTCCAGGACAGGTTCCACTCGGAACAGGCTTCGCCAGGGTCGACCAAAGAAGTTGAGTCCACGTGTTCGGCGTCATATCCAGAGGTTGGCTTTAAAAAATAGACACATGAGTGCTGCCAGCATTGCTGCAGAGGTTGAAGACGTGGGAGGTCAGCCTGTCAGTGCTCAGACCATACGCCGCACACTGCATCAACTCGGTCTGCATGGTCGTCATCCCAGAAGGAAGCTGACGCACAAGAAAGCCCGCAAACAGTTTGCTGAAGACAAGCAGTCCAAGAACATGGATTACTGGAATGCCCTGTGGTCTGACGAGACCAAGATAAACTTGTTTGGCTCAGATGGTGTCCAGCATGTGTGGCGGCGCCCTGGTGAGAAGTACCAAGACAACTGTATCTTGCCTACAGTCAAGCATGGTGGTGGTAGCATCATGGTCTTGGGCTGCATGAGTGTTGCTGGCACTGGGGAGCTGCAGTTCATTGAGGGAAACATGAATTCCAACATGTACTGTGACATTCTGAAACAGAGCATGATCCCCTCCCTTCGAAAACTGGGCCTCATGGCAGTTTTCCAACAGGATAACGACCCCAAACACATCCTCCAAGATGACAACTGCCTTGCTGAGGAAGCTGAAGGTAAAGGTGATGGACTAAACCCAATTGAGCACCTGTGGCGCATCCTCAAGTGGAAGGTGGAGGAGTTCAAGGTGTCTAACATCCACCAGCTCCGTGATGTCATCATGGAGGAGTGGAAGAGGATTCCAGTAGCAACCTGTGCAGCTCTGGTGAATTCCATGCCCAGGAGGGTTAAGGCAGTGCTGGATAATAATGGTGGTCACACAAAATATTGACACTTTGGGCACAATTTGGACATGTTCACTGTGGGGTGTACTCACTTATGTTGCCAGCCATTTAGACATTAATGGCTGTGTGTTGAGTTATTTTCAGAAGACAGTAAATCTACACTGCTATACAAGTTGTACACTGACTACTCTAAGTTATATCCAAGTTTCATGTCTATAGTGTTGTCCCATGAAAAGATATAATGAAATATTTGCAGAAATGTGAGGGGTGTACTCACTTTTGTGATACACTGTATCTAAGGGCATTTTCTATTTACCTAACTGCATGTCTTTGGACTGTGGGAGGAAACCGGAGCTCCTGGAGGAAACCCACATAAACACACAGGGAGAACATGCAAACTCCACACAGTAAGGACCCAGACTGCTCCAACTGGGAAGTGAACCCAGGACCTTCTTGCTGTGAGGCGACAGTGCTACAAATTCATTTTTCTGGTTATATGATGTGAATGTGTGTACTAGTGATAGCATGTGATGGACTGCCCCCCTAGCCAAATGTATTCTTGCCCTGACCAGGATAAAGCAGTCAGTAAACATAAACAAATAAATAATAAATGGAGCCAGAAGGTTTTGTAGAATGCATTGTGGGTTCTGCACAGCCCAAACGGCGTGATCTTGCTGTCAGTACAGATGTTCTCTGTGTGCACGGGTTGGCTTATCTACTCTATATCTACTCTTATACTCTTATTTAAATATGTACAATTAATTTATTAGGGTAAAACAAAGGTTTAAACATCATGAACAGCTTTACCAGTCCTCTCTCTGTACACCCAACTGATTTTCTAAGAGAGATAGATTGCCTGTGGATTTATCAGCTAATAGCTCCCCTGAAGTGAGAAAGATTGATCATTCTGTCGCCGTTCTCTCTTTTTCTTCTGCAACCTACTAGCTGGAATACACTGAACCTTCCTTTACTACAGAAAAAGTACCTACCCCTGTTTTTACATGTTTGTCAGACTAAAATAATTGTATTTATTTATTTATTTTATATATATTTTATGCATTTTCTCCCATTTTCTCAAAATTGAGTGTAGTCAATTTGTCTTCCGCTGCTGGGGATCCCCGATTTTTTGCAGTCGAAGTGGATATATTGCTGCTCACGCCTCCTCCGACCCGTGTACAGCCCTTAAGGGAACCCTTTTCCACCCATGCACTCTGCACAGGCGCCTCTCTATCTGCTAATCAGGGTTCTTACACAGCGTTTGAAGACCCCACCCACATATTCCGGTCATCCCTCCCTGCAGGCACTGCCAATCATGCCCGATAGATGGCGCCCACCCGGCCGGTGGCAACGCCGAGTTTTGAACCGAGGAGTTCAGAATCTCGGCGCTGGTGTGCTAGCGGAATATCCCGCTGCGCCACCTGGGCGCCTTGTATTTATTTTTTAAATATGATTTTCATGGTTTTGGGACAGTGGTAGCCTAGTGGAAGAAGCTTTGAGCTATCAATTGGAAGATTGTCAGTTCGAATCCAAGCTCCGCTATGTAGCCACTGTTGGGCTATTGAGCAAGGCTCTTAACCCTGTCTGCTCCAGAGTTGCCTGACCCTGTGCTCTAACCCCAGCTTCCAAAACAAACTGGGAAACACGGAAATGGAAGTTTGTTGTACTGTACACGTGTATACAGTATGTATATATGATAAATAAGACATTCATCTTTTTTCTTTTTACCACCACTTTGTCCTAGCTGGGCTCAGGATGGGTTCTGTTTCCCTGGAATCAAAGGGTGCAATCGCAGTAACACGCCCTGCACAGAATGGCAATCCATCGCAGGGCCTCCACCCTCAGATTAAGCCAATCATGTCTTTATAAAGATGCCTTACCAGCCAGTGGCACCACTGGGAATTTGAACCCTGGATCCCAGTGATAATGGGTTAGCACAAGTTAACCACTGCACCACCATAAACAAAACATATTATGTAACTAAAAATTTTATATACAGTATTTTGCTCAAGTAATCTAATTTATTGAACTTCTACTAAACAGCTGCCATCTTAATAACTGATTGCACCATATTAAGCAGCTTGTTTTTTTTTCCTAAATAAAATAAGAGCTTTGTTTTCCATAAGGCAACATTTTGTAAGCATAGTGTTTACTTTTTAATGCCATCAGCAAAAAATGTTTTTGGTTAAGCGTGTAGCCACTGATGCACCACTGCTTTTACATCATCATCACATGAAAATCTTCTTCCAAAGAGGTGGAATTTAGATGGTGCTAAATCCGGACTATAAGTGTCTCTCAGACACGACCGATTACGACTCCTCTCGCCCTCACCGTTTCCAACCAAAATATAAAAGAGCGGAAACTTTTTGAGGATTCCTTGTAATCTGAATTATGATTAGTGATTTGTAATTCACTAAAAGACTCAGATCAGTAAGTAAGATTGTCTTTGCATCTAAAGTATTCACACTGCTTTGTCATGTCTTGTTTTTTTTTTCAAGTGTGTTCTCACAAACATGTTTAACTTATTTAAAGCTGTGACATGCTGTTGCAGTGCTGTTTATATTCTGAGCTGTGTGTGTTTTGTGTAACATTAGCATATTAGCATTAAATAAAAGTTAGCATATCAGAACCCTGGAATGGACGAATCTATTTCCATGCTTCTTTTTTTTCTTTTTTGTAGGTAATCTGAGAACGTAATACCCACTTTCCCTTTCTCTAAAGGTATTCATGGCCCACAGGTTGAAAACCCCTGGTGAACAACTGCCATAGACCATTTTGATAACTTTCTGAAACGATCTCACAGCATCTAAGAAAAAAGTAAACAAAGAGGCTGGTGAAATAATCTCTGACCGTGTGTAGTAGAACATTGACCTTGCTATGTTCGGAGGTAGTGACTGCCATGGTTACAATGCCAACATGAAGCCACTCAGACTCAGCGGGTCTCAGATCACACAGATTACACCTCTTCTGAAGTAAAAATAATTCCTGCCCTGTTCTACCCACCCACAGCCACTGAGGAACTGAGAGAGGATGAAAAGAAGGATGAAGAGGATAGGAAGAAACATAAATAAGAAAACATCTTGACAACAGGGAAAAAACTATAATAACTATAATCTGATTACTTATTTTTTCCTTTAAAGATAGTCAGGGTTTTATATATTTATTTATTTATTTAAAAGGGTCACAGAGGTTGCAATTCACTGGGCAAAAGGTAGGAAAAACTGGGACAAGTCACCAGTTCATCACAGGGCAAACACACATATTCACATCCGCACTCCTAGAGGGACTTTATTATCTGTTATCAACCTGACTGCATGTCTTAGGACTGTGGGAGGAAACCGGAGCTCCCAGAGGAAACCCACGCAGACAAAACCCAAACTGCTCCCCCTGGGAAATAAACCCAGAACGTTCTTGCTGTGAGGTGGCAGTGCTACTCACCAAGTCATTTATTTATTTATTCAGCAGTAGCTTCATTCTGGTCAGAGGTGTGTCCGATATCACCCGGTATCAACAGACGCAAAGTAGGAATGCTGGTGAACCCTGGTGATCTACTGGCACACTAGACAGGCTGCCAGTACATCACAGGTCATCACATACTTACCCATTCATATACATTCACTTTGTAGTAATTAAAAGAACCCAGTAAACACAATTAAACACATTTAAACACTGTTTTAGAGCGTGATAAAGAGTGATGTGTTGAAAATCACTCTTAGACTACAGGTGCAGCAAGAAATTTGCCATATTTCTTTAAACTAGTTCTCCAGATGTTGCAGAACAATCTGGGTGGCTCGATGAGTCCCAGGTGGAGCGGTCCAGGTCCTTTCTCTGTGGAGTTTGCATGTTCTTCCCATGTCTGCATGGGTTTCCCCCGGGAGCTCTGTTTTTTTCCTACAGACCAAAGGCAAACAAGTGAGGTGAATTGGAAATACAAAAATTGTCCATGACTGTGTTTGACATTAAAAACTTGAACTGATGAATCTTGGGTAACCAGTAATTACCTGTCCTGTCATAAATGTAACCAAAGTGTGTAAAACATGATGTTAAAATCCTAATGAATGAATAAATATACAGAACAAGCTACTCCATAAAAACCTTTGCAAAACCTTCAGTCTTTAACTGGTTGGTGTAATTTCATACTGTGTGAGAGCTGCCGAAGACTATCTATCGCATTTCAAAGACTTACTTTAATACCAAATGAACCTTGTACCTTAATCCGGCAAAAATTGCTGGCAGGAAGAAAAGGAGCTGTGAAGAGGCAGAGAGGTGGGATGGCTGTAAGGTGGCTGATTGAAATTCTACCTGACGGTAGCGTTTGCCTCTCAGTGAGCCTTTCTTCACCTGGTAATAGGCATCCCTCTGAGAGCACCGTCCTCCATTAACGGCTCTGATTAACCCAGACGTGTGCCGGTGTGCACTTGTGTATATGTGCATCCTGTCGGCTGCCTGATGATGGCAGATGGAATAAGGCCCTTAGGTAATAAATGGAGGAAATGAGGGTGAGATGGAAGCTCAAGTGATGTGAAGGAGAGCTGGTTAAAATGTATGAGTTTGAGATGTGCTCATTTAACCCAGTTCATTTATCTGATTAATGCTGCTGCCTATACGGATGAGATTCTGAGATTCTATCTCTCACCCTTACTGAGGTGTTGAACCTGTCTGTCAGTTATATATAGGTTTTCCATATATGCTAACACACACTGCATTTACACCCTTAACAGTTTTACTTCCAGTTCTGTGCATATATAATACAAGCATTGAGAGCTGAGGGCCTTGTGCTGAGGACACAGGGGCTCAACAGTGTCCTTGTGGTAGGGGCTTAAACCAGCTACCTTCTGATCACTAGTCCAGTACCCTAACCACTGAGCTACCACTGCCATGAATCAACAAGATGATTACGTCTAAGACAGCTAGCAGAACAATGTATATTTTCTACATAAAAATACAAAACCTTTAGTCTTTTTCCTCTCCACCAACGCCGATCCCTGCTCTGATTTGAGGAGAACGAAGCTAACCCATGCCCCCTCCGACACATGGGCAGCATGCCGCATGCATTTTGTCACCTACACTTTGACGAGTACAATGCGGATCAGCACTGTGTATGGAGAGACACACCCTGACAGCACTCTTTTCTCGTCTCTGTGCAGGCACCATCAATCAGCCAGCAGAGGTCGTAATTTCATTAGTTATGAAAGAGTCCCTGTCCGGCTTTAATATCCTGCCCCTATCTGAAGAACAGGCCAATCGTTGTTCATGTGGCCGCTCAGCCCAACCGGTAGGCAGAGCTGAGACTCGATACGATGTATTCGAGATCCCAGCTCTGGTTCCAGCGTGTGTTCTTACTGCTGTGCCACCTGAGCGGCCCAAAACCTTTAGTCTTTAACTGGTTGGTGTAATTTCATACTGTGTTAGAGCTGAAGAAGAGTAAATCTATTTCATTTCAAAGACTTACTTTAATACCAAATGTGAACCTTGTACCTTAATCCAGCAAAAATTGCTGACAGGAGGAAAAGGAGCCTTGCACAGGGGCCCAACGGTGTCCTGGTGGTGGGGCTTAAACCAGCTACCTTCTGATCAGTAGTTCAGTACCATAACCACTGAGCTACCACTGCCATTAATCAACCAAACGATTAAGTCTAAGTAAGATAGGAGTCAGTTTAGTCCTAGTCTTATTTTGGTCCTAGTTTTGTCCTTGTTCTAATCCTTGTCTTTGAAGCCCTATGTTGTCTTGCCCACCTGTTCAGTTAAGCACTTAGCTTTAGCTCTGGATTTAGCATTTCTTGTGTGGTTTAGTTAAGAATTATTATTAGTTATGGGGTTGATTCTGAATGTATTCATGTATTAGTTAGCATGTAGTGTTAGCATAGCTGTTAGCCTAGTCATTCATGTTGATAGACATCAATGAAATTGATAGCAGTGGTAGTTCAGTGGTTAAGGTACTGCACGAGTAAACATTAGGT
Organism: Trichomycterus rosablanca; assembly: GCF_030014385.1. NCBI lineage: Eukaryota > Metazoa > Chordata > Actinopteri > Siluriformes > Trichomycteridae > Trichomycterus > Trichomycterus rosablanca. The sequence goes on along the minus strand of NC_085993.1, from coordinate 40,555,345 downwards.
TGGCGGTTCAAGCCCCAGCATCACCAAGTTGCCAATGTTGGGCCCCTGAGCAAGGCCCTCAACCCTCAATTGCTCAAACTGTAATTAGTGATAACTGTAAGTTCCTTTGGATTTAAATGTAAAAAAACGCCAGTTGTAGCCTAGTGGTTAAGGTACTGGACGCGTAATGGAAAGGTCGCTGGTTCGAGCCCCACCACTGCCAGGTTGCCACTGTTGGACCCTTAACCCTCAATTGTATTGAAGACAATATTCTGTCACAGAACTGTAAGTCGCTTTGAATAAAAGCATATGCTGAAAATGTAAATGACAGTGTAGCTTCCCCTTGTGTTCACAGTGTGTATTGTTGAGTGTGTTCTCCTTGTCTCCTTGTTCTGTGCCTGCACTGCCCTTGCCTTGTTTTGTTTTGTACCTTTGCATTCAAATAAAGTTGTATGAAGTTCTCTGCACATTCATTCTGTTAAATAATCTGACGGGCGGACCATTGTAACACAACACCAATTCCTTGCTCGAAAGAATCTTTGTTTAATTTCTTTCAGGCTCGCTAATGCTAAGCCAACATCGAACTCTCATTATACACAAGGCTTACATTCTATTTTCATTAACCACAAACACCCACAGCCTAGTAAAGGCGTGTAATGACACAAACTTTTCTCTCATTCAAATTCTGCAGCTGCTTCTGACCTTTTCAGCACTGCAAAGAGAGAAAAGAAGATGGGGAGAGGAGAAAGATGAAGGCTTTCTTTTTATTTGGGGGACGGACACAGCCTAATGGAATTTCCAGTGCTATTGAATCAGATGATGGAGGATTCGGGAGACTGGGGGACAAAGTGAACTCTATAATTGAGTTGGCTCTGTGGTGGCCATACTACAGTTCCTATTGGTTTCACTTTCTCTCTTTGGCTTTTTCTCTCTCATTCTTTTCATTTTTTTCTTAATTTTATTCCATTTAGTTAAATGATAATGTATAATTTTCTGAAAATACTTTTTTGTGTTTTTTTTTTACATATGTATTTTCTGTGTTTAGCAGATGCTTTTATCCAGAGCGACTTACAGAAGTGCTTCCACAGTAAACATTCACTACTCTAGTTTAAGTAGACAAGAGTCCAAGGATACAAATCTGCTGAAACCCTGACAGTAAGAAACTAAGATGCTATAGAAGGTAAGTAAGTGCATGTTATTGCTCAGCCTAAGTGTTTTATTGTTTCTGTAATAATTCTGGTAAACCAGTTGTACCGGGACTGCATGTCAGAGAGATAATTGTATGTATTCACACACGTTTGTGGACACCTGACCATAAGTCTGTTGGGCATGGGCATGAATGTGAAGTTACCCATATTCCTGCACCTAGACCAGCTCACACTTTTCTGTTAAGCCTTTGCACAATATTTGGGAGTGTGTCTTTGGAAATTTGTAGCATTCAAAATTCTCTCAAAAGTCGTTCAGTGGGGTTGAGGTCAGGGCTCTGTGCAGGCCACTGTAATTCATCCTACCATGATGTTATTGATCTTGCTTTGTGCACAGGGGTACTGTCATGCTGGAACAGGAAAGGGCATTACCCTGGGCACCAGTTAATAGCAGGACATCACACATTTATTCACTCCTAGTGACAGATTAAAGCAACCAGTCCACCTGCTGGTATAATCTTTAAATGGTGTAAGGAAGCAAAGTACTTAAGAAACTCAAGCAGACAGAGAGAACATGGTAAAATCCTCACAGACAGTGACTGAAATTGAGGTTCTAATGTATATAACCTGGAGCTGTGTGGCACCTACTTTACCTGAAAATATTATTATTAATGTTGTTGGGGGTAATGTCTGAAGGTGGCATTTAACTAAATGTTCACACTAGATGATGTTGGGTACAATTAGAAGATACTGTATTTAGTGGCAAGCACGTAATAATTGGGGGAAAAAAATGTTTTACTAATTCATTGTCTTTTTTTTTATCAACACTGCTTTCCCAAATTCTTTAAATTACAGCATGAAGGCGCCCAGGTGGCGCAGGGGGATATTCCCTAGCACCAGCGCTAAGATTCTGAACTCCTCGGTTCGAAACTCGATGTTTCCACCAGTCTGCTGGGCACCATCTAGTGGGCATAATTGGCAGTGCCTGCAGCAGACATGGTTCTGCTAGGGCGGGATGACCCAGGCTATGTGGGTGGGGTCTTCAAATGCTGTGTAAGGACCCTTATTGGCAAATAGAGCAGCACCTGTGCAGAGGTAAAAAAAGGGTTCCACTTATGGCTATGCACGCGTCGGAGGAGGCCGAAGACAAATTGACTACACTAAATTGGGAGAAAAAATGGGAGAAAATGCATAAATAAAATAGGGAAAAAGTAAATAAAAATAAGTTACAGCATGAAACAACACAACTATACAACTATGTTTGTAATAGGCTTAAATTATAGTGTACGTATTTATTGTATACTCAGAATCCTATAAAGTTAGTTTGTGGCTAAGACCACTGTGTTCTTGTAGGAAGTTTCAGTAACCCTGGCCATGCTATCCTCTAACTTGCAGGATTTGCATTCCGTGCAGAACAAATCAAAAGTCCTGATTGCTTTGGTTTTGACACATTAGATCTAGAAGTGGTTGTGGAATTGCTTTGTAACAAGCTGGGAATGGGCTTTCTTATTTAATTAACCGTTACTGGAGTGCATGGTGAGGTGAATGCTAAGCAGGAAAAGTCTGGATTTGTAGAAAGGTATATACAAAGATAGATTTTCTGAGGTTGTGTTATTTAATTTAAGGGCTGTGTATGCTGATAATGTGTGTAACGTGTGTGAGGTTTGTGTAAGATGTGTTTAGAAGGAGAAGGTATTAAGAAAGTAAGTAGGATGCTACTTTATACACTTGCTTTATATGCTTACTTTTATGTTTGAATAGCAATCCACACACCCCCCCCCCCCCCCAACCTTCCCTTTCCGTTACATATACAAACACACAGTCAAGTCACATTATTAAGACCATCAGCTAATATCCAGAGTAACTGTCATGTGCAGCAAGGACAGCAGCTAGACAGGCTGGGAGTGACTCAGTAAGGTCCTGGTAGGTTGTCACAGGTATCTGGAGCCATGCTGACTGCAGTGCATCCCACAGCTGCTGGAGGGGGCGTGGGGAAGGATCCATAGAGCGAACACGATGATCAAGGTGGTCCCACAGATGCTAAATTGGATTCAAATATGGGGAATTAGGGGCCAGGGTAGCACTTGGAAGTCTTGGTCATGCTTTTCCAACCAATGTTGGACATTTCTAGACATGTCGCATTGTCTTGCTGGAAGATTGCATCCACCCCAGGGAAGACTTTTACCCATGGTACTTTTACCCACGGCAGCACTTACCATATTTGTGGTTCGAACGTAATCGGTAAAATGGTAGGTAGATATCTGAACAATGTTAATGCTAATAATATAATAAAAACGCTGATGCTGCAGCTTTACTTTGTTAATCATTGTTAACTTACATCAGTGTGTTGGACGGGGAGCTTCTGAAATCTCCATATTTGCGTGTCTTTGAGTGAACGACGCACTTTTAGAAAACTCCGATAGCTTTTAGAGAACGTTTGCACATGCGCGTTAATGTGTTTAACCACCGTCTAACTCACAAGCGCAGATTCACCAAACCAGCGTGCAGTCCGTCACACATCTCACATCATTTAACTTTCATTCTGTAGTAACGAGTAACGAATTTACATACAGCGAATGTATCGGAGTAAAAGTACACAATTTCTTTAGAAAATGTAGTGGAGTAAAAGTCAAAGTTGCCGAAAATGTTTATACTCCAGTAAAGTACAAATACTTCAAAAACTACTTAACTATACACCACTGAATCCTACAAGAGAATAGCTGCTGATCAGTCTGTCAACAGAAGCTCAAGCACAATTAGGTTATGCGACAGAACAACAATCTGAAGCTCGAGGGCAATTCCTACATCTGAATTGTAACACAATTGAGGTTTTGGAGTGGCTTAGTTAAAGGCCTGACTTAAACTCTACTGAGAGGCTGTGTTGAGACCCTAAAAGGGCAGTCCATCATAGAAAGCCATCCAATATAGCTAAATTAAACATTTATTCAGAGTTTTCACATGAAGTTACATTAATCAATGAAATAATTTTTATTTGTTTTGTGTTTTTGTGTTCATCTGGGCGGCATGGTGGCTTGGTGGGTAGCACCGTCACCTCAGAGCAAGAAGGTCCTGGGTTCGATTTCCAGGGGGAGCAGTCCAGATCCTTTCTGTGTGGAGTGTGCATGTTCTCCCCGTGTCTGCGTGGGTGTCTGGGAGCTCTGGTTTCCTCCCACAGTCCAAAAACGTGCAAGTGAGGTGAACTTGAGATAAAAAATTATCCATTATTTTGTTTAATGATGGATCTCGTGTAACGACTAACTAGCTGTCCTGTCATGAACGTAACCAAAGTGTGTAAAACATGACTTTAAAATCCTAATAAATAAATAAATTTGTGTTCATGTTATATTAAATTTGTATTAGGATCTAAAATACTTAGTGTGACTCATATAAAAATAGAGTAAGTAAAAAAGAGGGACCTTTGTACCTTTGCCCATAACTTTGGTGAATGTTGATCAATTTTCATATATTCAATTATCCTGTTTGTGTTACGCTTCACCTCTACCGATACAACCCTCCACCACTGACTGAGGAGCTTCGCAACTGACACACGCCCCCTCCGACACATGAGCAGTACCGACTGCCTCTTTTCACCTGCACGAGGCGAGTTTATATGCGGATCAGCCTTGTGCATGGAGAGCCACGCCCTGATCAGCATTATTCACCAACTCTGTGCAGGTGTCATCAATCAGCCAGCAGAGGTTGTAATTGCACCAGTTATGAGAAACCCTGGTCCATCTGTCCCATCCCTGAACAACAACCAATTGTTTTTCATGTGGCCACCCAGCCCAGCTGGATGGCAGAGCTGAGATTCGATACAATGTATTCAAAATCCCAGCTCTGGTGTGCTAGCGTGTTTAACCACTGTGCCACCTGAGCGGCTCTGTACGTATGCATAAGGTGTGGTACCCAATATAAAACTCTCTTTGTTGTAATTTTCATTACGAATGCGACAATAAAAGAATTTTGAAAATTGATCAACATTTGCCAATCAATTTTAATACATTTATGTATACATAGTTCATTTATAACAGTGTTTTTAGTATAACATTATAAATGATGTTATTCTGCACAAACCTTGATGTAAATGGTAAGTTTGATATGCAGACTGAGTGCCGTTTGTTTTTCAGAAACACGTCCCTGTGTGAGGCTGCATTGTAATCACTTTTATTTTCTACCCCCTATCCACACCACTCAGATGTGACCCACATCATAAAATACAGATTACAGGCTCGGCTTCATCAGTTTGCTCAATTCCAGCGCACACCCAGAAAATATACAGAAATGTGTTCAAACACACTGACATAGAGAAGCTGACCTAAAAGCACCAGCGCATCTGATTAAAATACACACACAGTGACTTCTAGAATAGCTGAATTTCACTAGTAATGTTCCCATCTTACTCTCTTACTTACTCATGTGTCATAAATATTTTAAGGCCAGGTGTACACATGCTTCAAACCCCCTGTTCCCATGCTAATTCAATTACAACGTTTCTTTTTCTGGGTGAAAGTCCTTTCCTTTTTCGGACATATTACAACTAGTTTCCATCAATCTCCTGCTTAGCCGTGTGCTGAGACAGAGACAGAAAGGCCGCTTACTCATCTCTTTATACACATTTCATTTACAGCTTGAGAGAGAGGACTCAAACAGACATTACGCACTGCATAACATTAGCATGTTTTTACACCTCACCGTTTCTGAAGGATCTGTAAACAGTCACGTCTTTTGTGGAGAGCTTGTCACTTATTATTTGGGTTTTGTTTGACATTCTTTGAATAAGCTTGTAAATACAGTGTGTGTATTGTATTTTTGTATCTCCATTTATTTATTCATTTTATATAACCACTTTTTCAAAGACAACCATGAAACGCTAAAAACAAGGCTAAAGTACACCAGTGATAGTGCATCAGTGGCAGGTTTAACATCCTCACCTGCCTCTGAATCAAACTTCACAAGTTGGTGGGGTTAAAGTGCTGATCATGCATTGCCATCCCAGGCTTGTGTTAAGGTTCCCTATCTGTCCTTGTTTCCTAAAACTAGGTTGTCGCAGATGGCCGGAGCAACCTGTCATATTGTGACAACCAGCTCTCAGTTCTGCACTATCCCTCTTCTATCCACTTCTCCATTGCAGGCTGCTGATGTTATTCTGTTATTCATTTGTTACTTTGTTTCTGTTATTTTGCCCACCTGAGGGGCGGCACGGTGGCTCAGTGGGTAGCACTGTCGCCTCACAGCAAGAAGGTCCTGGGTTTGATCCCCAGGTGGGGTGGTCTGGGTCCTTTCTGTGTGTTGCATGTGAGTTTGCAGGTTCTCCTCGTGTCTGCTTCCTCCAGAAGCTCCGGTTTCCTCCCACAGTCCAAAGACTGTAAGGTAAATTGGAGATACAAAATTTTCCATGACTGTGTTTGACATTAAACTTGTGAACTGATGAATCTTGTGTAATTAGTGCCCACCTGCTTTGTTTAGCCACAGTTTTGTTCTACCTTGGTTAAACATTTTGCACTTGGGTTCTTTTTCAATTCCTGCAACTGCAGGGCTTCACCTTGCACTTTACCTGCAATGCCCAACCCCTCCTGCATTTGGGTTTTGGCTTGCCAGTGGATCGAGTGGCTGGCTAAGTTGTTCCCAAACACTCTTTTAGTTTCTCCAGTGTTTAGTTTTTCCAGTCTTTAATTTAGTTTAATGTGTTTCTTGGTGTTCCTGCTCCAGTGATGTGGTCTTTTCTTCATTTGAGTCCCACTTTGGACTGTAACTTTTGTATTCCTCAAAACCAAAGGATTCCAAAATGGAACACAACCAAGTCCTATCTAAGACTTCATTGTGAGACTAGAACTAATTCTCTGCATTAAGGACAAACAAAATGGTAAACAGGGGCACAGTGGCTCAGTGGGTAGCACTGTCACCTCACAGCAAGAAGGTCCTGGGTTCGATCCCCAGGCGGGGCGGTTCGGGTCCTTTCTGTGTGGAGTTTGCATGTTCTCCCTGTGTCTGCATGGGTTTCCTCCCACAGTCTAAAAACATGCAGTCAGGTTAATTGGAGACACTGAATTGCCCTATAGGTGAATGGGTATGTGTGTGTATGTGTGTCTGCCCGCCCTGCGATGGACTGGCGCCCCGTCCAGGGTGTTACTGTGTGCCTTGCGCCCATTGAAAAGCTGGGATAGCCCCCCCGGCGACCCTAATTGGATAAGCGGTTAAGAAAGTGAGTGAGTGAGAGAGAAAATGGTAAACATTAGTAACAGTGGTGCCCAAAAAGTTAACTAAAACAAAAATACCTTCAACATGGGATAAAAAGAGAAAATAGAATATGACTCCAGCAGCGTTCAGGGAGGGCTGCTCAGAAGCACAAAACGTTGAATGTAAGTTAGACTAAAGATTTTAAAGGGCAGCCGTCACACTGTGTAGTGAACCTCCTTTGTGAATCTCGCTTCACTTTTCAAGGAAAAAGACAAGGTTCAGTATTTTCCCCTCTGAGATAGCTTGTGGTTATGAATGTAAAATTCTCTCTCCCTCTCTCTCTTTCTTTCTTTTTCTAATGTTGCTGATCTTGCAGACCTCACATTTAAGCTGAAAGCCACCTTCCCGGCACCTAGACGTGAGCATGAAAGGCGATAAAGTGAAAAGTAATTGGAGAGTACAGAATAAGATCAAGGTGAAGTTACAGATCAGAACAAGTTAGAAAATTCCAACTTTTAAAGCAATTATATTTTAAATCAGGTAATACATGCAGTGCTGAGCTACAGTACTTACATTTCTTTTTTTCATATGTCAAACCTAGTTGTTAGATTTTTTTTACTTTTTTAATATTTGTTAGGATTTTAACGTCATGTTTGTCACAATCCAGCCCCTGTGTGCTCCCAGACGTCATGTGCACATGTGCCATGCCCCTCTCTCCTGGAGCACATGCTGAAGCCAACGCACCTCATTATGATTGGTCCCCTGCTGCTAAATACCCACAGCTGCACCTCATTTAAGGTTTAATGAGTAAGACATATAAGAAGGCAGTTTTGGTTTGCTCTTGTTAGTTCGTCCATGTGCTTGTTCATGCTCAGAAGTCTTGTTAATGTTGTTCATGTTTGGTGTTAGTTTGGTCTAGTATAGGTTAGTCAGTTGATGTTTAGCATTAGCATTTAGCTTAGTTTATGTGTGTTTAGTTTAGTAGATTGTGTGGTTTTGTGTCTGGTCTTGTGTACCTTTGTCTTGCCTTTTGTTATTATTAAACACATTGTTTAGAAACATCTCTGCATGTGTATCCACCCTTCTCTTGTCTCATCTAGCCCTTCGTTACAATGTTTTACACACATTGGTTACATTCATGACAGAAATGGTAGTTTCTCATTACACAAGGTTCATTAGTTCACAAGTTTCATGTCAAACACAGTCATGGACAATTTTGTATCTCCAATTCACCTGACTGCACGTCTTTGGACTGTGGGAGGAAACCTATGTAGACACGAGGAGAACATGCAAACTCCACACAAAAAGGACCCGGACCACCCCTTGGGGTTGAACCCAGGACCTTCTTGCTGTGAGGTGACAGTGCTACCCTAATTTTTTTAATAACTCAGTTTTACAAATGAACCAAATCTAAAAGAAAACTGGTTTTAATTAGATGGACTCACCCACTTGAACCCTTTTTTTGCACAGAGCCCTGAGCTCATCCCTACTGAACAGTTTTTGAACTGGAACATCATCTGAACCTTTCTTGACCAACATACAAATGTACAGTGCCCAGCCATACAAATGTTTTTTTTGCCTGAATTTGGCACAAATCCCACAGATGTTCTTTAAAGTCTTGTGAATGGATGTTGGAGGTTGAATTTTGGATTCCCAACAATCGGTTCTATTGTCTATTCTATTGTATATCTCTTTGTTGTTAAAACCCGATGTAAGGAGGTGTGGTAGGTTGAGCCAAGTGTTGGAGGCTTGCAAGAAGGATAGAAGCTTAAAAGTCCAAGTTCCCAGTGCTATTGTTTTATTCGCACACACAAGAAATATCTACAAACGCGTTGACGAATAAAAACCAAAGCTGGTTGACATAAGTAACCCCATTGACCTCAGTCCACTAAAAGGCAGTTACCAATGAGATAAGCTTTAGACCATAGCAGTCTCACTATAAGGCTGTAGCTGAGAAGCTACCTATGACTTTCTGCCATCTTCCCCCTTCCCTCCTCACTTTCTCCTGCTTTAACTAGGAGGCCCCTCCCTTCTAGGACCTGGCAGACAATCCTGAAGCAGGAAAAATTAGAGGGAGCATTTAAACACAGTCAACAAATCACATTCATATGGCCATATAATTCAGTGTACACACTCATTCACAACACAATGCACATGCAGAACCCAAATCAACAATTCAGCCAGCTTCATTCATCACTCTGTTCCCCAGGCACCCTCCACACGTCAAAGTCCCGGACCAGCACCGACCCCGCCGACACCCGGATCATCTCCACACCACAGGTAAGTACCTATTTATTTACACTATTTACATTGGATAAATTAGTCTAGTCTTCTGGTAATCAATACAGACAGTCTTGGTGATGTGTAAGGAGTACTTACATCATCACACCCGACTTGAATACCCCTTTACTGCATGTTGTACAGATAACTGTATTCGGTACTGCAGTCCATTCATGTATTCTGTGATGGTTTTTTTCCAAAGTTGGGTTGTAGTGATTTACACAGGACTATAAATCTTAATGATCTGGATCGAACAAGCTGCCTTTTTCACTCTACTGCACATTGAAAGTTATTTTGCACACACCATCTGTTTAAATCGGAAAGAGTGACACTATTTTCCTTCAAAGCAGACAGCTCACAGAGCAACACTATGATTTATACATGAAACCTACAAAACCATGTCACATTCTGTGCCTCCTTCACTGATCTTTTTACATTTATACTGAGTTCGGTTGTTGGAATGCAATTGTGAGATTTATGCCTGTTTCCAATATTTCATTTCACTATTTCTACTTTCATTATGGCACAGCCAGCACTGCGGACAGTGTTTAGAATTGTGGTCAGTGCTCTACAGCTTAAGCTCTTACCCTACATTCAGACCCGCAGTGATTTTTTTCCTCTTGTCACTCGAATTGCTCATTGCTTATCACCCTGTGTTCACACCAGAAGCGTCATCATCACCTGTGAGCGTTTGTTTGCGATTGTTCAACTGACACCAAGCAAAAAAAAATTTAAAAAAAAAGCAAATGCCATGGCAGTACAGCATACTTTACTGGCTACTACCTACAGAGCATATAGGGAAAAAATGATTTGATCACAAATCAGATTCCTTCCCATCCTGCGAAAAATAAAAATCCTGGAGGACAATCACTCATCTATAAATTTCATCCCTGCATAGTGCATCAATATATGTACAGCCAACATGACAAGAAATCTGTGTTTGTTTTTTGTGACCACTGCTGTCTATTTGTGGAAGTTTTACACCGTGGCAACGAGTTTCTGTTCCATCTTTAGTAGGAACAATTATCGGATGTACAGTTTCATGTTGGCGGAGGGGCGGCACGGTGGCTAAGTGGCAAGAAGGTCCTGGGTTCGATCCCCAGGTGGGCCGGTCTAGGTCCTTTCTGTGTGGAGTTTGCATGTTCTCCCCATGTCTGCGTGGGTTTCCCCCGGGTGCTCCGGTTTCCTCCCACAGTCCAAAGACATGCAAGTGAGGTGAACTGGAGATACAAAATTGTCCATGACTGTGTTCAATATAACCTTGAGAAGTGATGAACCTTGTGTAACGAGTAACTACCATGTGTCTGTCATGAATGTAACTAAAGAGTGTAAAACATGACGTTAAAATCCAAATAAACAATGTTGGCAGAGATAATGCACATACCGCATTACATCACGTATCTGTTTAATGCTCAGTTACTATTGGTAACTGCCACATCACATATTTGCATAAAGATAACATTCTAATTTGCATAAAAGTAAATTCCACCCACTTTGAGTTGCTGTTTTCTTCGCCTCCTGTTTCTTCCCCCAGAAATCGCCAGGTTTACATCCAAAGCAACTTACAGTTATGACTGAGTATCATGCAAGCAATGGAAGGTTAAGGGAAGGTTAAGCTCAATGGCCCAACAGTAGCAACTTGGCAGCAGTGGGGATTGAATCTAGCAACCTTCTAATCACTAGTCCAGTACCCTAACCACTCAGCTACAACTGCCTCTGGTGAATTCTCCCCAATTAGACACTGTCAATTCCATATTACTCCATATTACTCCATATAACCTCTAATGACATTCATGCTGGCTAAGGAAGGCTGCAGAGATATTTAATTTTAACCCATTCATCCTGGTAAAGGTCATGGTAGGTCTGTTGCCACCCAGAAACAACATGCATGAAGCAGGAATAGATCCCAAAGGCTTCAATCCATCACACACTCACTTATTTACTCACTCTGACATTTTTAGGCATTTTTAATCCATTTTCCCAGTATTCTTTCCAATCTAGTCATATCCAATTACCCGATTACATTTCGCGACCTGTACTGCTGCAAACCATCACCTATGACAGAGGAAGGTCATAACTAACACACACGCCTCTGACGTGCACAGTTGCTGATTGCTTTTTTTATACCTGTACGAGGTGAGTTCACATGGAGATCCGTATTGTGCACTGAGAGTCACAATCTGATCTCCATTATCCCCCGTCTCTGTGCAGGCACCTTTAATCCTCCAGCAGAGGTCATTACTGCAGCAGTTATGAGGAGTTCTCTTTGGCATTCCCTATCTCTCAAACAAGCTAATTGTTTCCTTATAGGAAGTCCTTATAGGAGCCCAACATGAGCTGAGATTCAAACATGCGAGTTTTTAAGGCAATTTAATTACATATACATTATTTCATTACATATACAGGTTGACGGTAACAATATTAATGCACTGCTAAATCCTGAGCCATTTTTTTAAATACAAATGTTCTACTACTATTTGTCTTACATTTGTTTTTATAGAATAGCTACCCTTCTCACCCTCTATTTGATTTTTGGCATTTACTGTGATTTTATTGTCGATACTCATATGTGCTAATAGAGTTATCGAATGCGCAGCATGTTTAACAGCCTTGGGCTTGTTCTCAATGCAAACCCAAAGAGAGGAAGAGATAAATGGCTGTCTAATTTCAGGGTGTTTTTAAAACCAGAGCAGATATTGGACACAGGCTTATTTAAACCAAAATGGTCCTGCAGGCCAGGAATAACTTGAGACACACCAATAATGACTATTGCTATTTGTCAACTGGGACTTCTCTTATCCAAATAGCAATGCAGTCTATAAAATCACATTTTTAGGAGCCAATAATTTAGCCCTACCATACTAATTCAGGATTAACATAAACCATTTCACTCATCATTGGCTACGTAGGACGTTGTGGCATGGCTTATTTATGTTTGTAAAGAAGCACTCAGGAAACGGGTTAGGAATCAGGTGCAGGTTTATTGGGCAAACACAGAGTCGAAGTCAATAAAGCAGAACAAAGTCAAAAATCAGAGATCCAAACAACCAAGCAAACAAATCCAAAGGTACAACAGAAAACTCACAGTCCACAATCAGAATAAGCAGGGTCATACACAGGAATCCAGAATACACAAGAAAACGCTCAGAATTGCAGTTATGAACAAACAAGACTTCACAACATGTGGTTCTAAGTGTAGGGTATTTATAGGAAATGGTGGCAATTCAGAATTCTGGTGACAGGGACCTCTGGTGGTGCGGAAGAGCAGCTGCAGCCGTCGTGACAATGTTCTTGTTTATTTTTTTTTATGCATTTTCTTCCCCTTTTCTCCCAACTTTTAGCATATCCAATTACCCAATTGCATCATGCTTCTTCTCTACTGATGCGGATCCACACCCTGATTGAGGACAGCGAGACTGACACACTTCCCCTCCGACACGTGTGCAGTAGCCGACTGCATCTTTTCACCCGCACGAGGCGAGTTCATATGCGGATCAGCTTTGTGTATGGAAAGCCACATCCTGATCAATGCATTATTCCTCAACTCTGTGCAGGCGCCATCAATCAGCCAGCAGAGGTCGTAATTGCCTGTTATGAGGAGTCCCTATCCGGCTCCCACCCTGTATGAACAACAGCCAATCGTTGTTCATGTAGGTGCCTAGCCGGATAGCAGAGCTGAGTTGTGAGTTGTGTCAGCTCTGGTGTGCTAGCGTTCTCGTTTATTTTGAGAAAAAAACAACTATGTCAGAAGCCAGATCTTCTTTTTCTTCATGTCTGTGCTATAAGGGCACACCGGTCAACAAGAGTTCTATACAGTGTCAATCATACATGATGGCTGCAGGGTGAAGCCGAATCCATCACACTAGGTTTTTTTATTTTTTATTTTTGCTAGAACTGTTACTTTTTGGATTTTGTTGTTTGGTTTCTTCATTGTTCCAATAACAGACTTCTTTTAATGGGGCTGGCTTGCTGACCAAGAACCCAACACTCCTACTTTACATTCTGTCTTGGGACAGACAATGATGAAATTAGTCAGAGTGTAGAATTGCTTTGTCTAAAATGTGACAGGGTATTTACAATATAAGGCTCTAAAGTACATAAGTACATAAACACCACTTCTATTTTTTGTGTTTGGATGTTTTAGCCTCACACATTTCTAACAGGTATATTAAATCAGATATAAAAATATACTTCCAACTTTGTGGCAATAGTTTGGGGAGGACCCAGGACGACTGTGTTAAAAGTAAAAATGTGATGTCCTTAAAGACAGGGTTGGTCTACAACATTTGGTATGTACACTATATGGCCAAAAGTATGTACTGTGCAGCTGTTACCCACCAACTCCTGTTGATATTTCTGTAGCATTTTAGGAATTAGCACAAGGGTGCTAATTAGACACTTATTTAATATAAAATCCAAAATACAGTAAAATGTGCAAAAGTCATGGGGTCTGAACACTGTCTCAGTCTACTGTACTTACATGCAGGATGTACTACAGTTCAGCAAATTAAATGGATTTACCTCATTTACCTTACTAAATCAGAGCCATGCCAGACATTTTTATGATTTTCAAAACATGGTTATGTATTATTCCACTACTAATGTAAATTGAGGAAGGCTCAGTGGGTAGCACTGTTAGAATGTCACAGTAAGAAGGTCCTGGGTTTAATTTCCAGGTGGAGTGGTCCAGGTCTTGTCTGTGTGGAGTTTGCATGCCCCCCCCCATGTCTGTGTGGGTTTCCTCAGGGTGCTATAGTTTCCTCCCACAGTCCAAAGACATGCTGTCAGGAGAATTTAAACCACATACATTTTGCCCAGTGAATTAGACCCACGGTGACTCTGACCAGGATAAAGAGGTGGTAAAACAGACAATAAATGTATTAATGATTAAAAGTAAATGGATCAGGCAGGTCTTTTTGTTCAACCTGTGCCAACCTTTTATTTTTAAATAAAAAAAATCCTGAACAGTCTGAACTCAGCTTCAAAATCCAAAGTGGGAAGTGAATTAGCTTTGCATTTACATGGGTTTTTGTTTTGGTTTTTGTCTATTTTTAACGCCATGCTATTTATTGTGCTATTTGCTTTTTACAAGCTGAAAATGCTGAGGTGTTAGAGGTACTAAACTGATGTGACAGGTGACGAACTCAGAGGTGGCAGACTACAGGAAGAAATTGCACAATATGTCAGGGACAGAGAAAAAGATAGTAAAAGGACAGATATGACACAGGATGTAATAAATGTGGCTGAGGGTTTTGGCAAATCTTTCAGCTTTAGGACTCCAGATTAGGATTTGCAAACACTGTTGTGTAAAACTGTGTATGAGGCCAGAGACAGAGATTTTGTCCCTACATACTATAAACTGTTATACATGTTACATCTACATCTATATTTATTTACTTTCTATTTATCAAGCGCTTATCTGGGTAAAGATGTTGGAGGATGTAGAGCCTATCCCAGGACCTCTGTTCAAGTTCACACCAGTGTTGAGTCGCTCATACACCTGCTATCATGTTTCTGAAACATAGCAGAAAAGCCTCATGAAAACCCACATGGAAGGAAAATTATAAACATTAAAAATTATAAAGTTGTGCAATACAAACACACTATGCTGCATCACAATGCTGCCCCATTTTCTTACAAGTGCTTATCTGTCCACATACAGCCATAATACAAGAGGTTTATCCCTTTTTAAACCCTAGATTAATGCACTTTTATTATGTTTGGGCAATTCAAAAGCTTCAGCTTGCATTTTTTAGACTGGTGGATTAGTGGTACAGTATGTTCTAGATCAGCGATCCTCAACCTTTTTTGCAGCACGGACCGGTTATATATAAGATATAATTTCACGGACTGGCGGAAGTGGGAGGATTTAAAATAGAAGAACTATAGAATGGAAAATCAGTGTTAACCTTGAGCTTTTTTTCGATGCAACGAGACGCTGCTCCCACCTAGTGGTTATTGAAGACAGTAACACCAGAAGAGTTTTGGAAATGTAATTGCTCTTGTAGCGATCTATAACTATTTATTCTTTCTGTGCGGCCCGGTAATAAATGACCCACTGACCGGTACAGGTCCGCGGCCCAGTGGTTGGGGACCACTGTTCTAGATAGTTTTCTTTTTTGCACACTTTATTTTGTTGTTGATTTTTAGAGTTTTTTTTTATTTCGAAAATTATTTAAAAATCTAAAACCTAATTCTGTACGTTTAATGTGTCATACACACAAATTGTTCTCACAGGAATCTTGGCACACACTGCAAAATGGGGGCAACTCCATATTAAGGGCCATTGTTTTGGGATGGGATTTTCAGAGCCTAAACTGTTTTTTTTTTTATTAAACATCTCATTTACTTGCTTCTGTCTGCACACTTTATTGATATATCTGCCCCCAATCCTCAGCTGATTTTGAATTGCACCTGTGTCTGTCTTTTACCCACTATTGTACAGTGAGTTTTTGTCTTATTCAAAGCCACTGGGAGAACAGGAGTGTATGCCAGCTAGCTGTGCCAGCATAAACCAACCCTGCCTGGCCACACTCTTACTATTACATGAAACAGTGTAATGAAACCCCATCTGTCTAAGCACTCGCTGATGCAATGCCAGCAATTATGTGTAGATGTGTTTGTGTGTGTGTTTGAAACACCTAGCCAACAAGGTTTGCAATTAACACGAGAATAGTTAAAAAGCTTTTTGTTTTTCTTTGACAAAACATAAATTGAGCAGTTCATGTCCAAAAACCAACCAGAGACATGGAGGCATGGTCACACATACAACACATTTGTGTGATCAGTTTTTTAGTCACTATACTAACATTTAGCAATAAACAATAAGAATGAATAAATACAAATAAAAAAGTGCAAACAGTGGTAGTTTTACAGATACTGTGTTGTTTTATTACAAGCACTCTGGTGTGTTAGGGCAGTGGTAGCTTAGTGTTTAAGGTACTGGACATAAGGGTTGATAGTTCAAGCCCACCTTTGCCAATTTGCCACTGTTATACTCCTGTGCATGGCTCTTAACCTTTAATTGTTTGATTTGTGTATGGTCACAATCATTAGTCACCTTTAATTAAAGCATTTGTGAAATGACATAAATGTATATATATTACTGACATTTCCCAGACTCCATTGTGATGCTTTGATTATCCATGATAAGACAATGGAGCAGTGTTTATGCCACAGTTTATACAAAAGTTTTGTCACACTGTGTTTGCTTAATAATTTACTAATCATAAAAAATGTGTGCAGATGTGTGTATAGCAAAGCAGAAAACATTAAATGATTTTTGTCAAGTGTCTGGTACCTCAGGCATTAGCAACAAACTGGAAAACTAGCTAGCACCCCTGTGAGAGAGTGTGGGTTGGTAGGCCGTTAACACTACATTTGCATGCTGAGGATGGTGTGTATGTGAAATATAAAACATATTAAACTTTTATCATTATTGTTACGTTTTATTATATGTTGTTTACTTATTTACTTTTTTTTGTAATTATTAAGTTTTTTGCGTGTACAATTTGCCTATGTGTTGCCATGTGTCTGAAAATCCCTGTCTAGTCCGACAGGTAAGGGGTGCCGCGCTATACATTTTGCACGTAGGTGTTTAAGAAGTTTATACACACACAAGGTAAGCATGTGTGCCCATGTTGTTAATTTTAGTCAGTAATGATTAGAGTAGTAGTTTTTAAAAAATTGTATCTTCTTAGAACAGTTACCTTGTACAGTAGACCCTTGACTTACGAATTTAATTGGTTCCGAAGGGCTGTTCTTAAGTCAATATGTTTGTTAGTTAAACTTATTTTTCCAATAAGAAATAATGTAAATAGAAATAATCCATGCCAGGCCTCCCAAACCACCCCCTTACCTAACCTTTCTAATGTCTTAAATTGTCTTTTTTGTTATAAATACAAGTATATTTTCCCATAAATCTTAAATTATAGAATAGACATTACTGTAATAAACAATAAGAAACAACAATACACAGTACAGTCCTGTACATAAAAAACACACATTACATTTCAGTACAGTACGTGTGCTGTACCACACACCATAATACATTTCCTTTTTTTTTTTATAAAATGTATCTACCAGAAACAACAATAACTCTCATATTTCTCTATTATTTCCTTCTTTATTTCAACAGTGTTGTATTTTGTAGGTGTAATTGCACGAAAGAAAGAATACTTTACTCAGCGATTTCCTTCTTCTCTCTCACTCACTGTCCCCGCTGTCTGATACACAGTGACATCTACTGGCAGGAGTAATTATACAACAACGAATAGTAATAGATTTGTTAATTTTTTCAACACTGCACTTCCTCTGCAACTTCTTTGAGGCCATTTTAATATTGAATTTTACAAAATATAAAGGAAACACCGAAAAAACACCGTCCGCTGTCTGAATGTTCGCTCACTGTATATATATATAGAGAGAGACGGTCGGAGTTAACTTGTTCGTGACGTCACATGTTTCGCGAATTTCGGTTCTTAATCCGAAATTTGTTTGTATGTTAAGTTGAAAAAGATCGTTCGTAACCCAAAATGTTTGTATGGTAAACCGTTCATAACCCAAGGGTCCACTGTATAAGAGTAGTTCTTTAGTTCTTTTATTCGTCACCACTAGCGGGTTCACTTTATTTCTTTAGTTCTTCAGTTACAAGTTTTACATTCTTACCAAAAAAGAGTGTTCATTTCATTATAATTAAATCACGTTGTAATCCACTACAATCCTGTGTCTGCCTGATTATTTTTGCCATTTTGAGGTTATTAAATGTCATTGCTTCAAAAAATATTTGGTTCCATTTGGAGCTTTATTTTTAATAGCATAAAAGCCTTGTTTAATTAATCTGTTTGTTCTTAAGTAATCCAGTGAATCATTTATTTGACTCTTTGCGAGTCAGTATTATGTCACACAGCATGGTTCCTAATCTCATTCTGCAATGCTACAATATGAGTCTGGCCAATCATTACCATTTAATCACTAACTCATTAAGTCTGGAAAAATAAGCAGAGCTGTCTCACTGGCCAGTCAATGCTTCTAATTGATCAATTAACAGCTGAGATGCAAAGAAAGTTTTCAAACAGCTAACAGTGCAACCTTTAGAGACCAAAGCTACATAACCATGAAATGAATGTTTCTGCATTAACTCGATGCTATTGAACAGCCCACAGGCTTGTTTGCTAATATAGAGGGAATAGTGACAGCTATGTGGAAGTGGCGTCAATGAAGCTGAATAAACACTGCTGGTGCAATGAAATTCATTTATTTTGTTTACTTTTGTTTTGAATGTGCTTAATAGAATCTGGTTTGGCTTTAGGGGAAACAGGGTGATATTTGGTTGGATAAAATTATAATGTCCTCTATGCAGCTGCATGATAATTTTTATATAGAAAATAGGAATCAGCCAAATGCCAGCCAACAATCCACTGTAAAATAACACATTCAAGTACACCTAGTGGTATATTCATATTGTAAGGTCTTTTTTTTTCTGTTCAAATGTATTATGTTTTAATGTAATAGTTTTCAGTTATTACAGGACATACTGCACATTATGATATTTTCTCGAATGCAGGATAAGAGGAACCTAGATGAAATGGTGACATAGAGGAATAGAAGAATGTTTTGGCTATCATACAGACAGCCTAAAATTGGGCTGGAAATGAGGGCTCCATCTATATGCCACAATCACTGACCCACAGAAGACCAGCAAGGATTGCTATCTCCATATTTCATTTGCTGCTCTGCTCCAGTAGGTGACAGGTGGAGAAAAGGAGGAGAGGGAGGCGAGGTGTAACCTCTGTGTATTTGACAGCAGCACTGGACTGAAAAGATACGGTTCGTTTCTATAAAAAGCTGTTCTCAACATATTTTCTGATTGATAACCAGTTATTTTCACTACATTTGCTACCGTCATTCAAACGTGTTCTTCTTTTGGTGAAACATTATATCAAGTTCTTACCTGTTTTTATCTTGTATTTAATACACAATTAGCTGTACTGTTATATTTTGTATGTAGTAAATATGGAAAAAAATAATTCTTACTAGAGGCAAATAAAAACTAATTACATACTGCTTGTAAAGCCAATTGTTTTGTAAAATTTACTGTTTCACAGATTATAGATTAGATTACTAACTATCCAAGCATGTGAATATTTTAATGATGTGCAAATAAAGACAAAATATGTGTCTGAAAACAGCTATAATTTATCATTGCCATTAAGTACTGCACTGGGTTTAAATAATCATAATAATATCCAATTATATTATAATATGTTTTACAGGGTCAAAGTGGCTAATTAATGCACATTCATGGAAACCTTTTGAGTGTCTCAAAAGTAATAATAACAATAATATATATATATACAGTGTATCACAAAAGTGAGTACACCCCTCACATTTCTGCAAATATTTCATTATATCTTTTCATGGGACAACACTATAGAAATAAAACTTGGATATAACTTAGAGTAGTCAGTGTACAACTTGTATAGCAGTGTAGATTTACTGTCTTCTGAAAATAACTCAACACACAGCCATTAATGTCTAAATGGCTGGCAACATAAGTGAGTACACCCCACAGTGAACATGTCCAAATTGTGCCCAAAGTGTCAATATTTTGTGTGACCACCATTATTATCCAGCACTGCCTTAACCCTCCTGGGCATGGAATTCACCAGAGCTGCACAGGTTGCTACTGGAATCCTCTTCCACTCCTCCATGATGACATCATGGAGCTGGTGGATGTTAGACACCTTGAACTCCTCCACCTTCCACTTGAGGATGCGCCACAGGTGCTCAATTGGGTTTAGTCCATCACCTTTACCTTCAGCTTCCTCAGCAAGGCAGTTGTCATCTTGGAGGTTGTGTTTGGGGTCGTTATCCGGTTGGAAAACTGCCATGAGGCCCAGTTTTCGAAGGGAGGGGATCATGCTCTGTTTCAGAATGTCACAGTACATGTTGGAATTCATGTTTCCCTCAATGAACTGCAGCTCCCCAGTGCCAGCAACACTCATGCAGCCCAATACCATGATGCTACCACCACCATGCTTGACTGTAGGCAAGATACAGTTGTCTTGGTACTTCTCACCAGGGCGCCGCCACACATGCTGGACACCATCTGAGCCAAACAAGTTTATCTTGGTCTCGTCAGACCACAGGGCATTCCAGTAATCCATGTTCTTGGACTGCTTGTCTTCAGCAAACTGTTTGCGGGCTTTCTTGTGCGTCAGCTTCCTTCTGGGATGACGACCATGCAGACCGAGTTGATGCAGTGTGCGGCGTATGGTCTGAGCACTGACAGGCTGACCTCCCACGTCTTCAACCTCTGCAGCAATGCTGGCAGCACTCATGTGTCTATTTTTTAAAGCCAACCTCTGGATATGACGCCGAACACGTGGACTCAACTTCTTTGGTCGACCCTGGCGAAGCCTGTTCCGAGTGGAACCTGTCCTGGAAAACCGCTGTATGACCTTGGCCACCATGCTGTAGCTCAGTTTCAGGGTGTTAGCAATCTTCTTATAGCCCAGGCCATCTTTGTGGAGAGCAACAATTCTATTTCTCACATCCTCAGAGAGTTCTTTGCCATGAGGTGCCATGTTGAATATCCAGTGGCCAGTATGAGAGAATTGTACCCAAAACACCAAATTTAACAGCCCTGCTCCCCATTTACACCTGGGACCTTGACACATGACACCAGGGAGGGACAACGACACATTTGGGCACAATTTGGACATGTTCACTGTGGGGTGTACTCACTTATGTTGCCAGCTATTTAGACATTAATGGCTGTGTGTTGAGTTATTTTCAGAAGACAGTAAATCTACACTGCTATACAAGTTGTACACTGACTACTCTAAGTTATATCCAAGTTTCATGTCTATAGTGTTGTCCCATGAAAAGATATAATGAAATATTTGCAGAAATGTGAGGGGTGTACTCACTTTTGTGATACACTGTATATATATATATATATTTGTCAGCTTATGAATAAAATAAAAATGTTACAAGTGTATTATTATTCACTCCTGCTTTCCTGCTTAACAGTTTGTCTTGGTTAGAGTTGCACTGGGTCAACTGGCACTTGGGACCACTAGACACAAGACAGGAATATAACCTGGACAGGGCCCTAGTCCATTGCAGGGCATCACTTATTGCCTAAATAATTTCAGCCAATAACCTGAGTTGCTACTGTTGTTATTGCACTAAAATGATGATTGCTAAAACAACAAAAAATGCTGTTTTAATGCTTTCCCAACAACAATTACTAAAAAGTTAAGAAAACAAATTTGTTGGTGCCACATTCAGCCTTTTTTCGACATGATTGATATTTTGTTGTGTATTTGATTGATGGAACTGATATTTTGACCTTGAATTCAGATATTTCAATGCTTAATGTTTGCAACATCTGCACCATTTGTTAGATCTCTTGTATATAAAGTGTTCCTGAAATACTTATTTTTTCCCCGTCAAATTTGCAACATAGTCAAAAGTATGTGGACACTCCTAAAAATGATTACGTTTAGCCACATCTGTTCCCGTATGACTGTGGAGGTGCTTTAACCCTGTCAATGACTGTGTCCCTGTACACATAAAGATATAGTCTGACAATCTGGTGTGCAGGAACTCCAGTTACTTAAACAGACCTCAATCGTATTAAACACTTTTGGCATTAATTAAATAGTCATTGTGAGCTAGACCTCACAAATAAGTGGAATCAGTATTAACACAGAGCGTAGACTGAAATAAACAATGCAATATCCTTATGGTTTGCCTAGAATAGCTGTAGGTATTATTAAATAATCTTAACATTCATTTATTTGACCTAATAGTCACATTTTCACAATTTAGAGAAGCTGAGGCACAATGCCAAATATACATACATTGTGTCACTGTCCAATTACCACCTGACTACACATAATCAGTTTTTATTAAAAACACAGCAGTGACAGCTACTGCCACAAGGCAAAACCTACTGGGAGAGAAAAGTAGAATGTGTGTGTGCCCACACAGTCACAAGTACACTCGTAAATTATTAAACTGGGATGCTGCTGTAGGCACGGCATAAAAACAGAACAATCAGAGACAGATATGTAGCTACTGGTGCAGTATTTTTTTAAACAAGGTCAAGAATAATGGGGTTACAGTTCATGTGGGTAAATCAAGCATTTATATTGTAGTATATAGACTGATAGATTGTTAAACAAGATTATTTGTGGTGCATTTCAAAAAGTATTAAGACCATTTGACACATTGACCAGAATAAAGATACAGTATAAAACAATATTTGGCAATATCACCTAATGACTTTCAAATGGAATGTGCTTGGCATAACCTTGCATCTTCTTACTTTTGGACACCTGGCTAAATTGGGCATTAATGCAGGAAGGGCTTTGGTCTTGACTACAAAAAAAGGCGTCTGCTGAATGCTGGAAATGTAAATGAATAAAAGCATTTGTGATCTTATGGAAATGGTTTTAATGTAGGATAGGTTGCAAGAAAGAATCAAGCAGGGGCGGCTCGTTCCTTAGGGCGATCGGGCGACGCACCACCAAAGGACGAAAGGGAAGAAATTTTTCTATGACAGCTGTGACTGTTCTGGAGTCTGTCTTGCCTCGGAATATCGTAGTCCAATCAGCGTCGAGTTGTGTTTTGTACAGTACCGCCCCTTTCAGTTAGGCTGAAATCGCCCCGGATTGCTCTCATAGACTCATATGTTAGGCTCTTTTTTTCGAACTGCAGGCGCTGCAATACATTCTGAATGGGTTCCGGGAGGGCTCGCACTTACGTGCTTGTGTCACACGTAACCTGGTGTCGCGATCTCGTCACCATGACTACCATTACCTCAGTTCGGAGCAACTCCATCGTGTAATCAGGATAAAGTAGCAACTTAAGAATTAGAGCCACCCAGACCAAATTTAAACATCAAGTATCTACAAAGGGGAAAAATCATATAAGTTACAAGTAAATTACAAGTATGTAATGTAATTTTTAAATTGTGAATTGTGATTGCACTTATTGTGTCTCCCCAATTGTTTAATTGTACTTCTTTATTCATTGCACATCAGCCCCGATGCCAATCTTTATTCTGGATCTGCTGCACCTAAAATAAAATGCTATCTGATGAAGACTGAATTAAATTGTTAGTGTGAAGGCTTTACTTCATTTTATGATTAATGGTAAAGCTGGTCTCTCTCCATGTTTAAAGTTATTTGTGAGGGCAAACTGACAGATGACTTAAGATGTTAATTATTTAAGCTTTAATTTACCCATTGAAATCACCTTGGCCATCATCGCAACAATTGCCCCCCCTGAGAGATTTGGCAGGAGCCGCCACTGGAATCAAGCTGCTGAATTTGGCTGTGCATCTGTTCCTAGCTCTCAATTAGTACAAAATTCATCATGTTTTCAAATGTGGGACAAAACTAATATAGCTGAAGACAGCCTAATTAAACATGGTGCCAAAAATCAAAGACATTGGAGGTGAGGATCAAACCCAGGACCCCTAACCTCCACGCTTCTATGCAGCACTCACTCTATGATGTACACCAGTGTGTTACCTTATATTAATTACAGGGGTAATTTATTGTTGCAATACTATGTGATAGATGTTTTAATTTGTTCCACTTTTACAGATAAGAACTATCTAGATCACACGCTTTTCTGTTTACCAGTTTTGCGCGTGAATTTGCTCAGCGCCATAAATTTTTAATGAATTAATTACCACTTCGTATCACTCCGCCTAACTCATTGCCAAGCAAAGTCATGCCCACACACAACTCCCTCCTCTAATAAATAATGTTCCTCCGCCACAGACTCGGCGCGCTCGCTGGTTGGTGAGGGCTGCGCTAAAGTAACGAGAAACCTGAGAGGAAAACAGGAGCATACAAACCGAGTTTTAGTTTTTTTGCACGCCATACCAGGCTACAGCAGCCAGACATAAACGTGTTTTTGTGTGTGTTTATATTTTTCCCCTCGCCCTAACTTTAGCTTGGCAGTTTTCATGCGTGAGATCTAATACCGCTGGAGAGAATACACAGACTGCATCCGACACATCTGGTGTCACATCAGTGGATGAACCAGCCAACTTGGTGAAGAGCCAGTGAGGAAAAATGGGGCCATTTGGAGCACTGCTGTGGATTTCACATTACGCAGGACTTCTTCTTCCGCTGAACGCCAGTGGGGATGTGGAGCTGGACAATCACATATCTGGTAACGGTAAGCAATCCGCTTTGAATAGTGATGAATCGTTTGCGAACGAGTCGGTTCTTTAAATCGGATCTTTTTGTCAATTTCGTTTCAAATTCTGATGCTTTTGAATTAAGATTAAACATACTAAAAACGGCATTAAACTGTTATATATATATATATATATATTATAAATAAACCTATAATGGCAATTTATTTTATTCAAATTAAATAACTAGCATATTTAATCAGCTTGTAAATCAGAAAAAGTTGGAATCAGTAGTGAGAACCATTTCTTGGTTAATTTTATACTATACACATAAAATGACAGTTAAATAATTTGTAATACTGTTAATGAAATACCCACATCTTGCTATTTTTACATGTAACAGTTGTAAAACACTGTAATATAAAGCTATTTTGCTAGTTAGAAGCTGAAATAAATGTTTGATTTTTGGTATATATATATTAACATCAGTAATCTAAGCCAAATGAAATGACTCTTTTTAAATGACTCACTAAAAAGATCCGAAATGCCCTTCGCAGGTTTGAATATAAAACGCAATTGGAGGGGTCAATATAACATTTCGTTAATTGTCGATACAAATATATTAATGTTATGTTTTAATCTTCTACTCAATTTATATTAATTTTTTTAGTGCAGACTAATGCACAATCCTTTGGTATCATTCTCTACTATTTCCAGTGTAGGCGTGTTGCTGCACAAAACCGAAATGTATTGGAGATATAAATAGTTTTTTCTATTGTATAGTTTGCTCTACGCTCCTGCTAAATATTTTATTTCTTTTAGTCTATACTCGACCAACAGACCCAAAATGTTCTTCTTATTGTATGCAATACACCCCAGATACCAGAGAACAAAGATAAAGCCCAACTTATAGTCTACTGAAAACAAAACACCACAGAAACTCACACTGCTGAACTGATGACCAAGCACATGGTCTTAATAACCTTCTATTGTTGCATGTATGTGCTAATATTAAAATCAAATTACAGTCAATTATTAATCATATAAAGTAGTTTTCTGGTTGCTTTCATGTCTTTCCTAAAGGTTCATTTAGATTCTAGGTTCTATATGTAATGTGCTGTATTTGTTCTCTTTTTAACTTACTCTGCAACTA
Organism: Trichomycterus rosablanca; assembly: GCF_030014385.1. Taxonomy (NCBI): domain Eukaryota; kingdom Metazoa; phylum Chordata; class Actinopteri; order Siluriformes; family Trichomycteridae; genus Trichomycterus; species Trichomycterus rosablanca. The sequence continues at coordinate 40,529,445 of NC_085993.1, read as the reverse complement.
ATTTGATTTACATAAAGCTTTAGCTATTCATTTGTACATTAAACTAAGCACTGTGTATTTTTATTGAGAATTTTTATAAGGATAAATGTAACAAACCAGGGGCTCACAGCAAGAAGGGCCTTGGTTCGATTCCCCAGCTGGGCGGCCAGGGTCCTTTCTTTGTGTAGCCTGCATTTTCTCTGTGTCTGTGTGCTTTGGTTTCCTCCCACAGGTCCACATACATGCAGTCAGGCCAACTGAAAATACTAAAAACAGCCTTAAGTGTCTGTATGTGTGTCTGTATGTGTGTGTGTGTGTGTGTGTGTGTGTGTGTGTGTGTGTGGCCTGTGAAAGACCCCCTTGCCCAATGGATCAGACCCACCGCGACTCTATCCGGGTAAAGCGGTGGTAAAACAGACAATAAATAAATGAATGAATAAATTAAAGGGTATGTTTCAATACTACTATAGTCATTACTATTTTATTTTTTTCAATGCTTCAAATGCTTTGTCCAGGTCCACTGGGAAACCCTGGGTGCAAGGCAGGAATACCCTAGACAGGGCACCAATTCATCTTAGGGCTTCTGCCTTTTTTTTCTAACATTCTAGTGTGCTGAGTATTTAAATTATTGGCCAGAATAAGCTTCTTTTATATTAATTTTAGTTAAGTAGTAGGCACTTTGTCGTTTGACTAGTCTTACCTTATTTTAGTGATCCAGCTAACTTAAGAACCCATTTTATTTGTATTATTACGGCTGCTCCAGTATTAGGGGTCATTCTGGTTGGCAGTGCATCATTCTGGTTTGCATACCTGACTTGGCACATTTTTTGATGCAACCCTTCTTATTATATTCAGGTTTGGGACTGGTCAGACCGAGATTTAAACCCCAGATTTCCTGAGTGCCCTAATTTGATAACCCATATAAAAGACTTAAATAGTAGCATATTTAGTCTTTTAATACCATTAGCTTAGCATGCTTTTTGCTGTATTTACATGGCATATTTATATTGTTTTAGGCTGTTATTTTGGGCACAATTAGACCACAATTAGTTTTATTGACAAGTTTTAATGTTACTAGACTTAACCTTAGCATGTTTTCTTTAGAAAACGAACAACACAGACATGTTAGCCATATCTGGAGGGGCAGCCCTGTAATGGATTGTCGCCCTGTCCAGGGTGTTCCTGCTTTGTACCCGTTGTTTCCCAGTGGAACCAGACTCGTTGCAACTCTGACCAAAATAAAACAGTTTTACAAAACAAGTCCAGTTACAAAATTTACAAAAACGTTCATGTCCATGTGATCTGTCAGTTGACACACATTCACAGCATAAAATGTATCAATTTATCATCAACAATCTGCTTCTCTGTGCCCCCTGTGCTAGCCAAATTGCATGACGTGGCTCCCTACTGAACTACTTCATTAGTATTTTATATGTTGGATAACATTATATTTTTGGTCTGATAATTTACTTATTGTAAGTAGACAAAAATCTCAATTATTAAAATTAGCATTTATATCAACCAAAAATATAGCACAATAATCAAATGAATATGAACTGAACATTTATCTAAGTGATGCATTAGATAAATGAGGAATATGAAATGGTGAGTGATTAGTTGGCATGACTGTGTGTTCAGCTTGCATTAGGGAGCAGGCTGTATTGATACAATTACAATATTGCATTAGCGGCTCCGCCTAATTACTCTGTAATGTCTGTCGAGTCAAGAGCTGCTGAGCATATTAAGCACCAGTGGAACCACTGGAGAGACCATTTTTTTTGTTTTTGTCTTTGTTTTCCTAATTAGGATGTGCATCCATGTCTGACTGTTTGCCGAGCAAGGCGATGCTGATTTATTATCGAACAGGGGCTCGTGATAGCTCTGCTATCTGGTTGAAAGTAATTATCATTTAAATGCATTCACTGTAAACTAAAGGAAGTCAGACATGTACATTGTGAAATAAAGGAAACAGCAGACAGCCGATGTGACTACAATGCATCCGGATGATGGGGCTGGATTCTTATTTATGTCTAACCCTCTCACCCTTTTACTTCTGGGCCCTAAAACCTCACACACACACACACACACACACACACACACATAGTAAAATAAGCACCAACCAATATCTTATTTTTGTTAAATGTCTGCGATCACTCTATTCCTATGTTTCACTGGCCACCAATACCCCCCCATTCAGCCATCCAAGAGGAGCCATCCATTTAAAATAATATTTTAAGGAATAATTTTTAATTCTTTATAAACAGCGAAGAAGCTCAAATACATATATAAATCTTATTCAGAATTGTGTTCTAGTTATTTTACCCTATTATTCATGTTTCATCATCTTCTGTCTGTTTGATGCATTGACAAAGCTCTCAGCTGTATTGATGTGCAATAACATGCAGTCTTTTTTTATTTGATTTCATTGGTCACTGTCATTTTCATAAATTTGTCTGAGACCTCTCTTGCCAAAAGAGATGGATGGACCCAAATAAAAAAATTATGAAATTAAAAAAGGGAGGACTAGAGAAGTTATAAACTGGAATTATGAATTTCAAACAATAATGCTTACAGCACCAACTATGCATGTTCTGTATAACAGGTAGCAGTGCTGTTTAAAACCTTTAATATGATGAGCTATATGCACAGATCCTCCTGATTTATTATAGTCGCTTCAATTACCATATTGTTCATTAAAATAAAAAGTGGCTGATTTAAAAGACACTGCATTGGTGTTTGAAGTGTGTGTCATTTTGCATATGAGAGTAACTCAGACTGCAAGCAAAGATTTTATCATGAATCATGCATGCACCTTTCAAAAAGCTATTTGCTTTTTGAAGAAATGACTTTTTGCTCAAGGGAGAAGAAAAGATACATTTAGATGTGAAATGTTTTTGCTGGAATGACAAAATTCACTCCTCATTTCACCTCCATCAACTATCAACCACCCTTAGGCGATAAACACCTGTCGGACTCTGTGTTTAGGCCAGTGTGTGTGTGTGTGTGTGTGTGTGTGTAAAACACATAACTGATGTGTGCAAATTTTATAACCTCAAACAAAGCCTGTAAAATGAATCAAACTAAAATGAATGTATGATTCCTTTCGACTGCCCCCGCTAGCGATCACCACAGCAGATCATTTGACCACATATTTGATTTAGCACAATGTTTTACTGAACACACTTAATGACTCGGGCGGCACGGTGGCTAAGTGGGTAGCACTGTTGCCTCACAGCAAGAAGGTCCTGGGTTTGATCCCCAGGCAGGGCGGTCTGGGTCCTTTCTGTGTCCTTTGCATGTTCTCCCCGTGTCCGCTTGGATTTCCTCCGGGAGCTCCGGTTTCCTCCCACAGTCCAAAGACATGCAAGTAAGGTGAATTGGAGATGACTGTGTTCGATATAACCTTGTGTATTGAGTAACTACCGTTTCTGTCATGAATGTAACCAAAGTGTAAAACATGACATTAAAATCCTAGTAAACACACTTAATGACTCAACTCTTTGTTAATATTTTTTATCCAGGCTTGGGACTGATACTAAAGACGCTGTGATGTTTGTCCCCACAATGGCTAAGTTCATGTAAGGCAATGCGCCTTCTGTATTTGTGAATCCCCAGAACTCAGGCACTGTTGTTACCAGCAGCATGGCACTTACCATTACTCCACAAGAGCTCACTGTATCAAACTAAATTATTAATACATAATTACTTTTGAGTGTGTGTTACGTAAGACTTCTATAATGCAGTAATTGAAAAGCTGTTTGTGTGAATGTAAGTTTTATGGCTTAAGGGACGTTGAGGTACTGGACTAGTAATCAGAAGGTTGCTGGTTTAAGAACCACCACTGCCAGGTTGCTGCTGTTGGGCCCTTGAGCAAGGCCCTTATCCCTGAATTGCTCAGACTGTAGACTGTCACATTACTGTAAGTCGCTTTGGATAAAGGCGTCTGCTAAATGCCAAAAATGTAATGTTATTCAAGACAAAGGTGAACAAAGATTAGATTTTTACATTATTAATACTTTATACAATGACGACTAGAGGAGGGTGATCAAGTCACAATCCTTTATATATATATATATGTATATATATATATTTTCTATCACAGTAATACTTCATATCACAATACAATACATTGTAGTACAAAACTGGTGGAAATGTTACCTGTGGACCTTTGCTCACAGATTTCTAAAGGCAAACCATATTCCTTGATTTCCTCAATTCTAAACTCTTACTTCTTGATTTAGATACTTGTGTTTACGGATCTTCCCTGAACTCTTGCCACAAAGTTTAAAGTGTATAATTTATTTCATATATTTAATTAAATTTACCTGTTAGCATTGTGTGTGATTAAAACATGTGAACTTAATAACCAGGATGGGTGTCCACAAACATTTGGCTAAAAAATAAAGATATGGAGCAGGTTAGAGTCATTTTCCATTTTTTTGTACGACTTAATCTTTGTACGTAAAGTGATTTTATGTAGTTTATTTGCAATATTTACAGCATTATACACATTGTAAACAAACTATGGTTTCACACTGACACTATAGTAACAAATAGGGATGTAACAATGCACCACAAGACAGTTAATAACCGATTCAAATCGATTTGACATTTAAAATGAATCGATATTCAATTTAACCAGCAGAGGGCACTGGCGCTATACACCTTGCCTGGTTGACGTCACTGGTGCTATACTCCTGGTTGCCAGATTCGGTTTTTTTTTTTTTTTTTGCCAAATTGGGCTTAATTCAAAACAGTTTTGCATAGTTTGTACCTACTTCAGAAATAAAAGGGCATTCATTATTTATTAAATAAAAGATAATCACAAATACAGTATTTTATTTTATTTTCTTAAGAGAAATAATAAAAGGAAACTTTGTCATAATTTGTCTTCAATTTCAGTTTAAAAAATCGGGAAAAAATTGTATCGTGAATCGCATTGCATTGTGGGTAGAGTGCATTGTACATCCCTAGTAACAAGTTATTCTATTGTTAATGCATACACAGCTGCATTCTCTCTTTCATGCACACAAACACTTTTTGCTGGACATGGTTTAGTTGTTATGACTGTTCAGATAACAATAGCTCAATCCTGATGCATTTGTAATTAACTGTATCTTAGTCTGCTGGGCAAATACATCACATTAAAAGCAAAACATGTGTCACATTATAATGGATTTGTCTGAGTTGGAATACCTTAACGATTAGTTGTTTGTGTAGATGTTGTGGCATCACTGATCATTTAAACAAACTGCGATGTTAATTTTTTTTTTCATGTGCCTGATGTCAGGAGAGTTTTTTTTATCATAATGCCACTGCTTTTATGTTTACTTATGAATCATACAAACTCCATATTGGGAAAGGCCTAGTCGATGAGAGTCTCAGTGTTACAGTAAGAGATGATGTACTCAGTGATGTGTGGAAAATATGAATTCAAATCAGATTAGTTTATTCTTAGCTACACTAGAACTACACAAGAATCACTGAATGCTCTTGGTTATGACTTGAAGCAAGATTTAATTTGCAGAAATGTCAGGTACTGCCAATCTGTGTAGCAAGCTGTTGAGTCAGCTGTTGTAAAAAAGAGCTTGTAGTGTATACAGAGCCGTAAAAAGTATTTTCCCCTCCTTGATTTCTTCTTATTTTCAGATTTTTATTTTAGTACATTTGTCACACTTTATTGTTATAGATAAAATACAACATGACAAAGGCAAGAAGGTCCTGGGTTCGATCCCCAGGTGAAGCGGTCCGGGTCCTTTCTGTGTGGAGTTTGCATGTTCTCCCCGTGTCTGCGTGGGTTTACTCCGGGTGCTCTGGTTTCCTCCCACAGTCCAAAGACATGCAAGTGAGGTGAATGGCAGATACTAAATTGTCCACGACTGTGTTCGATATAACCTTGTGAACTGATGAATCTTCTGTCATGAATGTAACCAAAGTGTAAAACATGACGTTAAAATCCTAATAAACAAATAAACAAACATGACAAAAACAACCTGAATTAACAATACATACCCTTTTTTGTACCCTTAAAATTCTATAATATTTAAACCACTAGCTTTGTATTGGGTTCAGCTAGACTGGACACACCCAGGTTTAAGTATCTTTAAATACTGGCAGCCCTGTTTATTCTAAACATGACTTAAATAGAACCTTACCAGCAATGTAAAGTAGGCTATAGAGGTCTTAACAACCTCTACCTTTCAATCAAAGTTTGAGTTTTAATCTCAGCTGTGCTATCGGCCGAACAGGGCACCAACACAGGCTTAATTAGCTATGCCTGTTAGGGAAAGAAAAGGTCAAAAATTTACTGCCTCAGTACACTGCACTAGTGATAAATGATTTGGAGAGCTTAGTTTGTGTCACTATGAAATGTGATGCAACACTCTCTAAAACATTGTGGGCAGGTAAAAATTATGTGCTTGTCAGAGGGGCTGATAGTCTCAGCCCTCCTCAGACAGTGTGGGGGAAGTATTACTGGTGGCAGGATTCCAGTAGGAGGGAAATAGAGACAGCTAGATTGGAAGGAAATGGGGAAAAGTAATTATGATTAAAGATGGAATCCTGGTGTATGTTAGCAACATTTAATGAGAGCATTATATTCCTGGAATATAGGAACATCATCAACAAAAAATGTGTATACACCATAAACCTGAACCATTAAAATAATAAATTGGTTGGCTGTTATATGATCATGCAAAACAATTATTGGACACCATGACTGTCACCTTCTCTAAATTATTATGGATCCCTCACTGTAGCAGATTTTGGTTTAAAACTATCATATTAAAACATATTGTTTTTCATTAGAGTTTCTCCAGAGTTTTTTTTTTTACTCCTTTTATGTGTCATTGCACACTTTTCATTCATTGTTTTCCATTTTTATCTTTTCTTTTTTCAGAAATCAGAGAGATGGTCATTAATTTCTTGGTTATACTTTTAGAGCTTTTAGCAACTATTCTGTAAAGTGCTGTCTATCACTGCCATTAAGCTTTGAAATTTAACTACTGTTCCTTTTTGCTGATGCTTTTTGTCAGCTTGACATACACTGACATTACTGAGAATAGTTCAGTTAAAACGTTAAATATTTTTTGTTGGAAATGCGTAAAATCCTACACATTAACATGCTAACACTCAGAGCTTGTTTATAGCTGATACATGTTGTTAATAGACCATCAACTTTACAGACTTCAGCTGTAATTGTGTATATGTGATTCTCACATTAACGTCAAGGTTCTTTTATGTGGTGTTTCTACAGGGTGTCCCAAAATGAACTGACATTAAAATTTTTAATAAAACACATTTTTAATTTGAACATTAATAATGTTTTTGCTTTATTTAAAAGTAAAGACATGGAGGATATGTATGAAACAAAACATCTGACAAATGACCCCCTTGACCGTGGCAGCACATGTTCACTCTTATATGATGAAATTTTCCATGACACGTTGACATAATTGCTGAGAAATTTCAGCAATGTTGTGTCGAACTTCTTCTTTGAGGTCCTCAATAGATTGTGGTTTGTTGGTGTACACTTTATCCTTAAGATAACCGCAAAGAAAGAATTCTAACGGCGTCAAGTCACATGATCTTGGCGGCCAATTCGCATCACCATTTTAATGTGAATTTTTACAATTTCTATGTGTTCGGTTGTGTACCCTTTCATGATTTAACCTCAACGTTTACTAATGACAGCAATTTAAAAATCTCTAACTCAGGTTTTGCCGCGAAAAAATGGCTGCAAATTTAAAATGTCAGTTCCTTTTGGGACACCCTGTATTACCTTGTATGATGCTGTAATATTCATCTCTCCTTCCCAGCTCTTTTCACAGAGGTCCCCCATGATGTCATTACTCAAAGTGGTCAGGATGTGGAGATGGCTTGCTCTTTTAGGGGTTCAGGTTCTTCCTCTGTCTTATTGGAAATCCAGTGGTGGTATCTCAGGCACCTCCACAAATGGGCTAAGAAACCTGCATGGACAACCAATCAAGTAAGTCTTTTCTTTTTAGAAGCACTAATAGATTTAAATAGTTTTTTACTAGATAAAATACATACTGTTAGTTGTCCCATTATGGTAATGTATTTATTAAGTGTGCAATTTGTAATGAAACATTTACTATATACATTTACCATCATGTTGCTCTGCACATTTAGGCGATATCCACAGAAATACAGATATGTTTATTATGTAATCCTGTTACACCAAAGTGTTGTCATTCATATGAGGACAATTAGAATGCTAACAGAAGCGTGGCAATTGCCATTAGAATAAGCCTGCTAGGATGCAGCTAATCAGCAGCTAATCGTAACCCTACATGTTCCGGTTAACAGCAGCTCAGCAAATAGCTTATTGTGGTCGAGTGTACTCCAACACCACCACTTCTGGCAGTCACCAGATATCAAGGTGAAGATGGTAGTAGGGCTGGTGGTTTTTAAAAAGTAAAGCTGCAAGTAGCCTTGGAGTTTGTTGGTAAGAACATTCAAAATCAGTACATTGCCAAGGTGAAACTAGTAGTAGAAAAGCAGCAAGAAGTCAACTTCAGTTTAATTAAGTTCAGTTAAATAAAGGTTTAAAAGAATTAATCAAACAAAATGTCCCAACTTGTATAACAAGGTTATAGTGTTTACATAATTTTGGCTGCATGGTGTATATTAGTAAATGCTTCATCATTTTAAAATAAAATCTCTTGTTTTTAAATACAGGTTGTACCTATTGAGGAAATGACAAGGGATGCCACTAAGATAAGTGTGAGTGCTTTAGACCTTTTTTATTTATAATACTGTGACTGTAAACTATATCATAGTCATGAATGCATAAAATACAATCATCTAATGGAGTCTGGAGTAACTTAAAATCATTGTTACATTATTAAACATGTAATAATTAATAGTAATAATGTATGTAAAACATATTGTTTCTCAATAGTTGTAGGCAGTTGTAGCTTGGTGGTTAAGGCACTGGATTATTAATCAAAAGGTTGTGGGTTCAAGCCCCACCACTGCCAGGTTGCAGACTGTCAGGCCCTTGAGCAAGGCCCTTAACCCTCAATTTCTTAGACAATAAACTGTTACTGTACTGTAAGTCGCTTTGGATAAAAGGGTTTGCTAAATGCCAAAAATTTAAATGTAATAGGGTTTCTCCAGAGTTTTTTTTTTTACTCCTTTTATGTGTCATGGCACACTTTTTATTCATTCTTTTTTTTTAGAATACAGAGAGATGGTCAGTAATTTTTGTGGTTATACTTTTAGGGCTTTTAGCAACTATTTTGTAAAGTGCTGTCTATCACTGCCATTAGGCTTTGAAATTTAACTACTGATCTTATTTGCTGATGCTTTTGTTACATTATTAAACATGTAATAATTAATAGTAATAATGTATGTAAGCTTAAGCTACACTTGTTTGGAGTTGGTGCCTTATTTTGTAGTCCCACATAGATTTTAGAATACATTTTGAGATATTTTGCCAAATAGTGAGAAATCAAATGCTTTAACTAGGGTTGGGCATAAAAATTAATCTGATTAATAAAAATGGATGTACAAATGTACTGATATGAAAATATGGAGAAGTCAACATCTGTCATTACTGTTTAGGCCATATATATTTGTAGTGGGTCATCAAAAATCTAACAAAAATCTAACTACATTTCATGAGTAATGCAAAAATCCAGGTTATTTCTACGAGATTGCATTTTTTGTAACAGGGCAGGCTACGCCTCATTAAGGGCCGCTAAGTAAAACACTGTACCTGCTAGATGTAAAAATAAACCCTGTATGCAGGTTGCTTAACCTGGGAAGTGCAATACTGTGGCTAAGGAGCCACAACCAAAAAATGGAATGATGAATGTAAGGGATGGTCAAAAAATCAGAAACTATCAAAAGTATTAAAAGAAAATGCACCAAAAAATAGTGGACAGATAGGGGATAAAATCAGAATGACAACTAGATTTCAAAATTGGGACAGATACACAACTACTGTGTGACAATTGAAAAAGAGAGATAGAACTCTGTCTATAAAAAAGAGTGGCCATGTTTGGGGCTTACTCATATAGGGGACATTAAACCACCTTTGGAGGCAGCTTTGCAGTAACAAGAGTGCAGGTGTTAATTAGCTGTACTGTAAATCTAGCTGTAGCTGTAAATCAGGCAAAAATAAAAACATAATTATAACAAGCTGGTTGAATCTGCCTGAATTTTGCACTTGAAACTTTTACCATATCGTTTTGTTGTACCATTATATATGTAAATTATTTTTTTGGTAAAATATCTTTTGATAAAAAGGTTTTACAGTTTGTGTATTACATTTATGTAAAGGTGGTGAAAGTGGCTGGCAGCAACATCTCTCACCGGCTTCGCCTGTCAAGTGTTAAACCTGCAGATGAAGGCATTTATGAGTGCAGAGTGATCGACTTCAGCAACAACCACGAACAGCACCACACGGTTCGAGCCTACCTGCAGGTTCAGCCACCGGACCCTGATTCCCAGCTTCTCACTGAGGAAAGTCTAAACCATGGAGAGCAAATTCTACATCACTCAATAAAACATCCTCAGCAACAAAATCACAAAGAGCAGGAGCCGATTCATCGACAGACACATCACAAAAAACATCCTGAGGTTCAAGCTACTGAAGCACAGAACGACTCACCCTCGACTCTCTATCATGAAGATCATCATCAGATAGAGCATCATCATCTACATGAGGGCAAAAACCATCAGGAAAACAAACACACACAGTCAAGCAAGAAGAGTCAAATTAAAAACCATGAGTCGAATGTGGAAAAGGACAAGGAACATGCTAAAGAATATCAGAGAGACTGTTCAACTCATGACTGTGTGCTGTAGAGCTGTGTGAAAGGAGTGCATGTAACAGCTTCATCATATGAATGTTCATTTCTAATAAACAAGTTCAGAATTTACTCTATGCCCAAAGTATAAAAATAAGAAAATCAGGACCAGCAAAATATAAATATCAAACACTCCTCTGTAGAAGTGAGTAAGTGTTAAATGTGTAATATATTTTTGATTTTATCCAGGTGGCACAGATCTCATTACAAACTCGCAACCGAATGCAAAACGCTGATTATATACAGGCCCAACAACGGACTGGCGTCTTGTCAAAGGTGCCCAGGGATTTCGGAAGTGCCAGGCCCACATGGACCCTGACCAGTATTAAGTATAAAGCAATGTTAAAACATAGAAATAAAATTACACATTTTGTAATATATTAATTAGTGGCGAATTTTGGGTAATAGGCATATGACTATAAACTTACAAAAATTATTTGCTACTGTATGTTTGTTAATGCTTATAAATACATACTTTTTGTTCATATTTTAAAAGAAGAAAATAAAAGACATTGGTTGTGTTCAAAAACCTAGTGAGCTGCCTTGCTGTCTTACTACCTACATAGGCAGCTGCCTCAGTAGAGATGATTCTAATCATTGACTTATAAGGCAGGTAAATCGAACGCACTACTTAGACAGCGATAACATCGGGTTTCGCTTACTAAGTTAACACAGTTAGCATCATGCCATTCAAACCAATAGGATGGGGTGGCACAACGCGCTAGCATCTCAACTAACATCCCCCTTCGTGTACCGAAAACAGTTAAATTCGCCGACAAGCCCGAATTTGCAAATAAACACTTGTGCAAGTTTATACAAATTAAAAATGAATTATTTATTTACGTTTAAAAATAACTTTTTGCAACGTCTGCCATGTTTTTTTATTTTTCTGTGAGAAAAGTTGTGCTGCATTGAGTCAAAATAGCGTTGAAATTTTAAGATGCCTTACTAGTGAGCATATTAAGGCATCAAGGATTTCGAACAGCCTCCTTCTCGGGAGCGCTCGTAGAATGACGTAAAATGCTGCCTATGTAGAGAGCTCACTAGCTTTTCGAACACACCCATTATGTGTATAATTTAAAAGTGGATATATGAACTGTAAATATAATATTAAAACAAAAGTGGTTACCTACATGTTTTCTTACACTGACTCCTTAAAGCAAAATCTTACTGACTTGAAATAGTGCAACATTTCATAATGTTTAATACACTTGTGCAAAAAAATATCAGTTGTGTGTCACAAATCAGCTGTGTGTCAAGGTCAAAGTGCTTCAGTGGGTGCCTGTCAAAACCTATTTGCCTCATCAGGTACCATCTGTGTGAAAAGATTGCTCTTAGGTAAGTGGGTAAACTTTAAATCACAAAGGGTGTCTTTGCTGTTTTTATATTATTTAAAAAGTACAAAAGACAAGCATTTATTTAGTCCTGTTTGTATTTGTCACATGTGAAATGACTTGGTCTGTCATAGTTGAAGTGTTGTATGGGCCTAAAAATCCAGTCAAATCTTCTTAATCGAAACATTGATGTAAAAGTAGACTACTTGTACTGGAATGATGCCAATGAACAATGGCTATAAAGTGTTTTATAAACCTTTTGAGAATATATATAAGGAAATGCAATATAAGGAAAACAAGCTCCATATCATTTTTATGTAATATATAGAAACAACATAAATAGAAATTTACTATACATGTTATTTTGTTATATGAAAAAGTTTCAATCAGATTTAGCAGAGCTGCTGGGGTTTCTAAACTTTTCATGCACTTACCAAATTTTTAGTCATTAAAATATGTAGCAGTGAGGCATTTTCTTGACATAAATTTAATGGTAGCATATGTCTCCTTAAAAGACATTTTAAGGAGACTGGGTAATATCTATTTTTATATTAAGTCTTACATTATTATATACAAGGGTTCTTTAAAAGGTTGCTGCACTTTTTAAACACTCTATTCATTAAGAATTTCAAAAACAAGTTACATCACTTTTCTACAGTCACCTTCCGATCAATTTTTCCAGCATACCAACTTTTTGGTTGATCACGTAGCCACTGATGCACCGCTGCATGCTTTCACATCATCATCACATGAAAATCTTCTTCCCCTTAAGGCTTCTTTGAGCGTCCAAAAAGGTGGAAATCAGATGGTGCTAATCTGGACTATAAGCATCTCTCAGTCTCTCAGACACGAACAATTACTACTCCTCCCACCCTGACCGTTCCTAATGAAAATATAAAAGTGCGTAAACTTTTTGAAGATCTCTCGAATTTGAGGCTGTACCTTAGCTAACGTGTAACAAACAAGCGCACTAAAACACACTATGTGAACATTATTGTGAGATACTTATTTACACAGACCATCTCCATCATCATCATCATCAAAAACCATCACCACAGGACAATAGGGGCACTGTGACTTCTAATGTTAAACACTAGAGTACCAGTGGTAGCCTAGAGCTTAGAGCCTTGGGCTATTAACTGAAAGGTTCAAATCCCAGTTTCGGAAGACTTCAAGGATCAACTGTCCAGTTAAAACAGTTAAACATACCTTTAATGCCCTGTTCTTCTGCATGTAACAGTACCTGAATTTTCCAGGTTATATCAACATGACACCACAGCTTCATAAGGAACAGACAAACGTGCTGCCTACAGTGACCAATATAACATTACAAGTTTTAATGTAACCTGCACAGCCCTTCATTTTTGTGTCGTTCATATTAAATATATAAGCATAAACTCAAGATCTAGGTATAAAAATTCACACCCTAAACTGAACATTCAGATTTGGGGAACAAAGGTACATATTAAAACAGATCATTATAATTAGCTATTTCACGTTATGTTCAAAACATAATGTTCTTTTGAACTCTTTGAAAAGCCTACTCTGTGCTGTAAGACCCTATCTTAGTTATTTAGTTAAGCACAGGGAATGGAAACAGACTGTACCATAATGCCCTCAACACAAGCATTATGATACTTTTAAACATTTCTACATCAAATGAAATGTAGAAATGAAAAATGCTATGGTTCCTAAAATTATGAATTATAGACATTGTAAAAAAGGGTGCTACCATGTGGTGTTCTGATTCTTCCTTGCTGTTTAAAGGTGGATGTTTGTATAATTTCACAGTCATGCTTAACTAAGAGAAACAACATAATTATTAATCTATAAGATGCATGATTTAAATCTTAGGGTTAGTTAGTGAGTGTAGTAATGCCCATCATTTTTAGTAATTTTAATTGTTATAAATTTTGAACGAGAATGGGTAAATTAAAACAGACTGTATTATTAACACACAACCTTTTAAAAAATATTTTAAGGGCAAACACAGTCCTATACAATCTTTTTATCACATCTAGCCTTTTAAGGTCATAATCAGTCATAACATAGTAAGGTTCTCAGAAGGGTGTACATACAAGCACTGTGTAGTTCAACAATTACTGACTGTAGTCCATCTGTTTCTCCGCATGCTTTGTTAGCCCCCTTTCATGCTGTTCTTCAAATGGACAGGACCACCTTAGAGCAGGTATTATTTAGGTGGTGGATCATTCTCAGCACTGCAGTGACACTGACATGGTGGTGGTGTGTCAGTGTGTGTTGTGCTGGTAGGAGTGGATAAGACACAGCAGTGCTGCTGGAGTTTTTAAACACCTCACTGTCACTGCTGGATTGAGAATAGTCCACCAACCAAAAATATCCAGCCAACAGCGCCTTATGGGCAGCGTCCTGTGGCCACTGATGAAGATTTCAAGGATGACCAACTCAAACAGCAGCAATAGATGAGCGATCGTCTCTGACTTTACATCTACAAGGTGGACCAACTAGATAGGAGTGTCTAATAGAGTGGACAGTGAGTAAACACGGTATTTAAAAACTCCAGCAGTGCTGCTGTGTCTGATCCACTCATACCAGCACAACACACACTAACACACCACCACCATGTCATTGTCACTGCAGTGCTGAGAATCATCCACCACCTAAATAGTACCTGCTCTGTGGGGGTCCTGACCATTAAAGAACAGAGGAAAAGCAAGTTGAAAAAATATGTAGAGAAATAGATAGACTACAGTCAGTAATTGTAGAACTACAAAGTGCTTCTACATGGTAAGTCGAGCTGATAAAATGGACAGTGTGTAGAAACAAGGAGGTGGTTTTAATGCTGATCAGTGTATGTGTATTTTACGAAGTTAAACGAGTCAAACTAACATAATCTCTGTTTGTCATGAAGGTGGTGCATTTTTGCTGGCAGTTAGCAACTAAGAAAATAAGTAAACCAAAACATTTAAACCCATCTCTGATCTGAATGTGTTTAGTAGATCATGACCTTGCTATGTTAGGAGGACATGGCTGCTGTTATACAGCCATGGTGACAATGCCAGCATGAAACCACTCAGACTTGGCAGGGCTCAGATCACACGGACACACCTCTCCACCCAATGATTGTTACATTCTGATCCTGCTGCTTCAATTCAGCTTCACCTGAAGAAAGATTAATTCCCTGCTTACTTCTGCCCTCCCACAGCCACAGAGGAAACATGAAGAGGTTAAAAAAGAAGAAAAAAAAAAAGAAGGAACCAGAATAATCCACTGTGATGACCCCTAAAAAGTACTGCCCAAAGCAAAAAACAATTTTTAGCTCTGGCTAAATTCTGTAAGTAAAAAATTTACATTTACATTTTCAGCATTTAGCAGACGCTCTTATCCAGAGCAACTTACAGAAGTGCTTCCATAGTAAACATTTCATTACTCTAGTTTAAGTAAAACAACAGTCCAAGAACACATCTGCTAAAACCCTGTTAAAACAAAGTGGTTTTTTTCTTTGTTTTTTTTTTTAAAGAAATAAATAAGAGTGTTAGTAAGTACAAGTCAGCTTAAGTGTTTAGTAAAGGTGGGTTTCTAATCGTTTTTTAAAGACAAGCAAGAGACTCAGATATACAGACAGATCGTTCCACCACTTGGGTGCCAGAACAGAGAAGAGCCTTGATGCTTGTCTTCCTCTAGTCCTGGGTGGAGGATCAAGTCGGGCGAGACTAGCGGCTCGGAAGTTGCGTGGTGCAGAGCGGGGTTTGATTAGACCTCAAAGGTAGCTTGGGGCTGGTCCATTTTTGGCTTTGGAGACGAGCATCAGTGTTTTAAACTGAATGCGTGCAGCTACAGGAAGCCAGTGTAGAGAATGCAGCAGTGGGGTGATGTGGCAGTGTTTAGGTTGGAGCAGCCATGTTTTGAATGAGCTGCAAGGATTTAGTAGTGGACATGGGAGCACCTGCCAGGAGGGAGTTGCAGTAGTCCAGCCGTGAGATTACAAGTGACTGGACCAGAATCTGAGTAGCTTCCATGGAGGGAAATGGCCGAATCTTCCTGATGTTGTAGAGGAGGAACCGGCACGATCTTGTTATGTTGGCTATATGAGGAGAGAAGGTCAGTTGGTTATCCAGGACGGCACCAAGGCTTCTTACCTTATCAGATGGTCTGATCTGGGAGTCATTAAGAAAGATGACTAGGTCCTGGGCTGGAGATTAATCTTCAGGAATGAGTAACAGCTCTGTCTTGCTGGGACTGAGTTTTAGATGATGAGCTGGCATGCATTGTGAGATATCTCGCAGACATGCTAGAGATGCAAGCTGAAAACTTGTGTGCCTGAGGGAGGAAATGACAGAATGAGCATCATCTGCATAGGAGTGGTAAGATATTATTATTAAATAATAATAATAATCTCAAGTCACAAAAAACAACCAATTTTATTATGTTGTCATTTTTATCAAAAGTAAATCAATATTCAGAAATCAGGTGGAGAAACAAAATGTACACCCTTTATACCTTCACAATCAAGTAGAAAATGCTAGTCAAGTTTAGTTTATACAAGAACCACACTTGCATTGTCCTGCAACTCCCTCTGACGGTCAGAACAAGCATGGCAGATCAGGACATTACAATACCTCTTCCTATAGGAACAGCTTGATGAGTAGATGAGTACTCGGACCCACTAACATTCCTCAGGCCGTATATTTAGTCAGTCAAAAAGAGAGTCTTGGCCCGGTGGGAGTCAATAGGTGCTTGCCAGTACAGGGCAGGAGGATAGCAGGGTGCCCTTGATCAAGGTCCTTAACCCTCTCAGCTTCAGGGGAGCCATGCAATGGCTGACCCTGCGCTCTGACTCCAGCTTCCGAACAAGCTGGAATATGCAAAGAAAGAATTTAATTGTATATTTAATATGTATATATGACAAATAAAGGCATTCTTCTGTGCATTGCCCTTGAAGCTTGCCTGTGGAGTTGCTGCCAGGGTGTTCATTATATGTTTAAGATCTGAGTGCCAGGATGGATGGTGTACACAAGATCTGCTGGCAGCAGCAGAGGGGCGCTACTGTTTGTGAGGCCCTATGACGTGAGGTGTCAGGGAGAATTGCTCTAGCCAGGTGGCAAGGTATGTCTGTTTAATCCCACACAGCATAAAGGGCTTAACCCCAAGCTTTAGAATGCTTGGGAGGGCCCCCAAACGGTGCTTGAGCAACTTTCAGAAGTCGTGTATAGTGTCCACATGCAACGGCATACAGTGGTTGTCCACTGCAGTAGACTAGCACCATATCAGACACGATTGGCAGAGGCCGAGACCAAGCCACCACCAACTCCAGCGGGCTCCAATACATCACCACAGCCTGCCCGGCCCTGGTGGGAGTTGCGTCTGCCCGGACGCTTTGCAGACTACCAGCTGTAGAGTGTTGTTGTGAAATCGTGCCATAACATTGTATGCTGAGCTGTTATTTGTTGGGATGTTTTGCGTGTTGGGGCCATCGGGTCGGTTGGCCCTTGGGGAGGGGGTTATGTGACAAGCGGCTGGCTCACTGTCCGGGCAGTGCACCCACAGCTGGAACATTAATAAGGGTTATATCGGGTTTAATGGTTGGAACAGGGTGGGGGGTGATTATGTAAATAGTTTTGTGTTCATGTTTGTGTTGAATTTGTAAGTTATCATTTTTGTTAAAGGTGTTCGGTGACTTGTTTGTTGTGTTCACTTGTTAAGCATAGTGGGAGGGATCTGCCATATATCAGATCTGGTCTCTTTTTTCATGCCCTTGTAATTTACCAGAGAGCAATGGAACGGTAGTTACTCATTACACAAGGTTCATCAGTTCACAAGGTTATATCGAACACAGTCATGGACAATTTAGTATCTCCAATTCACCTCACTTGCATGTTTTTGGACTGTGGGAGGAAACCGGAGCACCTGGAGGACACCCACGCAGACACGGGGAGAGGACCTGGACCGCCCCACCCGGGAATTAAACCCAGGACCTTCTTGCTGTGAGGCAACAGTGCTACCCACTTAGCCACCGTGCCGCCCCATATGTTTTGTAAGATGCAATAAATTGAATTACACTAGGGATATCAGTGCAGACACGGGGAGAACATGCAAAACCCCACATAGACAAAAACAGGACAATAATAACATAGAACACAGGACATGTTGTTTACCTGCATTACTTTGTGCAGCTTGCATTACAAATACAAACATAATTTGGTGACAAAAAGCTTAGTTAAGCTCCCACTGCTAATACAATGTCTAGTAAAAAAAAAAAGGTCTAGAACGCCATCTAGCGGAGAATATTACAAACATGACTTATTAAAATGCCAATAGCTGCCAAGCTGTCATCCATCCTGGACAACACCGCACATCCACTACATGAGTCTGTAGGGGACCTAACAAGCTCCTTCAGTACCAGACTCCTCCACCCCATGTGTAAGAAGGAGCGCTACCACAGGTCCTTCATTCCAGCAGCCATCAGGGCTTACAACAGTAATAATATGTAATATGTCACTCATACCTAATCTTACATGTTCATGGTGGAATAAGAAGTGCAATATGTAATTTATTACAATAAGTGCAATACGTAATATATTTTGCATATTTCTAATGTATATATTATTTTTTCATAGAGTAAACAACTACACACTATGTGTGCAATATTTTAACGTTGTATTTCTTTCTGATTTTTCCTGTCTTCCTACTGCTGTAACAAGTTAATTTCCCAAAGGGGATCAATAAAGTCTTATCTTATCTTATCTTATCTTATCTTAATGAACGATATTATAATAATAGTACAGCAGCTTCATTTTCATCTATAGTGAATTATTATTATTATTAGTAGTAGTAGTAGTAGTAGTAGTAGTATTAATATTGTTTTGTTATTGCTTGTAGAAATGCAGGTGACCAGATCAGACTGATCATCCGCTTTCTTGCTTCGGAATGTTGATGCGTCACTCAGTTTCTCCTTATTATGACGTAACTGTAGATTTAGGGTTCACACTATCAGTGTATCTCCGTCACCAGCAGAGCAGCTTCACATTTCGTTCACTTCAAGCTGCGATTCACTTGACGGTGAGTTTTTCTCTTTTTCGTTAATGATTTTTGCTAAAACTTAAAACAGTAACAGCTGTACATTGTATAACATGTTTTAATAAAAGAAATATAGGTTCAAAAAAAAAGTTATAATAGGAAAGTTTATTATTGACTACAGCCAAACCACACATTTGCTACATCTAATGCACTTCAGTAAGTAGTAACATCTCACTAGACTAGATATGAAAACGAAAATCTAATTTATTAATTAGTTCATGAGATGGGACTTATTTCTTAGTGCAATTTTAGTGTGTTTAATTTTCCTTTTAACTATTTTAAATGTTTAAAATGATGTTATGATTTACTTCAAGTATTACAGTAAAATAAAACACAGACTAATACGACTAATAAAGACATATGTTTCCAATTAGTTATCCTATTTTGTTATTTGCAGCTTTCAAAACAAAGCAATGGAACAAGCTACTCTTTTGGACTCTCAGTTTATTAATCAGGAGAAGTTTCACACAGCCAGAGTGCTGGTGGAAGAGGCGGTTGAGGTAAAGAGTAGTATTGCTCATACTCTCATACTTTTGCTCTGTCCTGAACATACCTCACAGGCCCTCTTTTACTAAACATGTACACCTAACTTCTCTTGTAACCCTCCCTCTATCAGCAACAAAAGATATTCTCCATCCATGGTCACTACCCTGCAATACGTGCTGGACTGAGAACAAGAGGATGGGTTGAAAGGTATTTGACTACATCTAAGAATCCATCATCTGTTCAACAAATCCAGCATTTGCTGCAACAACATGGTAAGGCAGGTAAGGGTTGTAATGATGGAGATGAAGATGGTGATGATGAGAATGATAATGATAATAATGAAGGTAAGAATAAAGCTTTTATTCACTGTACAGTAAACAGTACACCAGGTAATACAGGTAAATTATTATCAGTGGACACGGTTCTGTTCATGTAAGAGTACAATTGTAAATGTAATGTTTTGTTCTATGTATTATTTTTTATGGCAGAAGAAGTAGGAAATCAAGACCATGATGAGATCCACAGTCTCATGGTAAGACAGTAAACTATTTGTGTGCTTAAATATAACAGTTTTACTGTGTCCTTATCTTCAGTCCTGATTTAAAGAACACAACCAGAATCTATTAATCTACTACAAGAATCAATGAATAATGACAAAAAAAATCTGGAAGATATAGACCAGATATTTAGGAAATTGGAATAATTGTGACAATAACAGTCCTAAACATACACTAAATGCATTGTTGTATCAATTAAATTGATTTGACTTTTTCTAATTTAGTTTAAAAAGAATGCAATGTTTGCAATGCAGATCTTCTTTGACTTATTCAGACTTTTTCTGTAATCACTTTATTTACCTTTGTCTTTTTTAGTCTCAAATGGTCAGAAACGTACCAACGAATTTTTACTGGAAAGTGAAGACAAAATCCATTCATGCCAACACACCCTCAAAGAAGCTGCTAATCAACCATTTTGAAAAGTCTGGAGCCATCACTACCAAGGTGTGACCTCTGAAGTTTATTTTTGTAATTGTACTAATTTAAACTGCTTATATCATGCTCTCTCTTGACCAAGTAACATTCCTCGTGGACATACTGATTTCTAAACTAGTCTTAAAAGGCAACAGCACAGTAGTCCACTAAAATTCATTTTTTAAAGTTTGCATCCTACCTTTATTTCTTTAGGCAGGCTTGTGTAATAACTTGAGGAATCTGTGTTGGTTTGATGCGGCTGATCCAAATTCATTCTTTCCACGATGCTACAACCTTGAGACTGAACATGAGAAGCAAGAATTCATTGGTAAGCGCTCCCCCTGATGCCAGTCCTTAAACTTGGTATAGATGTAAAAGCATGTCAGATTGTGCTTTCAAAGAGTATCCAACCCTCTTTATGTTGTTCTGTTGTAGAGGACTTCAGAAGAACAGCGTGTATCAGCCTCCTTCAGTTTATTGTGGAGAGAGAAAATGAAAATGGTGAGTGATCCCATTCAACCAATAAAGGCTTACATTTATCAGAAAAACAATTTTTTTTTATATTATGTTTAATATAATTAGAACTTTATTCAGTTTTTAGAAAGAGTAGCAAAAGGCCTATTATTCATGTGTTACACAAATATAGTATAAATGAAGTACATTGGTAGGTTCTCTTACCTCAAATATTTTACTAAATGCAGCTACAGGGGGCTCGTACCTAGATTTACAAAAATCAATTACAAGCGAGGGTATTTCTTTCTGCAGGCCAAAAGAATGGATCAATGGTTCACCAAGCCCAGACAAAGATCCCTTCCAAAATGATTGACACTGCTTTAAAGGTGTGCCAGGACATCTTGGACAGTTATGAACACAAGGACATTGACAACGTCCTGGATTTCACCTTAACTGAGAAGCAGTGGTCCGAGTTCCTTCAGCACTACTACCTGGCTCTTCAGTAAGTTTTACCTTTCATTTGCCTTTATTTATTTAGAATTTTGTGCTGTACTGGGCAGCTTTAGACTAGAGTTTTATTCAATTCTCCTTAATTTTCTTTATCGATGTAAATGAGTGGAGGTGGAAGAATATATTAAAATGCCTCAGATGTTGCAAGGCGTTACAAGGATTTACATGTCTACAAAGCCCCTTCCTAATCATTTGATGTTTTGTTGTAGAACAGCAAGCTTGATGTGTCAGTGTCTCTGTATTTCAGTAAAGGGGCTAAGATTGAGAACTGTACTCATTACACGAAAAGCTGTCGGGCCATGTTGGACAGGTTACGCGAGTTCAGTCCACAGCTGAAAATCGACGGGACCCAAAACCTGTGGATTATCAAACCTGCAGCTATGTCTCGTGGAAGAGGTCAGTATCTGATCAGCAATCTTATAGATACATATGAAGTAGCCATGTATGAGTAATCAGGATTGCAGTTATGATATATATGATACTTTGAATTTAAAAAGGTAGAAAATGATTTTCTTTCTTTATTTAAATGAATGTGTTTTTGTTTGTTTTTAGGCATCATGTGCAGTAAACAACTGGATGAGATCTTAAAAATGGTGCATAATAAGAAAAAAAGTAACAGACTTGTAGTGCAGAAATATATAGAGCACCCCCTTCTAATCCATGGCACCAAGTTTGACATACGACAGTGGTTCCTGGTGACTAACTGGAACCCTCTTACAGTGTGGTTCTATAACAACTGCTACCTGCGTTTCTCCACCCAGCCCTATTCACTGGATAAACTTGACAGGTACGAGGAGCATAACATTCACCTTATATTCATTAGTAAAGAAAGTTTAGTAAGCCCCTCCTTCCCACCTATAATTAAAATATGCCAAAAGTAAGAGGCAAAAATAGAATTGTTTATATTTGCCACAAATTAACTCTGTATTGTTCTTTCACTCTATCTGGTTCAGATCAGTACATCTGTGCAATAATTCCATCCAGAAGCACTTTAATCCCTCTGAGCTGCTCCACCCTGAGATTCCTAAGGACAGCATGTGGTGTTGTCACCAGTTTCAGTCATTTTTGTCGAATCAGGGCAAAGCAGACCAATGGAAGAGCACAATCATTCCAGGCATGAAAAATGCAATAATTCATGCACTGAAGACGGCTCAGGATCAGGTGCAAGCCAGGAACGGGAGTTTTGAGTTGTACGGGGCCGACTTCATGCTTGGAGAGGACCTGTGTCCCTGGCTCATTGAGATTAATTCCAGTCCAGCCATGGATCCATCTACCGCTGTAACAGCCAAACTTTGTGCAGAAGTGCTGGAGGACACCCTACGTGTTGTACTGGACCGAAAGGAGAACAAAAGAGCTCACACTGGAGCATTTGAGCTTATATACAAACAGGTTTGTGAAAGCAGAAATATACTGTTGATTTTTAGAAGCTGGATTTTTTTCATTAAATACTAATTATCACTTTTTTTGTAGGATGAAATTAAAATGCCACAATACAGTGGAATCAACATCCCCATTAACGGTGCTGGTATAAAGCGACCTTCTCCTCCCCCCAAGAAACCATCAAGCATGGCTAAGCCTCATTCGTCTCCATCAAGAAAAATCACTCAGGTCCAGAATGGAATGAAAAGTGAAAGTGCTGCAAAGAAGGCCAGCTTTCTGCCTAAACAGTGCATTAAGACAGTAGTTAAGCAAGCAGCCATAATTCACCAGAAACCAGCATCTGCTTTCACTGTTTCGCCAATAAAGATGTGTGCCAACCCTGTTTATAGGCGGAGATTAAAGCCTCATGTGCCAACCACTCCCAAAGAGCAACTTTTGGTGGAAAATACAGCAGCAGTCAAAATTCCCAGCCCTCCACCTAAACGCTGCGTGACTGAGCCTCGCTTGACCTCATCACCGACTGTCACTCAGCTCCACCATGAAAAGGAAAAGGATGCTGCAGTCAAGAAGACTGGTCTTTCATCCAAACACTGCATGAACGAGGTGGTTCATCAAGCAACCTCAAGTGACAACAATACAGAGTCTGAATGCAGTGTTTTTCCAGCAAAGTTTTGTGGAGCTCAGAGTACCGTCCCTGCCGCCTACAGAAGAAGACTAAAGGTCCAAGTGCCTTTGAGACAACATAATTTAGGTGTTCAAAATATAGCTGAAGGCAAAATACCCTGCCCTCCGCCTAAACACTGCTTGGCTGAACCTCCATCAACCCCGTCAAGGACTGACACTCATCTTCATGAGAGAGAAAAGGGAATGGCAGCTGAGAAGACTAGCACTTTGCCTCAATACTGTGAGCTGGTTCAGCAAGCCACATTAAGAGATATGTGTCAGAGAGCCAAGCCTGTTGTTTACAGGGCCCAGCAAACTCCTCAAGTGCCTTTCACCCACAGACAGCTAGATTCAGGCAACCAACATTTGGCTGCTGCCATGATACCCTGCCCTCCACCTAAATGCTACAACAGGATGCTGGATCAAAAAGCAACCATCAGCTACATAAATGCTGCATCCTGGATGTCTGAGAGTAAGACTGTTTATACTAAAAGGCCAGAAGACCTGAATGCAGCAAAAAAGAGGCCACTTAGTCTAAATCTTGCCTCAACATCTCCTCCCTCCAGAAGTTATAAGATTTAAGGTCTGCCTACATTGTTCCCATGTCTGCTAAACTTTTGTTAAAAAACAAAACAAAACAACAACACAGTGACCTTAAGGGGACAAATACAGTGCCCTGTAAAAGTGTTTACAACCCTCCTTGGTGTTTTTCTTATTTTCTTGCATCACAGTTTAAATTAAAAATTTTGTGGGGTTTATACAATTTGATTTACACAACATGGTAACAGACATTAATGTGCATAGTTATTTCCATTAAGTCAATACTTAATAGAACAGCTAGCCACTGGGATGTTTGCCTGTACCCAAAGGCAAAACTCCTCCAGCTCCTTCAAGTTAGATGAAGTGTGTTGGTGCACAGCAATCTTCAAGTCATTACCTTGTTTGAAGAGCCCCATGTTTAGTGAGCTCCTTTATGTTGCTTGCTTAGTGGTGGTACAGACTCAGGGTCCTTTCAGTACAGATGTATTTACGTATACTGACATAATGTGGTAGATCATGTTACACTTTTATTGTACACAGGTGGATCTTACTTAACTACCTGTGTGACTTTTGAAGTAAATGGGTTGGACAAGATATTATTTAGGGGTATGATACATATGCACTTAATTAGAAAATCTCTTAAACAAAGTAGTTTCTTTATTACACTTTAATTAGACTGTTTTGTTAGGGTCATTGCATAAAATCCAAATTGATTTTAATGCAACAGAATATGAAAAACACCAGGGGGTGTAGGGAACAAGAATGTAGGCAGACATGTCTGTTGACTGCTGACTGGTAGAGGACAGAAAACATGGAGATAACATAGACGATATGCAAGGCTGGAGCATCATCAAACCAAGTGCTCTCATCATATGGCAACAGAAGCTGGCTTCAACGTCAATAATAAAGAAATACCTGAAAACGGCCCTGGAAAATGGACACTAACCACGCAAGACAGCAGAGGATGGCTGGCAAGAAGAGGAAGATGAAACAGGGGTGCTATGTGAAAAGAGCAAGATCTCATCAATATAACATCAACAAAATACCAACAAATACCTGTACATACCAACAATTAATAAATTATATGAATTATTTTTACTGAGTGGGTAATTGTGGTCAATGCTGTGACCGGATTACACCCAGAACAGGGCAACAAAGTAGCACTGGCACCACTTTTATACTTTTATTTACTTACATGAACGTAGAGGTAATTTAGAGCAATCTATGCACTATCCGCATGTTTTTGTTAGTGGGAATGAATGAATGAATAAATATCCATGCTAAAGATAATATATAATACAAGATTAATACATAAAGTATTTACATTGAAAAGTAAATAACAGTAACACAAAAGTGTAAGCTTCCAGGTTAAAATCTACGGCTAAAACTATGTGAGCAATCTATAAAAATAAATAAAAGCAGTATAACATTGTAA
The DNA here is from genome assembly GCF_030014385.1 of Trichomycterus rosablanca. Lineage (NCBI taxonomy): Eukaryota > Metazoa > Chordata > Actinopteri > Siluriformes > Trichomycteridae > Trichomycterus > Trichomycterus rosablanca. The sequence continues at coordinate 40,503,800 of NC_085993.1, read as the reverse complement.
GATAGAAATAGTGCACAGCTCAAATGAGCAAGTCGCAGCAGCACCTTGTAGTGCAACATTTTTGGTGTAAAGTGTCAATAGCATTTGTACAAATAGTTGAGAAATGTATAATGTAAGCATGGAAAGACAGCAGTTTGTATTACTGTGGTGATACTGAATTAAATATATACATAGTAATTATATATTAAACACACACACACATTATATAACTTACTTTGCTATGCTGTCACTCGTTTTACCACAATCTTACAGTTTGGCCGAAAGCTTTGTGACTGAAACAAATTGTGGTCTTTACGAGGTTTGCTGCTTCAGTATTTTCAGATGTTTCTATGGTATACTGAAGTACAATGATAAGCATTTCATAAGTTTTAACCGTCAATTACATCAAAATATGCAATGACAGTGTTGAATCTTTTTTAAGACTTCTGCAATTCACCCTGGCGTGCTGGATATCAGCTTCTGGGCCAAATCCTGACTGATGGCAACCTATTTTTTCCTAATCAGTATTTGGAGTTCATCACAATTTCTTGTTTGTCTACCCTTGTTTGAGGATTGACCACAGGTTCTCAACTGGATTGAGATATTTTTTCTCATTCTAGATCCTCCACTGTTCTAGTAGGTGGTTGGCAATCAAACATGCAGAATCCATTCAGAAGTAGTAAATATAATAAAAAGACATAACTTATTCATGATTTATTAGACGTAGATCTTTTTCCTTTATTAGGGTTCCAGATTAAAATAGTTTTTATACAAAAGGTTTCCAAATAGCAGTGCTGATATAAATTCTAATTTTGTAAAGCTTACAATATACATTTTGCAAAACTGGAACATACAAGCTGTAATTTTTTTCTTGTTATATTAGTATTTTTATTCATCCATCCATCCATTAATTCATTCATTTTGGTTAACTTTTTATTTAAAAGAATTCCTGATAGTGTTATCTCTTGGTAAAATGCAGATGCATGTTCATACAGCTTATTGTTTATTAAATTTGATCATTTTTCACACATTTATACCAGCAAAGAGTTGATTATTCATCAGAACAACAGATTCCTGCAAGCAGAGTACGAAACTCTCAGTTTTGTTCTGGGATAGTTTGATTGTACAGAAGCCTACAAGGAATACGTTTCATAACATACACTCACACAAGTTCAGTAGCACACAAATATATAATAAAATGTTTTACTTTATAAATCAAACAAAACTTTCATTATCACTCTCATAAAATATCAAAAAGTGTCAAAACTGGACTAGTGGAAATTAGCAGTATTACATTTACATTTTCAGCAGAACACAATGAGCAATTGAGGGTTAAGGGCCTTGCTCAGGGACCCAACAGTGGCAACTTGGTGGTGGCGGAGCTTGAACCGGCAACCTTCTGTTTACTAGTCCAGTACCTTAACCACTAAGCTATCACCGGCCGTATTAGTACTGTAATTGGTAGTACTAGTAGTACTATTAGTAGTAGTAGTGTTGTAGTGTATTAATAAAAGGCTTTTGTACTGTTTATTTGGTATTGTTTCTTTGTTTGGGACCTACTGACCATGAATAGACATCATCCAGCACCTGCTGTTGTGGCGAACATCCACCACACTGCTGGTAAGATGAGAAAAAAGTGAACCAAACTTTTTTTGTGTTAAAATGCATACAAAATGTGCAAAAACTACACATGATTTATGCATAAATGATGCAAGTGCTTCCACCTACATGTTGCCATTTAAAAATACCAACTCACGCACTACCATGGGGGAAGGGCTATGATACTCCTTAAGTGGTACAGTCCTAAAGTAGCCACATAACGAACACCAGTGTGTTTAACTGCTTGTTTATTGGAATATTTAACTTATTACTTAGATTCACAGACTGGAGTGAAGCCGGTTCAGCCGAATCATCTGAGCCAGTCTGAGGACTCATAGGATCCGGGTTAATTGAGACCTCGGAGTCGTGATTCCTGATTCAGTACAAGTATGGGTAGACTCGAATCATTAACCCGGGTGATTCAGGAACCGCCCAGCTCTACAACCTACCGTCTCTGCCTCCACCAGTGTTGCCAACTTAGCGACTTAGCGATATTTATATTTTTTCAAAAAAGCGACTAGCGACAAATCTAGCGACTTTTTCTGGTGTTACTGGAGACTTTTGGAGACTCGAACGTGAAAACATATTGTTCTGCAGTTACTGTCCTCAGTGAGCAGCGGGTGCTGCCCTGCGCCCCTCCGTCGTCCCAAAGCACTCACGGGCGGTCAGTACCACAGTCTGTGTTGCCAGAATGGGCGGTTTTCCACCAAAATGAGCGGATTTTGTTGGAAATTGGCAGGGGAAAACACAATTTGGCGGGTGAACAAAATTTGGGCTGGTTTGTAATCATTTTGGCAGCTTAAAATATTAATTTAAAAAAAGCTATTGCTAAAGCAGGTGGAATATAAATAGGTCTACCCTCTCCCACCACATCCAACCTTTTTGATTGACAGGTTATTCTTTCCAGTCCAAGACACTGTTGCCACACCCATCAATACACTGATTAATGTTAAATATGTGTGATTTGAGTTGAATATGAAGGTAAGCAAGTCTCGTACATACAACCTCTCATATGTACGAGAGGGCAAACTTTCATTGCTTGCAAGTTTATTCTTATTTACATGCAAAGTGTTGTGTGTCCCAACAAATAATGCATTTTACAAACTTGGCAGGCTACTTTAAAGACATGCAAGCAAAAATAATTTGTCCTTTATAATGTATAATTACTGATCTGTACATTTTAAGATATTAATTTGTAGGTCATGATGGTTTAACTGGTTTATTATTTGTGAAATGCTAAACATCATCTGCTTATCCTGTGTTTTGGGCGTTTTTTCATGCATTTTGGCTGAAAATTACTGTCGCAATCTGGCAACCCTGCTCAGAGTAGCTCAGTGTTGTCTTAAAAAACAAAAACAAACCACGAATCAACAGAAGAACGTTCATCTGTAGTTCTAAACATATTTAGGGTGTTTTTACCCACTTTTTGTCTCTCCCACGATGTTATTCCTCTCTTCTACACCGTCAATTACACGCAAATTGACCTTATGCATAATTAGGCGATGACGTCATTTAGCGACTTCTAGCTACTTTTAGGACAGCCAATAGCTACTTTCCTTACTGAGGAGTTGGCAACACTGGCCTCCACACACAGAGCTTCGAGTCAGGTGAACCGCGCGAAATACAAATTTAGTGTCAGTTTTTAGTTATATCAGTCTCAGAAATAAGTCTGTCAAAGTACGCGCTGTGTATTTGCTTAAAGGTGAAGTTCCTGCCACATGTGTTATTGAGTCAGAGCTCATTAAAGGACACAAGCACTTGATGACTGATTTGGAAAGTAAGAAATGGAAAAATAAAAGACGTTGGTGAAGCGGTGCCCTGCTAATGGTAAGTCATGAACCTAAAAAGTTTATAATAATAAACAGGAATATCTAAACTATGCCTGAAATGTTATTAAAATAAGTGGCCATTTTAGAAAGACGAAAATAACACAGGTTAGCATTCTGTGTCTTCAAATTAGTTACTTTGGATGCTAGCTAATCCTTAACATTAGCACTAACAGTGTTATCTGACGTTAGCTGATCTGTGTTGGTTTGATGCGGCTGACCCAGACACATTCTTTCCACGACCTTGAGACTGAAAATGAGAAGCAAGCATTCATTGGTAAGCGCTCCCCCTGATTCCAGTCCTTAAATTTGCTATATGTGTAAAAGCACATGTCAGATTGTGCTTTCAAAGAGTATCCAACCCTCTTCATGTTGTTCTGTTGTAGAGGACTTCAGAAGAACAGCGTGTATCAGCCTCCTTCAGTTTATTGTGGAAAGGGGAAATGAAAATGATGACTGGTCCCATTTAACCACAAAATGGCTACATTTATCAGAAAAACTCTTTTCATATTGGATTTAACATATTTAGCCTATGAGAATTTATCGTCGTTTAGTTCTTGGAAAGAGTGGCAAAAGGCCTATTATTCATGTGTTACACAAACATAGTAGAAATAAAGTACATTGGTAGGTTTTCTTATGTCAAATATTTTACTAAATTCAGCTACAGGGGGCTTGTACCTACATTTACAAAAATCAATTACAAGTGAGGGTATTTCTTTCTGCAGGCCAAAAGAATGGATCAACAGTCTGCCAAGCCTGAACAGTGGTCCCTTCCAAAATAACTGACACTGCTTTAAAGGTGTGCCAGGACGTCTTGGACAGTTATGAACACAAGGACATTGACAACGTCTTGGATTTCACATTGACCGAGGAGCAGTGGTCCGAGTTCATTCACCACTATTACCTGGCTGTCCAGTAAGTTCCACCTTTCATTTGCCTTTATTAATTTAGAATTTAGTGCTGTACTGGGCAACTTTGGACTAGAGTCTTATTCACTTCTCAATTTTCTTCTATTCTATTAATTCTATCAGTGTAAATGTCTGGAGGTGTGAGAATATATTAAAATGCCTCAGATGTTGCAAGGCGTTGCAAGGATTTACATGTCTGTAAAGCTCCTTCCTAGTCATTTGATGTTTTGTTGTTTAACAGCATGCTTGATGTGTCAGTGTCTCTGTATTTCAGTAAAAAGGGCTAAGATCGAGAACAGTACTCGTTACATAAAAAGCTGTCAGGCCATGTTGGATAGGCTACGCGAGTTCAGTCCACAGATGAAAATCGACGGGACCCAAAACCTGTGGATCATCAAACCAGCAGCTATGTCTCGTGGAAGAGGTCAGTATCTGATCAGCAATCTTATAGATACATATGAAGTAGCCATGTATGAAAAATCAAGCTTGCAGTTATGATATGATACTTTGAATTTTTTTAGGCATCATGTGCAGTAAACAACTGGATGAGATCTTGAGAATGGTGCATAAAATGAAAGAAATGAACAAACTGGTAGTGCAAAAATATATAGAGTGCCCCCTTCTAATCCATAGCACCAAGTTTGATATACTCCAGTGGTTCCTGGTGACTAACTGGAACCCTCTTACACTGTGGTTCTATAACAACTGCTACCTGCGTTTCTCCACCCAGCCCTATTCACTGGATAAACCTGACAGGTACGAGCACAAAGAAGTGTGTGTTTAATGTTATGCTCAAATGTTTGCTTATTAAAATGAGCAGAAACATTCACCTCATATTGATCAGTAAAGAAAGTTGTAATTTAGTAAGACCCTCCTTCCCACCTATGATAAAAATGGGCCAAAAGTAAAGTAATTCTATCCAGAAGCATGTTAATCCCCCTAAGCTGCTCCACCCTGAGATTCCTAAGGACAGCATGTGGTGTTGTCACCAGTTTCAGTCAAGGCAAAGCAGACCAATGGAGAAGCATAGTAATTCCAGGCATGTAAAATGCACTGGAGACGGCTCAGGATCAGGTGCAAGCCAAGAACGGGAGTTTTGAGTTGTACGGGGCCGACTTCATGCTTGGAGAGGACCTGTGTCCCTGGCTCATTGAGATTAATTCCAGTCCAGCCATGGATCCATCTACCTCTGTTACAGCCAAGCAGAAAGGAGAACAAAATACCTCACACTGGAGCATTTGAACTTATATACAAACAGGTTTGTGAAAGCAGAAATATACTGTTGATTTTCAAAAGCTAGATTTTCTTTTCATTAAATACTAATGATCACTTTTTTGTAGGATGAAATTAAAATGCGACAATACCGTGGCATCAACATGCTCATTAACGGTGCTGGTATAAAGCGACCTTCTAATCCCATCAAGAAACCATCAAGCATGGCTAAGCCTCACTCGTCTCTATCAAGAAAAATCACTCAGGTCCAGAATGAAAAGAAAAGTGAAAGTGCTGCAGAGAGAGCCAGCTTTCTGCCTAAACAATGCCTTAACACGCCAGTTAAGCAAGCAGCCATAATTAACAAGAAACCAGTGTCTGATTTAACTGTTTCACCGGTGAAGAGGTGTGCCAACCCTGTTTATGGGTGGAGATTAAAGCCTCATGTACCAACCACTCCCAGACAGCAACTTTTGGTGGAGGAAAATACAGCAGCAGTCAAAATTCCCAGACCTCCACCTAAACGCTCAGGGCTCTAGAGTGCGACCTAATTTGTCAATGGACTAAAAAAAATCTGAAGTTGCACCGGTGCGACCAGCCGTTCGAGGGGAAAAAATTGGCTGCATTCGCCAGGTTGTTATTATTATGTTACAGTATTGTAGCGGCGATATGTCAGCGACATTCAGCTCAGCCAATCAGAATGCAGCACCCGGTTTATACATGTGCGTTCGGACATTTTGCAGTTAGTTTAGTTTTGTATATGAGACTCGCTGTACGGCCCCAGAATTGAAGTTCGGGTTCTGGCGCTAGGCAGTCCATAAAGTGTTGTAACGCTCATTGAAGTCCTGACTAAACAGTTAAAGTGACTCTACTTTGTCGTGTGCCTTTATTCCCACACCTTCACCACCGCTCGCAGCAAAAGATGCGTAGCTATATATATATATATATACACAGGATAATGAGCCACATACGATCGACTCCGAGCCAGAGCCCACTGAAATTAAAAGGGGTAAAGTGTATACATTTCGAGGCGAGTGGCTTGACCAGTTTCCCTGGCTAAGATACAGTAAAGCCGATAATATAATGCACTGCATTTACTGTAAAGAGTGTGGGAAGACCATGGCCGGCAATAGTGCATTTGTGACTGGTTCTAATACATTAAAAAGCACAATGCATCTATAAAACACATTACATGCCGCGATAAATGCACTGCCCAAGTGTCCCCTCTCTTTGCTGCCTTTCAGCGGCAGGCAGCAGCAAACACATCATCAGACGAGGTCATGTTGACCAGATTGTTAATTAATCATTTACAAGTCAATATTGCCTATCTGGACAGTGATTTAAAAAAAAAAAAAAAAAAAAAAAAAAAAAAAACTGTAAAACTGCAATGTTAAATGCGATGCGGTCAAAAATTTGGGTGCACCTAACTTTTGTGTTGGTGCACCTAACAAAAAAAGTTAGGCGCACCAGTGCAACAAGTGCAAAAAGTTAGTCTAGAGCCCTGACGCTGTGTGACTGTCACTCAGCTCCATCATGAAAAGAAAAAGGATGCTGCAGTCAAGAAGACTGTCCTTTCATCCAAACACTGCATGAACGAGGTGGTTTTGTGGAGCTCAGAGTACCATCCCTGCTGCCTACAGAAAAAGACTAAAGCATCAAGTGCCTCAGAGACAACACTAATCAGGTGTTCAGAATATAGCTGAAGGCAAAATACCCTGCCCTCCACTTAAACGCTTCTTGGCCGAACCTCCATCAACCCCATGTTGTTTACAGGGCCCAGCAAACTCCCCAAGTGCACTTTCAGACAGCGCCATTTAGACAACCAACAAGTGGCTGCTGCCATAATACCCTGCCCTCCACCTAAATGCTGCAACAGGATGCTGGATAAAAATGCAACCATCAGCTACATAAATGCTGCATCCTGGATCTCTGAGAGTAAGACTGTTTATACTAAAAGGCCAGAAGACCTGAATACAGCGAAAATGAGGCCACTTAGTTCATCTTGCCTCAACATCTCCTCTCTCCAGAAGTCATAAGATTTAAGGTCTGCCAACATTGTTCACATGTCTGTGTACTTGTTGTAAAAAACAAAGCACAGGTGTAAACACACTCAGGAAGCATTGTAACTTAAAGGGGACAAATACAGTGCCCTGTAAACGTGATTACACCATCCTTGGTGTTTTTCTTATTTTCTTGCATCACAATTTAAATTAAAATTGATTTTTGTGGTGTTTATACAATTTGATTTACACAACATGGTAACAGACATTAATGTGCATAGTTATCTCCATTAAGTCTATACCAAATCCACCTGTTGCTGCAAGTCTTCTGGACTTACGTATTTATTAGGTTAGAACATCTAGCCACTGGGATCTAGCCACTGTTCCCAAAAGCAAAACTCCTCCAGCTCCTTCAAGTTAGATGGAGTGTGTTGGTGCACAGCAATCTTCAAGTCATTACCTTGTTTATAGAGCTCCTTGTTTATAGAGCTCCTTGTGTAGTGAGCTCCTTCATGTTGCTTGCTTTGTGGTGGTACGGACTCGAGGTCCCTTCAGTACAGGTGTATTTATACTGACATAATGTGGTAGATCATGTTACACTTTTATTGTACACAGGTGGATCTTACTTAACTCCCTGTGTGACTTTTGAAGTTAATGGGTTGGACAAGATATTATTTAGGGGGATGGTCCATATGCACTTAAGAAGAAAATCTCTTAAACAAAGTGAATTCTTTATTACACTTTAAATAAACTGTTGTGTTAGATTTATTTTAATGCAACGAATATGAAAAACACCAAGGGGTGAAGGAAACAAGAATGTAGGCAGACATGTCTGTTGACTGCTGACTGGTAGAGGACAGAAAACATGGAGGTAACATAGACGATATGCAAGGCTGGAGCATCCTCAAACCAAGTGCACTCATCATATGGCAACAGAAGCTGGCTTCAACATCAATAAAAAAAAATATCTGAAAACGACCCTGGAAAATAGACACAAACCACATAAGACAGCTGAGGATGGCTGGCAAGAAGAGGAAGACGAAACGGGTGCTACGTGGAATGATCTCATCAATATAACATCAACAAAATAACAAATTACTGTATAAACCAACAATAAATAAATCATATTATTTTTACTTAGTGGTTAATTGTGGTCAATGCTGTGACAGAATTACACCCTGAAAGGGGCAACAACTTAGCAGAGCAATCTATCCACTATCTGCATGTTTTTGGGAGTGGGAATGAATGATTATCCTCTCAGTATCTTGTCATTGTACAAGTACACCAAATTCAGCTGCAATTCTCTATTTGATGCTATACATAGTATAGAACATAAAATAAAAGTATAGGCATTCAGGTTAAAATCGAGGGCTAAAACTACGTGAGCAATCCATAACAATGGATAAAAGCAGTATAACATTGTAAGACATAACTAGTGCACAGCTCAAATGAGCAAGTAGCAGCAGCACCTTGTAGTGCAACATTTTAGGTGCCAAAATAATTTATACAAATAGATAGAACCTTATATTGTAAGAAAAAAAAGAATGTAGTGACTATATATTAAACACACACACCACACATTTTGAGACTGACAAATTTAGGTTTTCACAAGGTTTACTGCTTCAGTATTTTTAGATCTTTTTGTTAGATGTTTCTACGGTATACTCATATCATTTTAATATATCAGATGTGAAAAGACAAAACATTAAATATTTTAGTCATAACAGCTTCAAAAGCTTTACTGTTGCACATCATAGGTAGTTTGCAAATAACCCATAATGGATTAATAAAGTCTGAATATATATAAATGATTAACATGATTAATTAATATAAATATTACATGCTATCTGCTTGTTCATCCTGTCATCCCCCAGGGGTTGGCAAAAAAAAACTCAGGCTCACGAGAAAATCCTCATGAGCTAATTATTAACCAATTTTAATTGGGAGAAAATTCCACACCCTACCCATCTTACCAACCAACCTACCTGATGCGATAGTGTACCCAACACCTGAGTTCAGCACAGGATGACTCACATAAAGATGATTAAAATCAAGACAAAACTCAAAAATGAAGTTATCAGTTATTTAACACTTTAGTTCTTTGAATAAACAGTAATACTGATACCTAAATTCTTGAACACCTAGCTAAGCCACATCCAATCTTAGGCATCATTTGTTAAACAATAGGCTTCCATTTTAATCACACTTTGTAACACCTATCTAGGTTAGGTGAAACCTTGCCATTCTTGACGTTTGTTGGTGCTCGGAGTGCGGGCACGCCCAATCAGCACTCGTCCCACCTCACCGAGGCTTAGAAACACCCTTCCTCTATAGGTTATCTAATCTACAACATTTTCTTCCTGCAACAATCAAAAAACACACAAAAGTTTTATTGTTGTTCAGGAACTAGGAAAAATGTCAATCCATTCAAATTCAGCTTCTTCTTTGCCATCTTTGTGTTGTACAGTCACTGTAGCTAACTCTCCACTCAGAAGTCGTGGTGCTAGGCTGGACATTGTTTTCTGTAGGGCAGAAACGAAACATTGCATAATACAGGGTAAAAGTAAAATGCACAATACAATAATAACTAATATAGGAATTGTCTGCAAAATCCACTAAACCCTTTCCCAGCTGACTAAACCATGGAACCCATGAATTATCTCCTACTAGCGGTACTTTAATGGCACTTCTCATATGTTCAGTAATTTAAGTAATGTTGTTATGCAACATGATG